>NC_043717.1:10829478-10831171 GCF_006229205.1 Suricata suricatta
CTGGGTGGCTCAGTTGTTAAGTGTCTGACTTCGGCTCTGGTCATGATCTTGCTGTCCATAGGTTCAAGCCCTGGATCAGGCTCCATGCTGACAGCTTGGAGCCTAGAGCCTGCTTTGGATTCTGTGTCTCCCTCTCTCTCTGCCCCTTCCCTGCTCGTGCTCTGGCTCTCAAAAACAAATAAAACATTTTTTAAAATTGCAAGTGTACAATTCATCGGTTCTCAGTTTATTCATGGAGTTGTACAGCCATTGCTCTGGTCACTTTTAGAGCATTTCCCTCGTCCCCAAAAGAAACCCCTTGCCTACCGGCAGTCGCTCCCCACATTCACTCTCCCCTACCCCGACACCGGGCAACGACTGATCTACTTTCTATCTTCATGGATTTACCTGTTGCGAACACTTCATGTAAATGGAATCATCTAGTACGTAGTCCCTTGTGAACAGCTTCTGCTACCTAGCGTTATAACGTTTCAAGGTCCATTCCTTTTGATGGCCAAAGAATAGCCACTGTATAGAGAGACCACATTTTATTTGTTCGTTCATCAGTTGATGGGACATCCGTGCTGTTTTTACTTCCTGGCTGTTCTGAATAACGCTATGAACATTCATGTGCACATTCTTGGGTGGCCGTTTTCAGTTCTCATTGGTTGTACCAATGGATGGTCCTAATGTAAAGTCATTTCAGACTAGGGTTTGGTGAGCCGGTTACCATAGTGTCTCTAGCGCTCCTGCCCAGGAGAAAAACTGGGGTCCTTTTAAAGCCTCAGCAGGTCTCTGAACAATTAAGGGATTACCTGAAAACCCAAAATGTGTCCGTGGAAATAGGTTTCCTTCTAGCACTGAGAGCATGGAGATATGTGCACACGCACACACGCGCGCGCGCGCGCACACACACACACACACACACACACACACACACACACAGACGGTTTAGTAAACAACCACAATTTGCAACCTGGACTATCCAAACACACACTCTCATTAGCTCCTGAAAACACTGAAGAGAGAGCGGAGAAGTAAATCTTGCGTGATCCTGCCCAAGAAGAGCAGGGAGGGGTTTCTCCAGAGCGTTCCAGAGCCCAGACCCAAGCAGACAATATGTGCAATTCACCCCAGAAGCAGCTGTGCCCGCCTTCCTGCTAACAACCAGAGGGGGCAGAAAGGGCAGGAGAGGGGACCTATTCCTGCCAAGACACGGAAATGCTCCCAGCAGGAGACTGGAGGAAGAGGCCACTCAAGGTCACCAGCCCCCTTCCACCTGACCCCACCACGGGCTTCCAAACTCAAGGGCCATTATCTGTGTACAACACCTCGTCCGAGCCCTGACTATATATTAAAGATTCTTCCCCAACACTTGCTCAGCCAGGGTCTAGTGGTTTCACTGCCAAAAATCAGATGCCAAATGGCATCATGGCAATGCCACAGATGCGGTCGTGCACCTCAAGGTTAAAATGGGGCGGGCAGCTCACCTAACCAACCCACTCCACCAGTCCTGCAATTAATGCCATGAAACCTACCTTTCCTTTAAATTTAATTTCCTTTAAATTTTTTAAATGTTTGTTTATTTATTTGAGAAAGAGAGACAGAGACAGAGACAGAGACAGACGCAAGCAGGGAGGGGCAGAGAGAGACAGGGAGACCCAGAACCCCAAGCAGGCTCCAGGCCCCGAGCTGTCAGCACAGAGCCGGATGC
>NC_043717.1:10831271-10832758 GCF_006229205.1 Suricata suricatta
CATTCTGAGGTGCCGGGGCTTAGGGCTTCCACAGGTCTTTTGTGGGGACACAATGCAACCCATAACAAGGTATTTGGGGGTGGACAAGACATTCTTATTTTGCTCCTGGGCCAGAGGACTCAAGCGTTAAATCTCGATGAAGAAGGGCGTCTGGGTGGCTCAGTTGTTAAGTGTCTGACTTCGGCTCTGGTCATGATCTCACAGTTCAGGGGTTCGAGCCCCGGGTCAGGCTCTGTGCTGGCAGCTAGCTCAGAGCCTGGAGCCTGTCTTCAGAGTCTGTGTCTCCCTCTCTCTCTGACCCTCCCTCGTTTATGCTGTCTATCTCTCTAAAATAAAAGTTTTAAAAATCTCGATGAAGAGGTGGGCGCCTTGAGCATATGCTCTCCTCCCGGCCTCCAGAGAAGGAGTCAGAGAAGGACCTGCAAGGGAGGCCAGAGCTGCAAAGTTCTCCCAGGCTGGCCACTGGCGTCCCCCTGACTGGGCCCTGTGCCGGGGAGAAGCTGCACCTGAACTGAGCTTCTCAGCGCTTCTACATATGGCCGTTGGAAATAGCATTCCGGGTGCTTCACATTCCACACTTTGCCAAGGTCAAGACTTCAGCAGCATAGACAGATGCGACTGGGGTAGGCTTGAGCTGGTGGCCCAGCGGCAGGACTGACGCCACGCAGGGGAGAGAGAGGCTCCACCCTGGAAGGGAGCGGGGAAAACCTGGGAGGGCTGCGTGGTGGCCGCAGCAGGGCTGCGTGTGGAAGGGCAGTGCCGCAGAGGAGGAGGAGGAGGCAGGAGAGCAGAGATGTCCTGCCATCTGCCCTTGTGACTTGTGCTTCCCTGCAAACTTGTCTTCCTTCAGTTCCTCTGGAATGAGAACCCCCGAGCCCCTCCCTGCTTCTCTAACTCCCCGGTGCTGCAGGTTCAGCGGTGGCTCTCCTTTCCCCAGGACTTGCACTCAGCCCCCCAGGACGCTCTGAGGTCGTGGCCTCCTCACCTGGAGCGTCCCCAGCATCCCCGCCACATCAGCTCACCTCGTGGGGGCCGGGGCAGGGGGCACCGGCATCGGCGCTCTGACCTCCGAGCGCAAGCCTTGCTCGCCCCGCCTCACTTTGCTCCCACACCAGCTCCCACTGTCTCGCTTATCTAGCTCCCTGGGCTGATATCAACTGAGGCTTAAAAACGTTAGTTTCGATATATTACTTGTTCATAGGCTACGTAGCCTATGAACAAGTAATATATTGTATCATTTATCTTGAATGTATCATAGATAAGCTGCTATAAAACGATTGCCACTTCCGATAGCTGTGAAATTAGGTGATTAACTAGTTGTTACTTAACCTTCTAATTTCTGTATAAGTCTAATTACATGAAACAGAAGTTGGTGTTTTGATTTTTTACTTTGCTTTTCTGTTTTGAGTGTCATTGCAACTACTGTATTGTAAATGATGGAAAATAATTGCATATGTTAAAAAAATATGAAACTTTATAAAGTAAAA
>NC_043717.1:10832858-10881537 GCF_006229205.1 Suricata suricatta
GAAATTAGGTGATTAACTAGTTGTTACTTAACCTTCTAATTTCTGTATAAGTCTAATTACATGAAACAGAAGTTGGTGTTTTGATTTTTTACTTTGCTTTTCTGTTTTGAGTGTCATTGCAACTACTGTATTGTAAATGATGGAAAATAATTGCATATGTTAAAAAAATATGAAACTTTATAAAGTAAAAAAAAATAAAAAAAATAAAATTTTTAAATTAAAAAAAAAACACGTTAGTTTCGGCTGCCTTCATTCCTACAATTTATCACTTGATATGTAATAAAGCAACAGAGCCTGATTTCTCTTTCCTTTGAAATTATCACCCATAGTTATCTCCCCTCTCTGTGCATTTCCCAAGTGTGAGCCAAATGGAAGCTTTGTGTCTGGATAGGGCACGGTTCTCAAAGTCTGGTCCCCAAACGGCACCAGCAGCATCGCCTCAGAGTTTATTGTGGCTGCAGACTCCCGGGCTTTGCCCAGGCCTACTAGTGCATCTGGGGCGGGGGGGTCCAGCACGTGAACAGACCTTCAGGTGAGGCTGATGCATGAAGAGAGTTGGGGGAACCAGGGGATTTAGCCCAAGAATTTCCCATGACCCCACAATCCATCCTGCCTGTGGCCACCAGATTCATTTACTTACAGTTTTCATTATGGGCAGATCTCCACTCCAGAACCATCGATGGCTCCCAATTGCCTGTCTCATGAGGGCTAAACTCTACCTAGCATTTGTAGCTCCATGATCTAGTTCCATCTCTCCAGACTCATTCTCAGCAGTCTCCCTAAGACTCTCTGCATTCTAGTGGCGTTCACTTTTTAGGCAGTACCTTCGAGTACACGATGCCCACCCGCTCCCACCCACCAATCAGGCCCCTAACGGAGTTGGATTAGGGTCTTTAGAAACCCTAATCAGTGAAAAGTGCTTATCACCCCTCTCTGGAGTGGAAATAAAAATAAACCTAATACTTAGGTGTAAAATAATCAGGTGGGAAGTTTTCCAAATTCGGGATGCTTTCCCATACTGACCTGGAAACAATTTGTTGCTTTAAAAGTACAGTTATCAAATTCGTTGTTTGTAACGTAACTTTAGGGGCCGCTCTTTCTACTACTCCAAATGCGTGCTCAATAAATCTGATGAATCCAGTTCTGCCTTTGTAGATCCAAATCCTACTGACTGGTGAGCACTCTGCTCCTTTTACAAGCAAAATCGGATAAATGAATGAATGAATGAATGAACGAATGAATGAGCAGTCCTCTCCGCTCTGTGAGGGAAGACATTTTGTATTTTATTTCTTCGGTTTTTTTCCCTTGCAGCAGCCATCTTAAAGGAAGGTGGTTAAGTCCTACCTGACGCTGGGTCCCTGTGTACGACCCCTTCAATAGACGAGCGTGGGTGGGCAGCTTTGCGGATAATCTGAATCTGAATGTAATGATCTCTCCTCTAATGCTGAGACCCAGTTTTTCAGCATTGTTCCGGGCAGCAGGCACCTGCTGAATGCTCACAAGAAATGACACTTTCCCAGAGGCATGAATCTTGATAGTCAGCCAAGACACCACCTGTGAGAATCATACCTGAAAGACGCTTCTCCGACGTTAAAACAAACAAAAAGTCTCCTTTTAAAGGGAATCAATCAGTGTTCCGTGTTTGAACATCATTTATAAACCCAGCCCCACCTAAACGCCAAATACCGACGACCTTTGCATAAATGCCATGGCAGTAAAGACATCCTATTTAGAAGGAACGTTTGTACCCTCGATGTGATATATGTAGTACATTTGCCCCACGAAGTATAATTCCTCAGAGCTGAAGTTTTTACTGGTGAGTAAACGGCGGCAGCCGACTTTGGTGTCTAGGTCTCTGCAGACAGAGTTGTACACGTTTCTGAACACACGAGTTAAAGGATCTATACCAGCAAGCAGTGGCCATCGACGGCTAAATGGTGGACACACTTCGGACGGAGCCGCTGAAATCGCCCCGTCCTCTCCTGTCCCGAGGACCTCAGCCTGCCTCCCAGTGCTCTGAGCCCCCAGACTCACCCCTCATGCAGACAGTTGAAAGGAGTCTGCCCTCCGAAGAGTCTTCTGGGCTCGACTTGTTGCTCCCGCCCCACGGCTGGCGGTCCATGGTCCCGTCTGCTGGACCAGGGGAGTCTGTGCTCCACCTCAGTCGCTCACGGAACTCCGATTGCCGTGCCCCCTCGAATCCCCGCGCTGCGACTGGCTGCGCCGCACCGTCCTGGGCAGACGGCGCGGAACAGCACAGCACAGTGCAGGCAGTGCGACGCGAGACGACCTGCGGTCAGACGGACTGCCCGGCCGCACGCGCCCCGAGGCGCACCCCTGCGCTTGCGCGAGCGCACACACGCTCCACCTAGCCGGCTGGAGGCTGGCCAGGGCTCCCGACGGCCCCCCCCGCCCCCCCCCCCCCCCCCCCCCCCCCCCCCCCCCCGGCCCCCAGGCTGCAAAATTGCTGGTGTCACGCCCTTTCCCAAACTGAGACCAATCAGTGAGGAAGCCTTGGCGTTTATCAGGAAGGAAAGCCAGTTTGTAACTTTTTGGAGAACAAGGAGAACAGGGTGGGCGTGAAGGAAACCACTCCCTGCTGCACTGCTGCTCGCTCTGCTGGGATCTGCTGGTTCGGGGTGGGGGCTGGGGGGGCTTCTCATTGTTGACAAAGCCCCAGAACCCAAGAGCTGAGAAAGCTCGTTTCGCTGCAGCCCCGCTGAATTGCTTGCACAGCAACACGCCGTCTGCACATGTGGTTTCAATTTTTCTGGGAGTTTCTTATGGGAAAATGTGTCTATACGTTACAGAAATGCTCCTTGGGAAAGAACTTCTATTTTCTTCCCTCTGACTGCGGGGATTTCACTACACGGGCCCGCTTGGCCCTTCCTCCACACATTACATTTTAACCTTTAAATAAATAATTAACAGTTGCTGTTGGAAAATGGATTGCCAGGTGGCCCCAGGTGTGTGGTGGAAACCTGCTACTTCGTTAATTATAAAAAGTTTTAGTCCGGACGGTTTCGCCTGTTTGCCTTTACAGAACAGTGGGTTCCTGTACATGTTGCACATCCCAGGGGAACCGAGTTTCCCCACTCCCCTGGGTGCTTGTTCAGGCTGAGGCCATACCTAGACTCCCACTGTGTCCCTTTTCCGGATGGGGGGGATCTTTCTTCCCAGTTGGGGGTGGGGGTCCTGAATTCCTGTGAGCATAGTCTGTCTCTGAAATGACTGCAGATTTTTTTTAATGTCAAAGATGTAGCCTCATTGTTTCAGATTTATGGGTCCCCAACTGGAACACGTGACGGCCATTGTTCACAGTTGGAGGAGTAGCCTTCATATTTCAAAACGCATCTCTGTGCATATGTATGTATATGCATTGATCCCTTTGCATTTTTCATGTGAATGTCATTGCGTTACCGTGTTGCTCTATGCCCATTACACTGCTTGCATCTTGGAGATCTTTCCATTTTAGCACGTATAGCTGTCCCTCTCTTTCTTCCTTACAGTGTTGCATACTGTATTGCAGCAGACATATTTTGCTGTTCCCCTGCGTTGGAGGCAGAATGTTACCATCTCTTCTGTTACTATATTATCACTGAAACACTGACGCCCACAATTTCGCATCAGGGGCTCTGTGTGAGGGAGCATTTCTGGAGGAGAGATTCCAGGAGTGGAAATGCTGACTCACAGGTGCACTCGTGCACATGCGGTGATTTGTGGAAAAGTGAAGACACACACAGAAGTGAGTACAAGCCCAACTGGAGAACTCAGAAGGAGATCAGTGGCTTGCCTCAGTGCTCCATCTCCATTGTACTACAGGCTAGCAGAAAGCTGGGGCTGGGGCAAGTGGGCAGGGCTGCAGGAGAGCTCCCTGGACAACGGCTTGCAACTGCATGAAATCTACAAGTAGCTCAATACAAACTGCATTTTGCAAGAAAGGGACTGTTCATTTAACATTGAGAGAGCGGTGCCTGGGTGGCTCTGGCGCGGTTGTGAGCATCCAGCTCTTGATCAGCTCAGGTCATGAACCAGATGCTTGAGATAAAGCCGACCCTGATCAGCTCAGGTCATGATCCCAGGGTGGTGGGATTAAGCCTGCACACTGATCGTGGAGCCTGCTTGGGATTCTCGCTCTGTGCCCGTCTACCCCACCTGCGTGCACTCTCTATAAAAAAGAAAAGATGATGATAAAATTGAAAGACACACTGCCAAATTGCCCTCCAGTTCTCTGCAGAATTAACTGAACAGGACACAAGCATATAAATTGTTCACTACTCCAGGAAAAGAGTTGAAGAACTATAAAATTTGCCTTTGGCACAGACTGAGAAATTTACTCCCAACATAGACTGAGTGACAAGGAGTTAAACAGAGAGGCACAATGGGGAACCTGGCTATTATCACCATTCTTTGAGTGAAATCTTCATGGTACAGCTTCATTATTTACTTTTAATTAAACTCCAAGAAGATAACACCTTTCCAGATTCAAATTTAAGTTTATTGTCCAAAATGACAATAAGGAGCATTTCCAGGTTGTTGCCTTAGTACCCGCGAGGGAATTAATCAGCTTTTAACCTTCTCACTAGATTGATAATGTTGGTCACCTCTTCATAATATTGGAGAATGGGAACTGATTTTTTTTTAACTGTTTAACAACACTTGCGGTCAGGAATGCAAAAACCATACAAGAGAAAGTCATGCAGTTTTAGGGATCTGTGTGAGGACAAAGTTGAATGACATGTGCATGAGCTGTGATCACAGGAGAACGGATCAGCTTACAAGCCACAAGAGAACAAGCTCACAAACTTCTAATCAGGCCCTGGGCGTGTATGTGTGTGTGCGCACGCGTGTGTTCAGGGAACTTGGCCCAGCTTAGGTAAGAAAAAAGAATTATGGCCTACAGCAGTAAGGCCACAGTCATTCTTCATCAAGTACAGTATTAACGCTGGCCAGGGCCTCTGTACGCCCCTCACCTAGATGTCCACGGCTGACATCACTCATGGATTCTGAGACTCTTTCCTCCCGTGGCCTGGAGGGCCTTGAAAGTCCCCTCCAATCAGTCAAAGTCGGCCCAGGAGCAGAAACCTCTTGTCATTTCAGCCAGCAATCTTTCTAGCACAAAACCTTTAAAACCCAAAAGGTACATATCCCCTCTGATGATTTGGGACGGTCTGCGTTTCCCGCAAAAAGCCTAGTTGTTTCTCTTGTTCTTGCATAACTGTCTGCATGCTAAGCTAGCTGATGTCGCTACTGGAGAAAGCAATCACTCACTCCCACTCCATCTAGCAGTACAGTAAGATCCACACAAGGATGTGTTCTGTAAAATTTGGCATAATGCACTATTCTTGAGGAAAACAATCACGCAAATCAAAACTGCGTGTCTCCATTAACGATGGGGCTGGATTCTTCAAAAATGCCAATGGCACGAAAGACCAGAGTGGGGGTGGGGAGGCTTTCTAGATTCAAGGAGAAAAAAGTGACTTGATGACTGAATCCATGCATGATCTTTGACCAGATCCTGACTGGAGGCGGGGACAAGACATAAAAGGCATCAACGCGACAATCACGGAAATTTAAATATGGGCTAATATCAAATCATCACGGCGCACCACTGTCAAGCTTCCGCATGTGATTCCTGCACGAGGTTACGGAGAAGTCTCTGTGCTCCCAGGAGATGCACACTCCAGTGCTTAAGGCAGAGCCATGTGTAGCTTGACACGAACAGAGAGATGTGTGCCCGTTTTACACCGAATGGAAAAAGCCAATGCAAACTCTACAGTCAAAACCCAGGCGTATACATAAAGCCCACATTGCCCATTCTGTTCACAAGCCGAGGGCGTTCCTCGTGCGCCCAACAGCCACATGTCCCAGAGCCTTCGGCTGATTGGAAACACTCTCCTTGTTGCACAATTATGTAAACCCATAAAACAAACAACAGCCTGTCTTTATTAAAATTCTTGATATTCTGGTCATTGTGGGCTTTTTTCTTTAACATTGAGTTTTTTTTTAATATTGCACTAAAATATTTACCTTGGGGCACCTGGGTGGCTCAGTCGGCCAAACATCTGACTTGTGATCAGGTCATGATCTCGAGGTTCATGAGTTCAAGCCCCACATTGGGCCCACTGCCGTCAGCCTGTCAGTGCGGAGCTCGCTTGGGATCCTCTGTCCCCTTCTCTCTGCCCCTCCCCCACTTGCACTCTCCCAAAATTAAATAAATATTTTTAAAAAATATTTACTTTGATGGTAGAGTTCCTTGGTGCCCCTCCCCCCTAGATTTTTTTGCATCACTCACCACCTGTAATCCTAGCCCTGGTAAAGAATCATGATGTCCACAGTTTATTCACAAATGGCTCATTTAAAATTATTTGTATACATATTAATTATACACGGCTTACATATATATATAAGTCTACAGGTGTGTGTACACACAGAGATAAGCAAATGTGGCAAATGCTAACAGTTGGTGAACTGAGGTGATGGGTATACAAATATTCACTGTATTATTTTTTTAATGTTTTTTAATTTATTTTTGAGAGACAGAGAGAGCGAGCACAAACAGGGGAGGGTCAGAGAGAGGGCGACACAGAATCCGAAGCAGGCTCCAGACTCTGAGCTGTCAGCACAGAGCCGGACGCGGAGCTCGAACCCACGAACCGTGAGATCGCGACCTGACCCGAAGCCAGAAGCTGGACGCTTAACCGACTGAGCCACCCAGGCGCCCCTCACTGTATTATTCTTGTAATTTTCCTGTAAGCTGGACAATTTTCAAAACAACAATGGTGGGAGGGGGGAAATTACTACCTAAAAATTAAGACCAAGTATACGCTTTTTTTTTTAATTTTTTACCAGTTCAACTCATGTTAAGATAGGAAGCTGCTATTCTCAATGTGACCCACGTATTCGTCCTAGTTTGGATCTGCTGAAGGAAGGAGATTACTCCACGTGCAAACATCCACGCAGAAGCAGCCCCTGGCAACCGTCTGTGATGCAGCGGCTCCGGAAGGTTCTCCCAGTGCTGGGAGCACCCTTCCCCCACAAACTGTGCTTCTTCCACGATGCGTGGCCCACCGCGCCAGCTTCACCAATGTCTCCAAAGCCTTGGCCGTTCTCTCCGTGCTAAGCGCACCAAATCCGCTCAGCAGTGAGCACCGTCACTGAAAAAAGTTACCGTCTGTAAACCTCAGGTTTATTTGACACGGCGATATCAGAAATATCAGGGAGGAGAATTACTTTGGGAGAGATGGTTCCTTCATAAAAAGCAAACAAAAAACAGAGATGCTGAATGACATACCGAAACTTTTAAATAATTTAAGGGATTTTGAAAGAGTTGAGGCTTGAATCTTCAAATAAAAGTCAAGCTTACTTTGTTTGAAATAAGGCAGATGAGGAATACAGTATATAGGTAGACAGGATAGACAGACACAAAGTATATAGATCAGTATAATAGGTGTCTATATAGAGAGACAGATGGTAAATGGATCAGTAATATTGGATATTCATGTAGTTATGAAAATATTTTTTCCTTAAAGGGATTCAATGGGTAAATTTTAATTATTTTAAACTATCATTTTAAATAATTTTCCTAATTAGTAAATGCTACTTCTGAGCATCTTCCAAGAAATACTTCAAACGTTTAAAAAGATTTATTAAAAAACTAGTTCACCCTAGTCTTATTTGTAATAGTCAGAAATTAGAAATAATCTAAGTATTCCAACAATATGGACATAGCTCAAGAATAGGGTACCACCATTTAGTAGGATAGGTCCGAAAGGGTTGAAACTTAGAAAATCATTACAATACGGTCTGTGGGAAAAGCAGGAATCAAAACTACTTTTATAACAGGATCACCACATTAAACCAGGCAAAGAAAGTGAAACAAAACAAATATGATATACTGAAAGAAGTCACTAAAACCTTAATAGTAAAAATTAACTAATCAATTTCAGACACGTACCTGAAAAATTCTTTTAAAATTCAGTCACCCTGACAGGGACCTTGCCTGATTCCCTTGCCCAAAACTAGCTTTCTCCATCACTCTTTATCCCAATCCGCGTTATTTTTCTTTCCACTTTCCTGACATGATCATATATACGTATGTGTTGCTTATTCCCGTGAAAGCTTTTTGAGAGCAAGGACCTTGTCTATCTTTTCCACAGCCCTAGTGTCTGGCACATAATAAATGCTGGGTAAAAATGGGTTGAATGAATTCATTGCAAAGTTATCCTAGAGCATGTCATATGTGATTGAAATGGTAAAAGACTGCACCATTTGGGGAATAAATATCACATCCTGTGAAAAATGGAATAACCTCTAATAGTGTTAAGAACCTCCAAAAGTTGGGGCGCCTGGGTGGCTCAGTCGGGTGAGCGTCTGACTTCAGCTCAGGTCATTAATTATCTCATGGTTTGTGGGTTCGAGCCCCGCGACGGGCTCTGTGCTGACAGCTAGAGCCTGGAGCCTGCTTCTGATTCTGTGTGTCCTTCTCTCTCTCTCCCTCATGATCTGCCTCTCTCTGTCTCTCAAAAATAAATAAATGTTTAAAAAAAAAGAACCTCTAAAAGCAAGCAATATAAACCAGAGGATTCCATCTGATGGTCTCATTCTAACTTGATGGAATGTAGGACTCAAAGGGAATGTAAAGACTATTTCAGGTCCTAGCTCTGTATTCATAAATCATAAAACATCACAATTCCGAGACAGAGGGATCTGGACCAGGTCGGCATCCACATCTTTCTGGAAATCAGAAGGATCAGTCTGGTAAGTGCTTTCTTGGGACTCAGTTCAGAATTAAAGTGCTCCCCGCTCCCCGCCTCCCAAAACACACCTACCAGAGCTGGGAGGTCCTACAGATGACTCGTGAAGTTCATGGTCTGCAGTTTCAGAAAGCAGATGAAACAGAATTCTCAAGTTCCTTGGGGCTATAGATAGACCGAATATCCCAGGACATCCTGGGGTTTGACAGGGAGCGCAGAACATTCAACAAGATGCAAGATGACCACAAAATGCACTCAAGAGAACACTCTGCAGATAGAAAGCCTCCAATTTCTGAATGTTCTATGATATATATTTTAACTCCTGAATATCTACGGTATGTGTTTTAATTTATCAGTATTTTCTTTTAAAGTTTCTGACTTTGATATTAGGCTTAGAAAAGACCATCCTTTTCATATGCATTCGTGAATATTTTATTCTGGTATTTTATGGCATTTGAAAATTTTTAACATTTTCAAAAAAACCAAGATTTGTTCTTTGGAATGTGATATTAAATAAGAATTTAAAAGAATTTAGCATTTCTTCCCCAAGTAGTTACTTAATTAACTTTCTAAAAAATTAATTATTTATTTCTGAGAGACAGAGAGAGACGGGGCGTTAGCAGACAAGGGGCAGAGACAGAGGGAGACACAGAATCCAAAGTAGGTTCCAGGCTCTGAGCTGTCAGCACAGAGCCTGGCACGGGGCTCAAACTCAAGAACCATGAGATCATGACCTGAGCCGAAGTCAAATGTTTAACCAACTGAGCCACCCAGGCATCCCACTAATTAACTTATTTGATATTCCAAAGTTGTGAAAATCAGAAAAAGGCCCCAAACAGTACTAATAGAAACATGGTAGTCACATGTATAATTTAAAATTGCAGGGTAGTCACATTACAAAAAGTGAAAAAAAGATGTGGAATTAATTTTAATAAATTTTATTTAACCTAATATATTCAAAATATTATCATTTCAGGGGTGCCTGGGTGGCTCAGTGGATTAAGTGTCCGACGTCAGCTCAGGTCATGATCTCACAGTTTGTGGGTTTGAGCCCCGTGTGGGGCTCTGTGCTGACAGCTCAGAGCCTGGAGACTGCTTTGGATGCTGTGTCTCCCTCTCTCTCTGTCCTTTGTCTGCTTACACTCTCTGTCTCTCAAAAGCAAATTTAAAAAATAGCATCATTTCAATATGTAATCAACATCAAAATTATTAATAAAATAGTTCACATATTTTATACTGAATTTTCAAAACATGGTGCATTTTTTATACTACATCGCATCTCCGTTCAGCCTAGCCACATTCTAACTGCTCAGCAGCTGAATGTGTCCAGTGGCTTCTGTGAATAGCACAGATTTAGAGCGGAGTTTCACAAGCTCAGCACTACTGACATTTTGGGCCTGATGATTCCTTGCTGTGGGGGGCGGCCCAGTGTACCGAACATGACCAGCTGCACCTCTGACCTCCACCCACTGGGTGTCAGTAGCACCCCCCCTCAGTTGTGGCAACTAAAAACATCTCTGAACTCGGATAAACGTCCCAGAGTGGGGGTGAAGGTAGGGCAAAATTGACCCCAATTGAGAACCAAAGGGCTAAAAAACCTGGAGAAAAAAATGCACATTTGTAACACACGTTACAATCATCTGAGAGAAAATTTTCTTTTTAGAAGCTAATCTTACTACAGCACCAAACCATGACAGTAGTATTTACAACAATTAAAAGTTCGTCCAATTTCCACGTTCTAAATTCACAGAAAGGAGGAGGAAAAGAAAGGTGAGAAGTGGGAAAAGCAGAACACGGGAAGTGGAAAAGAAGAAAAGGGAGGGGGAGAAGAAAGCTTTTTTTCCTATTATAGACGCCATGCTTACTTTGGGCCCAGACTCACAGAAATAATACTGACCCGGCATTGAGCCCGTGTGGGTGACGGCATTAACATGTAATTATTTCAAACAACCCTGAGGCTCTTGACTTTGAAAATAAGCTGATGGATGCTTGGGTTGCAACATGCATCAAAGAGTGCCTGCGGGGTCAGGCAGTAGGGGAGCACCCAGGGTTGCTCTGTTCTAGAACTGTGTGTGTGTACTTCAACGAACAGCTTTTATTATCAGCAGTGATGAGCAGTAGGCCCCAACTTCTGGATGAGCTACTCTCTTCCAACTTTTCTCTTACCAACCAGGACCTCAGTAACTGGAAGTCTCTTAACTGTGATGTTAGAATGTGTTTAGCATGTATGTACGTATATGAATATATACACATATGCCATGTATGTATATATAAACGGCAAGGAAATCAAAATTACAGCAGAAGTTTATTCAGGGAAGCCACAAAAGGAAGGGCAAAGGAGGGAGGAACTAAATCAGGAACACGTCATGAAATACACTCATCATAGTCTTATTCACCCAGATTTACATGTGTCTGCAAGATATGCAGAATATTGACCCTTAGATAAAGACCATGAATCTTCAAACACGATTATTCTCACTCCACTGCACAGATATTTAAAGTTCCTTAACAACTAAAGCTAAAAACAAAAAGGCTTCTGGTTGCCCCTTGGGTAATGAGAGCATGAAGCAGGAGTTTCCACTCCTCCAGCGTCCTGGTTTATCGGGGATCAATGCTAACTGACTTTGTTGATTTGAAGATACTCAGAGTCTAGCCCTTGGGTGTCTACACTAGGTACCCAGGGTGCAGCAGGCCATTGCCTGCTTATTCCCAAGTATCTTCCCACAGTAGCTGGGACTACCGGTAGAGCAGGAATCTTTCCAGCAGCTCTGGCAGATGGAGTTCACGGATGGCTTGATGACATGCTCGACCCAGACACTTCCGGACACACAGGCGGCAGAGCTGGGAAAGAGCGGGCGGCCCTGGGGAAGAAATTAAAACGTGTGAAGTTCATGGTGCTGGGGCAAGGGGAGAAGGAGAGACTAGAGGACTGGAAGGGGCTGAAATGTTCTATAAGCTGGATCTGTGCATGGATTATAGAGTGATGTAGCAGTCACTAAATACACACAGGGACCCCAGTGTGCCCCTCTGGGTGGAGAGTAACCTCTAAAGGTTACTGCATTAGTGATATCGAAGAATGAGGCTAACCAGAGGCAAGTCAGGAATGACGTGTGAGGTCTAAAGGGAATGCACTCATTCAGACAGTCCACGTGCCAATGAATGGGATACTACTGGCCAAGGAGACCCAAGCAAGAGACAGCTGCCAAGAGGGTACAAAGGCCTGTATGGTCATAGAGGCCTCCTGGACCTCCTGGCGCTGGTCCAGAAGGTGGTGCTGGCTGGGTCCCAAGTCATACCGAGAAGGGCCCTCCATTCACACAAGGCTCCCAGCTCCATGGAGGACCTAGAGAAAGGACCCAACTCACTTAACCCTCATTATATCCCAAACCTCAATCTCAAAGGGGCTCCTGGAGTCCTCACACCCATGGCTTTGAGTGGCTGAAGGAAACTAACGAGAGCCCCACATATGGTTGAATAGGATGAATGAGGTTTGGGCTGGGACACCAGTTATACCGAGGCGTTTGTAATGTCCCATTATTCCCTAACCCGACTGTCTCAGCAAAGATCTCTTCAAGTAGACCTGTGTGATTACTGGACTATATAAAGCTGTCCCTCTCAAGAAAATCCTATTGTAACAGGATCTTGCAGCCCATGAGAAATGGTGCACTGTATATATGAATAGCCAAAGAACACCTGAATGATATTTCCAAGGAGCATCCATGTGATAGAAAGAGCAAATAATTGCCTTTAGTTAACATCTTGGGCAGCACGAATGGAAAGCATCTCCACCTGTAACCCAACTAAAGCTCCTCTGGAACCACCGTAACACAGACAAACTGCCCAGGGATGTAGCTGGTGTTCATCCTTCCAGACCAAGCAGAACTTGCTTAGAACAAACCTAAATCCTGGACCCAGAAACATCTTTGATGGAAGGAAAGAGGAAATGTGGCAATTGCTACAAACCACATCCTCAGCTAACGGTTCGAAAGTACCTGCTATTTCCAAACTGGGAGCTGGTAAGGAAGATCATAATTCTTCAAGTGGAGATTCAAATAAAAGAGCAATCATTAATGACATAGACTACTGGAAATATTCTAGACCAGTGGTAACTCAAAGTGTGGCCTCAGATCAGCAGCACTGCCCGGGAACCCGGTGGTGTACAGAGTCTAGGCCCCATCCCAGATCGCCTGAATCCGAGTCTGCATTCTAATTAGATCACCAGGTGATTCATACTCACGGTAGAACTTAAGAAGCACTGATGGAGGGCCGCCTGGGGGGCTCAGTCAGTTAAGCATCCAACTTTAGCTGAGGTCATGATTCCAAAGTCCATGGGTTTGAGCCCCCCATCAGGCTCTGTGCTGACAGCTCACAGCCTGGAGCCTGCTTCGGATTCTGTATCTCCATCTCGCTGCCCCTCTCCTGCCTGCAACCTGTCTCTGTCTCTGTCTCTCTCTCAGAAATAAGGATTTTAAAAATGTTTAAAAAAAGAAGCACTGACCTAGAAAGTATTCCTGAAATTACACAACCAAGCATTCCGCTTGGAATGGGAAGACATGAGGATGGTGTCAGAAAATAGAGCTGGTGAGGAACAGAAAACGCTTCTCCCCTACAAACAGTTTCAGACGGTTTAAGATCGGGCCTTCATAACACTGAGTGCAGTTCCGGAGTGAGACTGCTTGGCTGGGATCCTCGTTCTTCTTAGTCATCACGTGACCCTACGCAAGCCAGTATCTTTTTGTTTCTCTTTTCCCATCCGCGGCTGGGACAGCACCAGTTACTGCAAAGTTCCCACTGCTTTGAAGTTTTCAGAATTCAGGGAGATCGATCTACTTTTCAAATTTAGCTCAATGGCTGGTACATATAAACCGGAATATGACTATTACCTTTTAAGTTTATTTATTTTGAGAGAGAGTGAGAGAGAGAGAAAGAGAGAGGGAGGGAGGGAGGGACAGAGAGGGAGAAAACGAGCAGGGGAGGAGCAGAGAGAGAGAGAGAGAGCGAGCGAGAGAGAGAGAGCGAGAGAGAGAGGAGAGAATCCCAAGCAGGCTCTGTGCTGTCAGCATAGAATCCAATGCAAGGCTTCATCTCACAAACTGTGAGATCATGACCTGAGGTGAAACCAACATCCAGATGTTTAACCGACTGAGCCCCCCACGCGCCCGTTATTACTATTATCTTTAATAGTCTCCCAAGCATACAAATGATCAGTGTAGGCTTGGATAATGTTCTCTTTCTATATAGACTTAGTCTGATTCACTGAATCTGGAATGCAGAGCATTTTCAAAACCTGTCTGCTCTCCTTGGGCATCTGGAGCTCCGTCAGCCCACGGTGGAAGGGGAGTGAGGCAGCGGGGAGCACAGATCCACCTGCTCCCTGGTCTCCAGAGCTGGCAATCAACTCGGCCATTTAGTCCGGTGTCGGAAATACACACTTCATGTCCACTACAGTGTCTAACTCAAGTATCGCTAGCGTCCCCTGAATTGTCTCCAAATACTACAAACAAGGGTCTTGGTCCACTCGGTTGGGCACTTATTCCAGGACAGACGTGGCAGGTCACCTTCCCACGGTGGAAACAAAGTTCCCTGAGTATTTTCTCATTATGGAGAATACACAGCAACCTCCCACCTGTGTAAATGCCCTTCTGTTACAAGCGGACGTGCACGCTTGTCAAATCCCATCTTGGTGATGCAAGCGACACCTGCTGCCTCCCCCATGAAGGCACTCCCGATGAAGGGGACACCCGGCCCTGCGTTACCTTCCCGGAGCAGGAGGGCCTGCTCCACACCACTTTGTGGAGCCGCCAGCTCCAATGCACTTTTGCCCTCAGCATTTCTGCACCTCAGTGGAGCACCATAGTCCACTAGCAGGTGGATGATGTCCACACTGGACTGCCTCGCGGCGGCATGGAGCGGAGTGTCCAGACTTTGGCCATGGTCCACACTGGCTCCTTGAGAAAGCAGAGGCCACAGGTCAACGCTGAACGTTAATGTGGAAATATGATGGGCCTAACATGGAGCAGCTGTGGACAAAGGTATCTTAAACGTCATAACATGTTGGACAAATCTTTGAAAACGTCTGACCCAAGGCTGGAGCCTCAACAATGGCTGCTGAAACTGGACTTGGATGAGAAAAGGGAAGAGAGACAGTTTTTTATTCACGTAAAATACTCTCCTGGCCCTTCCATATGAACTGTGTGACAAACCAAATTAAATATTGGCAGCGCCTTTTACACAGAATTATTTTGGTTTTTGGCAAAGGATAAAGCGAAGATGATTTGGCATTGAGAGAATTCTGAGTTCAAAGAAAACGATTTCTGAAGTACTTGCAGGGAGAAGTAAACAAAGAATCTCGGAGATAAAAATTCTTACATAAAAGTTCTTAGAATAGCCTCTAATGTCAGGGGCTAAGTTTGGGGAATCTTTAATCAAATAATAATTTCAAGACATTTTACTTTTCCCTGGACTCCCGGTGTCTGTATATGCCTTTTAGAATTAAGAAAGTTACTAAGTAACTTAGTGGGATTGATCGAAGGGAGTCTATGGCAAATATCTGTTATTTTGGCACCTTCCCGATAACCACACTTAGATCTCCCTCTGGGGAACCAAGCCCTGCGATTCCCGATTCACGTGTTTCCAGTGAAATCCAATAACGGCAGGGTAGACTGAAATCTAGGCCTGAGCCAATCAGTGCATTGTATTCCTTTGGCCACCATGATTGGTTGGTTCCAAAATGGGCACGTGACTCAAACAGAGCCAATGAAATAAAATTGTTTCTTCCCACTAGGACTTACGGGAAAGAGACTCTTGCTCTCTCTTGAGACCACCAAAGAGAACCAGACCAGGTAAATGGAGCCAATACCAAAGGAAGTAGACACTCATTTCTCAGGAAAAGTTCTGTTCTAAACAGTCAAACATCAAATACTGTCAGACTTTTATCCAGCCTCACCAGAATGTTGTCTTTAAAGCCATGGAAAACCAACAAGGTTAATAAGTTCTTCTCATAAAAACATTTCTGGAAGTTACCTAATTCTAGAAGTTTCTTCACACAGTCTACCCTCTGGTAGGTGCAGGCCACATACAGGGGAGTTCCAAGCTGGGGCACTTCTTGGTCAATGTTAACGTTATTTGCCAGCAGAATTTCCATGCACTCTCTATGACCTGGTGGAACAAAAGATAACCTGACTCAAGGAAGGGAAATATTGACTATTTACAGAACTATAGAAGTGCTTACCTTAAATGGGCTTTAGAAATAACCTAGTGGGGGGCACAAAAACAGACCCTCAGATCAATGGAACAGAATAGAGAACCCAGAAATGGACCCACAAACATACAGCCAACTAATCTTTGACAAAGCAGGAAAGAATATCCAATGGAATAAAGACAGTCTCTTCAGCAAGGGATGCTGGGAAAACTGGAGAGCGACATGTAGGAAAATGAACCTGGACCGCTTTCTTACACCATACACAAAAATAAACTCAAAATGGATGAAAGACCTAAATGTTAAGACAGAAAGCCATCAAAATCCTAGAGGAGAAAGCAGGCAAGAACCTCTTTGACCTCAGCTGCAGCAACTTCTTACTCAACACGTCTCCGGAGGCAAGGGAAATCAAAGCAAACATGAACTATTGGGACCTCATCAAAATAAAAAGCTTCTGCACAGCAAAGGAAACAATCAGCAAAACTAAAAAGCAACCGACGGAATGGGAGAAGATATGTGCAAACAACGTTATCAGATAAAGGGTTAGTATCCAAAATCTATAAAGAACTTATCAAACTCAACACCCAAAAAACAAATGATCCAGTGAAGAAATGGGCAAAAGACATGAATAGACATTTCTCCAAAAAGACATCCAGATGGCCAAATGACACATGAAAAAATGCTCAACGTCACTCATCATCTGGGAAATACAAATCAAAACCATACTGAGATACCACCTCACACCCATCAGAACGGCTAACATTCACCACTCAGGCAACAACAGACGTTGGCGAGGATGTGGAGAAGGAGCATCTCTTTGGCACTGCTGGTAGGAATGCAAACTGGTGCAACCACTCTGGAAAACAGTACAGAAGTTCCTCAAAAAATTAAAAATAGAACTACCCTATGACCCAGCAATTGCACTACTAGGTATTCATCCAAAGGATGCAGGTGTGCTGTTCCGAAGGGGCACATGCATCTCAATGTTTATATCAGTGCTATTGACAATAGCCAGAGTATGGAAAGAGCCCAAATGTCCATCGGTGGATGAATGGATAAAGATGTGGTGTGTGTGTATATATATATATACACACACACACACAATGGAGTATTACTCAGCAATCAAAAAGAATGAAATCTTGCCATTTGCAACTACGTGGATGGAACTAGAGGGTATCATGCTAAGCAAAATTAGTCAGAGAAAGACAAACATCATATGACTCTGCTCATATGAGGACTTTAAGATACAAAACAGGGGTGCCGGGGTGGCTCAGTCAGTTGAGTATCCGGCTTCGGCTCAGGTCACGATCTCACGGTTCGTGGGTTCAAGCCCTGTGTTGGGTTCTGTGCTGACAGCTGGCTCAGAGCCTGGAGCCTGCTTCGGATTCTGTATCTCCCTCTCTCTCTGACCCTCCCCTCCTCGTGCTGTCTCTCTCTGTCTCTCAAAGAAAAAAAAAGATACAAAACAGATGAACACGGAAGCAAAAATGATATAAAAACAGGGAGGGAAACAAAACATAAGAGACTCTTAAATATAGAGAACAGAGGGGTTGTGGGACGGGGGATGGGCTAAATGGGTAAGGGGCTTAAGGAATCTACTCCTGAAATCATTGTTGCACTATGTGCTAACTAACTTGGATATAAATATAAAAAATAAATATATTGTGGAAAGTAAAAAAAATTTTTTTAAATAAAAGAAAGAACCTAATGGGGCACCTGGGTGGCTCAGTCAGTTAAGGGTCTGACTTTGATTTTGGCTCAAGTCATGAACTCATGGTTCATGACAGTGAGCCCCAATTTGGGCTCTGCACTGACAGCGTGGAATCTGGTTGGCATCCTCTCTCTCCGTCTCTCTCTGCCCCTCCCCCGAGCTTGCTCCCTGGCTCTCTCTCTCTCAAAAATAAATAAACGTAAAAAGAGAAAGAAAGAACCTAGATATTTTTTAAACAGAAAAAGAATATTTTTGGAAATCTTAGAAAATTCCAGAATAATGACCATTAAAAAAAGAAAGAAGGCCCATACTTCCCCACTTCAATTCCTCTTGGCGGCCCTTGCAGGACTCCAAGTAAACTAAGGGCTCCAAGGAGCACAGCTGACATCATTCTTTCCAATGAAGCCATCAGTTTACAAATAGAGGCTGCAAGACTCAGAGGGGCAGACGACTCACAAAAGCCAATGCTCAAATCCAACGCCCAGCCCTGACCCCTCTCCGTTACAAATCTCTCATTCTCTTCTTCACCCACATATGGCCGCACCTCCTTATTTTGGTTAACCTGGAAGACACCACACCTATGAGAATATAAAGCTTCAAAGATAGAGCATATTTAGCTGCACTTTCAAATTCAGGGGTAACAAGAACTACGGCAACAAGCTTTCTCCTCACAGAGCTGCTCAAAGAACAGACTCGAATGGTCTGCCACATATGCATGATGTGCTCAGGAGCAAATACTTCCTAGGTATCGATGGGAGCTTGTGAAGAGTTTGTTCTCTGATGATTTGAGTATTTTCTTAACAAATCTTACCATAGCTTAACCAACTCTTTCCTTTATAAGATAACATAAAAGCAAGCTTTACTTCCAATCCAACCTGCTCGACTTACTGCAAATGCTGAATTAAGTATAAATATGCATTAAAGTGTGCAAATAAGGATCCTGTGCATCCTATTTGTTCACATAAGTAAATATTATACCAGGATTATAGCATCAATATGTCAAAGTATGGCCTCAGACTACCCTAGCCTGTTCGCAGAGGTTTAAAGCTGTTAGAATCCAGAAATAATATCTAATCAGTACCTAAAACTGACTGGTAAATACAGGGTATCTAATAAACATTTTAAAATAATTCCTCTCCTGGAGTGCCTTGGTTTCGGCTCAGGTCATGATCTCACAGTGCATGGGTTCAAGCCCTGCATTGGGCTCTATGCTGACAGCATGGAGCCTGCCTGGGACTCTCTCTCTCCCTCTTTCTCTGCCTCTCCACCACTCACTTGCTCTCTCAAAATAAATAAACCTAAAAAATAATCCTGTACTTTTAATTTTTTTCTTTGCAAAAGAAACTGAACCTAGTCTGAATTAAATTTAAGTACTCACAGGAAGTTTAAAAAAGTGAATTTATAAATGATTAACACTAATATAACCGTGTCTAAAATAATGAATTGGCTATTTTTTCTTCCATTCTTGGGATGTTGTTCCCAACATGCTTTTAGACACAGAAAAAAAATATGTAGAGACACATGAATTCATGGGTTTATAAGCATGTATGTGTTTCGTAGGCACAGAGATCCCAAACACTCCAACATAAAACCATCCAAGTACCGCAGAATTACTTAAATAAATCAAACCATTCCCAATATTTATCCACTTTTCAATGTTTGGATACAAGTGCAAATAACAGCTTTTTACTTCAAATCAATAGTAAAAAAATTTTTTACCTTTTAGATCATTTCCAAAGTAGATCATTTCCCTTCAACTTAAAAGACCTACATGAAGTTAGGGTAAGAACCAACCTCAATTATTAATCAATAGATGTTTACTAAATATGCAGAAGACATCAAAACCATAGGTACATTGAGATTTGGGTCTTTTGTTTCATTTAAAGTAATCCATAAACAAAGGGGGATAAAGACAAAAACAGACTCAGATACAGAGAGCACCCTGATTGCGCGGGGAGGTGGGGGAGGGGATGGGTGAGAGGTGAAGGGGATTCAGAGTACACTTATTGTGATCAACACGGAGTAATGTATAGAATTGTTAACTCATTTATTGTACACTTGAAACTAATATAACACTGTACACCAATTATACTTCAATTGTTTAAAAATGGGGATAAAGAGCACAGGAACAAAGTAATCCGCTGCAAAAAAAAAATACCACGTGACATATTTAATAACCTGGGGCAAATCTTTCACTAGTGCCTTTTGAAATAAAAACGTTCATCCCCAAGTAGACCAGCAAAGATCACTGTTCTACCGCATCCGAACTTCCCCATTGTACTGTGACCTCAATGTAAGGGAGTAGCTCCGCCTGTGGGTGACAGGAATGCTGTTCTTTCAGCGTGACCTTTGATAAATGGCCTTGACCTTTCTAGGGTATCTTCTGGTTCTGTCTAGCCAATGCATCGAGTTTTTAAAGACCTTAATTTTGCTCTTTTCCCTCAATTCAAAAGTAACTGGGAACACAAGAAGCTAGAATCAACTGGATGGTTTCTAATGCCGTGCTTTTTAAAGTTGCAATCTCTTTTCCATGACTAGTGGCCTTGAAGTCAGCAGCTCATCTAGAGCGTACTGTTCCATTAGATGCCATCAGCCTTGGCTTTAGACACTTTTGTAATTCATTTTATCCTAGTGGTGGATGTTTTATGGGCTTTGGGAGATAAGCTGTTCTTTTCTAGTAAAGACAAGACAGAAGCAAAGTACGACTCAAGGAAGTCACCCCTGCGATCCTGACTGCACCAAGAGCCACCAAAACACCAGCAAAGAGCTTCTAGAAAGGCCTGCCAAGAGACTGCCCCCCAGGAAATGCGACATCTCAGACAGAAAGCCATTCCGGGCTAGAAGAAGGGCTGTTTCGCGCCCCATCAGTATTTCGTGAAGATTTAGGCACAAAGAAGTTGCTGCTCTGGGATTCTAAATTTTTGTTTATTTATTTTTTTAATTTATTTTTGAGAGACAGAGAGAGAGTGCGAGCAGGGGAGGGTCAGAGAGAGAGGGAGACACTGAATCCGAAGCTGGCTCCAGGTTCTGAGCTAGCTGTCAGCACAGAGCCCGATGTGGGGCTCGAACCCATGATCCGTGAGATAATGACCTGGGCCGAAGCCGGACGCTTAACCGACTGAGCCACCCAGGCGCCCCTGCTCTGGGATTCTAAGCAACACCCACCGCCTACCGGGGAAGGTCTGGGCGCTCCCTGCGCCGTGAATGCCGCACCACTGACTGGCGCAGACCCGAGCGAGCCCACCGACGCTGTGTGCGCCATGGGACGGCCCACGTACCTCTCTTCACCGCCTCGTGGATGGGTGAAGCCAAGTGCGCCTCCAGCTGGGCCTTGGCACCAAACTCCAGCAGGACGTTGACGCACGCAGCACTGCCGCTCCGGCACGCATTGAAGAGGGGCGTGGCTCCGTGAACCGTCACTCCGTTGACCTAATGATGAGCAAAGAGACCCAGGGGATTTGCGACTTTTCTATCGCCATTTCCAAGTATTTATTCCTAAACACTTGCCTGGGGAAATTTCCCATGCTGGTGAATGAGCGAGGGGCCTCTTCATCATGACAGTATCATGTTTTTTAGATACCAGTAACCGATCAACTCTCACCTACAAATAATATCCCAAGTGGGGCAAAATGGGACTGAGCTTTTCAGATGGATGCATGGGTACTCCGGAGCTACTTAGGAGCCTCCTAACCATTGAGGAGTGGTCCCGTTTGGTGGTGAAGGGCATGCCGGCTGGAATCATTAGCTTGGGTTCAAATCCCAGCACTCTGTCTTGTGTTTGTTCAGAAACCTTGGTCGGGTTACTAACTTTCTGTGCCTCAGTTTCCTTATCTGTAAAATGAGGATCATTAAAGAATCTGCCTCATGAGGTTATGGGTGGATCAAGTGAGTCCCCACATGTGAAAGACTTAGAACATTGCCCAGTGAGCCCTTAATAAATATTCGCAACAGTTATTTTCATTTACCATTACTATGGCGCTGACTCCCCACCCAATCATGAACAAACATGGTAGGAACCAAAAGTGCTGGAGAAGCCAGGTCCCCAAATCTGTGCTTGCAAAAAATCTCCCTGGCAATTTGCTCACAGTTCTGTCTGTCTTGCCACAAATTTTCTTACTGGTCTACTCTAGTCCATACAGACGGCATGTGCCAGTGGTGACTCCTAATGAGATCACGGTCAAGTCAAAGGCACAAAGAAAAGAGCTATCTACATGGTGTCTCCAACCACCATGGGTGCCTTCTAGGGATGTGGGAGGCGCCTGAGAAGCAACACGGCCAGAGGGCATCTTTGAGTATTAGCACTAGATTGGCAAGAACATCAGGGAACCAAGGCATTCTGGTGGGGAGGCTCCATCAGGATTGAAATGTAGGACAAATGAGGGCTTGACATCAAGCCATTTTGCCTCAACAACTGAGGAGGTATGGGTGTGATGAGCAGGATCCCCAGTTTTCAGTTCTCGGAAACAAACAAACAAAAAAGGTATTTCTCCACAGTCCCAGGATAGCCCCCATTATGTTGGAAAATTAAGGAGGAAATGCAAAGGTGGCAGTGACAGCCAATCACAGGGGACGTAGTGTGTAAATTCATACATTTCGAACCTATTTATATTTTTACTGAAAAAAAAAATTGATGGAACTGGTTTGTTTTTACTGGGAATCATCCTCATCCTCAGTCCCGAAGTCTTCTCATTTGATTTCCTCAGTTTCTCTCTCAGATCGGGTCAGCAAACATTTATTGAGCACCCATTAAGTCAGCGAGCATTTATTGAGCACCTATTAGGTGCCAGTGTTTCAGAAACAAGGAGAGTAAGGCCATTCATTGCCTCTCCTGAATAGGTTGAATTCTATCAGGGAAGACAAACACATTAAGATCATTCTGATACGATAATAAACGCTTTGGAGCACTACAGGAACAAGACGAGCGAGAGTACAGACTTGCGGAATATTTGGGAAGCAAAATGAGCAGGATGTGGTGACGAATTAGTCGGGGAGATGGGAGGAGGATGAGCCCAGGTCTGGAACATGGGAACGCAGGAACGTGTTTCACCTGGTCTCTGAGACCGGGCTGCAAAAGGGAGCCGGTCCCACGGGGAAGGACATCCGAAGCACAAGTTTCAGATGCGCGAAGTTTAAGGCGCCCACGGACTGGCAAGTGTGAGGAATTTTCTACTGACTGACCAACTCTCTTTTGTTCCTTCTGATTTAAATGTTAAACGACACAATCTTTATCGACTGTTTCTTCAAAAGATTGCCAAACACAAGAGATGGCATCTTACTTTTTCTTTTTGTCCTTCACAGAAACTCCCAGAGCCGTACCACAAGCGGATGTGCTCTGCTATTTCCCCGCCAACAGAAGGAACCGGCCCGCACCCAAGCTCACCCCCATCGCTACACGCGCGTTGACTACGTAGGAACTTCAGGAAACACCGCCTAATAAAAACACACGACCACTGTGGCATCGGGAAAATCACTTTGCCCAAGAAAGACTTTTATATTCAGTTCGACACGCAGAAACCCGACTTCCATGTAAAATGCAAAGAAAAGCTTCAATAAGCACATAAAAACATTGCAGCTCACAAAACCACACGGGGAGGAGTTAAAAAACAGAAATTCGCAACACAAGGGTATCTGGCAACTCAATAAACGTTGAGATTTTCAAGTTTTAATTTCACAGTTCTGTTGTGATATCTGGATTACACACTCCAGCTCAGCCACCCATGCTTGAAATAAGGATACTGGCGGATGTATGGTAGTGTTGAGTCGCTATATTGTACACCTGAAACTAATATAACACTGTGTGTGACCTATACCCGAGTTAAAAATAATAATTTAAAAATAAAAGAGAAAAAAATATATAAGAGTAGAATTTTAAAATAAGATAAAGTTAATTCTGTCGGGTTTTTTGAATGTATTACTTGTTAAAAGTTTACTTAATCTGCTGATTTTGCTCAATAAAAATAGTCGTTGGTTTAAGTTGTTGAATTAAGAGTGGTTTTGTTGTTGTTCTTTTAAATTGGGCTCTTTCTCGTGTTTCACAATCGATTTCCCGAGATAGGTTTCAAAGAACTTTAGTTCGAGTTGATCTTTCGAAACTTCAGCAGCACAACTTTCGAAGATTTCTGTGAATTACCTCATTAGAATGTTCACCCAACGTCTCGGAAGCTAAAGAGGGCAGTGACCCGCAGGGTCCCAGGAATGTGCACACAGACAGGGCCAGACATGTCTACACCCCTGGTGGCTGCAGTCTGAAGGGTAGCATTTGTTTTAGCAGGTGCACCTGGGCAGATGGGGGGGGGTACTCACATGCGCGCCGTTTTCCAATAACGCTTTAGCGCAGGCTACGTGACCTCCGAGGCAAGCCTCGTGGAGCGAAGAGACCCGGTTAATTGTCACGAGGTTGACGTTGACGCCCTAGAATTTGGAGAGAAGGGGCAAGGCTGCATTAGCAGTAGCATCGCCGGCAACTCCCGGAATTAGAGCAGACAGCGCTCTGGGATTCATGTGCGCGGTAGCAGCACTGCCCTTGGCCGCAACTCCAGTGCGCGGAGAGGTCTCTGCAGTCCTAGGGCCCAGGGCCACCGGCTTCTCCCAACCCCATCTGCTTACCCAGGCCCAGCACCCCGCCTCCTCTTACTGCCTGCTCCTCTTACTTACTGCTTCCTTGTCTCGGAATCCATGTGACAGGTGACAAGATCAGCCCCACCTCTGCCAACTCTGACTTCATGCCCTGATTTTCACACCCTGGCCCTTACCATCCCTCCCCCACTCCATGATTACCGCTTTCTGTCTGTGAAAGGAAGAGGTCCTGTCAGTTTTCCTGAACCAAGATCTGCTTCTGATTTCCTGCCTCCTGACCGACCCACTGAAAACTTCCAAATCCCAGTGCATGACCCTGAATCCCAAACCCCAACCTAAGTTCCCACCGTCTCCTGCCCCACGTCCCTGGTGCTAACAGCATCACGGCTGTGGCCAGCAGCTGGGACTCGCCACTACTGTCCTGTCCCTTCATCGTAGGGTGTCTCTATGCCTCGCTGGTCCTGTCCATCTTCATGTCCTGAATATGATGTCATTACTCTACAGCTGTGCTATATATTTCAATGTGGGCATTTAATACCATTAGGAAAACTTTTTCCTGTAATATCCTTTTAAGAAAAAACCAGGCTACGAATACTGAAAATGAACCATGGACTGAAGGGGGAGGGGGCGGGAGGGAGGGGGGTGGTGGTCATGGTGGGGGGCACTTGTGGGGAGAAGCACTGGGTGTTATATGGAAACCAATTTGACAATAAACTATTAAAAAACATGTTAATCACTAAGCAGAAACTAAAAAAACAAAAACAAAAACAAAAAAAACGAAAGAAAGAAAAAACCAGGCTAGTCCACAAGGTGGCAGCAGGGTACTAGAAAACAAACGCGTCTAGTGCAGACTACGAATCCCAGGATTTGTCTGTACCCATGTCATGCTGGACAGGCCAGAAAGGCCATCTACAGTGAATCGCCTTCGTTGTGCACAAGAAAATGGAGAGGTAGAAAATTCAAATTATTAATAAGACTTAAGGCGACGCAGCTGTCCATGACAGCCAGCACGATCGCCAGGAGCTCCTGATCCCTGGTTCCGTGCTTTACTCCACAACCTGTATGTGAAATAAGGTAAAAAATACAAGAAAATAGAATAATCCTTTTTTTCCTAGTGTGTAAAGGTAAAGAAGTGGGCATGCACTGGGAAACAGCTGACCTTCTCTCTGAAGAGCGCTCCTCACACATTTACAGAAACCAACATGCTTGTGAAATATACTTAAAAATAAAAGAGCACTGAGGCACCTGGGCGGCTCAGTTGGTTAAATGGCCGACTCGATTTCGGCTCAGGGCATGATCTCACAGTTTGTGAGTTCGAGCCCCGTGTTAGGCTCTGTGCGGACAGCATGGAGCTTGCTTGGGATTCTCTCTCTCCTCTCTCTGCACCTACACCACTTGCACACACACTCTCTCTCTCTGAAAAATAAATAAATAAACATACAAAATAATAAAGAAGTACTAAATATAGTATGGGATCCTAGATTGGAGTCTGGAAGAGAAAAAGGACTCTGGGAAATCTGGTATGATCCCAATAGTCTGCAGTTTAGTCAATGGTCTCGAACCAACGTTACTTTCTTATTTTAGACTCAAGTACCATGGTTACATAATGTTAGCAGCAGGGGAAGTTGGGTGAAGTATAGGTATACAGGAGTTGTCTGTACTCCCTTTAATTTTTGAACGATGTGAATCTATCACATGTAAAAAGTAAACAGATTAAATTTTAAAGTGCTTAAAAATAAATAAGCAAAGGATAAAAATCAAGTACAAAATCCCTTTGATCATTACTGGCAGTACTGCTTTCCTTTTGCCTCTACTTTCTTAAGAGGTAACACAAGTTATAAAAGAAAAAGCAAAAAAAAGCACACTTGCACGCGTGCGCACACACACACACACACACACACACACACAGAGCAGTGCGCCCAGCTATTTAAATTGAAAATGGTAAGGAAGCCCAGTTCGGTGGTAGCTAGAATGCAGAAAAAGATATAATAAATCACCTCCTCTATACACATGTAGATTCTAAAACAAACAAAGTAAATGGAGCGTGTAGACTTTTGTTCATTCGTTTTACAAATATTTACAAAGCCGTTGCTCATTGTTCAAAGTGCTAGGGATACAGTCATAAACAAAATAAAGTCGTCTTAATAAGTAAGACTTTAATAAATCTTCCCAAAGGAGTAACGTCTACCCACGGCAACTCACTGTGAAGTTTGCTTTTGAAATACTGTATCACCAAGGGTTTGCAGACTCTAAGATGGTCCCAGCGATCCCTGACTGCTTGTGTCTCGTGCGTGTCCCCGTCCCTGCCTGGCTCACTCTGTAATCCCCTCCCCTTGTCTGTGGGCTGGATCTACTGACTCACATCTAATGAACAGAATATGGCCAAAGCGATGGGATGTCACTTTGGAGATTAGGTTATACTCAGACTTGCTTCTTAGGCACTCTCTCTTGCTCTCTCTCTGGGGTAAGCCAGATGCCATTTCATGACATGGCCCTGTGGAGAGGCCTTTGTGAGGTGACGGCAGCCCTGGCTGATACTCAGCTGCCCATGAGAGACTTGGAGCCAGAACCACCCCGCCAGGCTGCTCCTCGGCCCCCAGAAACCGTGAGAATCTGCACTTGTTTTCAGCCACTGTGTTCTGAGGTCATCTGTTACGCAGTAGTAGCTGACTAATGCAACCTCAGGGCCACTGCTACTAAGGCACACGGGGAGAGTGCAGGGCGAGTTAGTGCAACAAAAAATTGAAGGCATCTACGGTCACCCTCACAGGGAAACTGCCTGTGGGGTCAAGGCAGGCCTGGAGGGGGAAGGAGGGCGCTGGGCAAAATAAGATGAGACGGATTCTCCAGAAAGGAGGGGCAGGAGGAGCAAACGGTTGCGCTGCAGAGAATACACCTAGGCGGGCTGTGCGGGCAGCCAGATGGGGCACGCAAGGCGCTGCTCCAGTCCAAGCTCGTAAGGCAGGGCGCTGATGGCTGCCCAGGCACGAAGGTTCAAGTGTTTGGTTCACTTACTTGTGCAATTAAAGTTTTAAGGGCCAGTAAGCGCCCCTGGGCCGCAGCTTCATGAAGCGGCGATCGATCAGCCCAGCAATCTGCAACACAAATCAAGCTCAGAGTCAAGGTCTGGAGTGTCCTTCCGTCAACTCAGTCGCGCTGCCCCGCCCCACCGTGAGAGGAGGTTTGGGGAAGGGGAGGGAAGCTTGGACCGCGCGCCAGCAGCACTTTCTGGGCAACGAGCCAGAGTGTAGAGTCCGCCCGGTCAGTGGTGTGTGCGGAGAGGGAGCGCGTAACGTCTCTCACCCTTTTGGGCGTGGTTTTAATTGCAGATGACACAGTCTTCCAGGTTTTTCGGGGGGCAGCTGAGCGTGATGGCTAAGCGCGGAACCAGTGGGGCCACGTGGCCTGGGTTCAAGTCCTACCTCAACCACGTTCTGCCAAGAAGGGCAAGTTACTGAAATTATTTCAACCTCAATTTCGTGATCTGTAAAATGGGAGTACAGTACTTTAGTACGTAGCAAGGGCTTTGGTCTCGAAGTAGGCCAAGAAAGCACATCCCTAATGTTAGGTACTGAAGCAATTTGTGAGTCTGAAGTACAGATGCTGGGGCATTGCCCTAAGGAGCAGCTTCGGAACTGTCTCACAAATATTTATTTTCTCATAATTGCTCATCAGTAAACAAGACTAACCAGCTCCAATGGGACCTGTCCCAGTTTGTAAACTTTCAAATATACTCGTGCTCTTCATACACTGAAGAGCATGCTATACAATTCGGATTCCACACAAAGGGCCCATCTTATCAACCTTTTCTAGGTGATCCCGATGGTGCCAAGAACCCACGTCTTCCTATCCCCCCAGCCTGGATAGAAACAACCCCATCGAACGCGATGGTCCGTGAACGCGACCCAGCTCAAGGCCGCAAGGATGGAGTGAATTTATCTTCTTTAACCTCTGGGTTACGAAAAGGGGGAAGGCTAGAATGAACTCCATGACGTTGGAGTGAAATTGGAGGAGTTGTTATGAAAATGTGATTTTCAATATGTGTGTATTTCTATTTATACTACTGAAAAAGGTCTTGGAGAAGTGGCTGATTCCAGGGCTGGGCCAGGAAAAATATAAGGTAAAGGGAGCCTTGAACACCTTGCCCGAAAGACAGCGAATGATGAGACATGTCAAAAAGACGCAGAAGCTGGCTCGCAGAATCTTCCACTGGTCAAACATGGGAGGCCTTCAGCATCAAAATACAAAATGGTAGCAGGAGATTATGCCCTAGCGAAAACGTCGGAATCTGGAAGTACTGACTGATATAAATTAATACACAAATAGCAAGGAGGGGACTCCCTCACAGAACAACACCAACTTGGAAATGTAGAAGAAAGAATCTGACTCAAGTGATTGCTTCAAAAAATGATGCCTAGTTATAAAGGAAACACAGGCGATTTTACAATAGGACCAAACTGTAGATACCACCTTACCCAGGAGGTCGAAGTTAACATCAGAAGCGACGGAACAAAGTAGCACACTGTGCCACGTGACAGAATGCAGCGGGCTGTGTCATGTGCTATCAGAAGGAATGCGATGTAAGAAATACATTGTAACGTCTGTGATACTCCTGTGCGGGCTGCATAATCCAAATCTAATCCTGAGGACACTGTGAACCAACTGAAACTGAGGGACATTCTCTAAAGTAAGTGGCCTGCACCCTGTTCAGGGAGGGACAGAGGGACCGTTCCAGATTAAAGAAGGGTGATGAAACAGGACATCGAAAGACAATATCCACTCTTCTGCTCTCAAGGACGTTATTAGAAAAGCTAGACAAATATGAATAGGGTCTCTGAGCAATGAGAAGTGGGAATTCTTGGCATCACTCTTGGTACTTTTCTGTCACTCTGAAATGAGTTCCAAGATTTGAAAGTATATATACATACGTATACACACATATGTAAACTGGAACTAATTTATATATACACACACATATAATCACGAGTGTTTTCATATTCCTGATACGAAGGGACAATGCTTTGATAAGAAAAACGGATGAAAATTGTAACATGAAAAAATATTGTTTGTACCTCCACTTGTTCCTGAGTCCATGAAAAGCTGATGAATGGAGTATTTGAAAATCTCTTTGGACATTTATAATTTGCCTAAGCTGGGAATGACATAATGAATGCATATAATCCTCAATTAGTCAGCCTTGGTTTTCTTCTAATACACCTTCACCTCATTCACTATGAACTGTGTATCAGACATGTCACGCTCTGGCCTAATCGCTCTTGAAAATGGATCTGGGCTCTGGGGCTGGGAGGTCAGTCTTCACCCACGGATGGCACTACACCCTGACCCATATAAGAAGCAAACCTACAGCCACGGCCCCGTTATGCCTCTGCTCCAACAGGAGCCAGTGAACCCGAGTCATCCAAAAGTACAATAAGTATTTGATTCAAAAATCAGAACAGGACTTATGGTAACTAGTATCGTGAAATTAGAATACTAGCATGAAGTGGCATTATTATTTTTTAAAACTTACTTCCAAGTGCGCTTTTCCTTCTGAGTAGCAGGGACCTTAACTGCGTCTTTCTCCTATTTCTAGTAACTTCTGTTACTCACCAGTCCCATAAGACCCACTCCACACATACAACCTGGATAGGTCTCAAAACCCAATGTTGAGTGAAGGAAGCCAGACACAAAAGGGCACGTGCTGTGTGATCCCTTTCCAGAACATACAAAAGGGGGTCAAAGTCACCGGAGGTCAAAAGGACCCCAAGCAGGGGTGGGGGCTGATGGGAGGAGGAACCGCTTGGGGGGCCATGGTGATAATATGCGGTGTGTTGCTCTGAGGATCTGGTACCTGATCGTGCTCGCTTTGTGAAAATTCATCCAGATGTTTGCTTAGAATTTGTGCCCTCGTCTGTATTTACAAAGCTCTTCAGGGGCGCCTGGGTGGCTCAGTCAGTTGTGCCTGGCTTCGGCTCAGGTCATGATCTCACGGTTCGTGGGTTCGAGCCCCACATCGGGCTCTATGCTGACACCTAGCTTAGAGCCTGGAGCCTGTTTCAGATTCTGTATCTCCCTCTCTCTGACTCTCCCCTGCTCGCTGTGTCTCTCTCTGTCTCTCAAAAATAAATAAAACACATAAAAAAAGAATTAAAAAAAAAAGAAAAAAGAAAAAAGCTCTTCAATAAAGAGATGTGAAAATGACCAGTCTGCCGGTCAGTCCACTTTGGAAAGATCATCTCCACTTCTCTATGTCCTCTCAGCACAGGGGATGGCCCCCTCCGCCGCCCGAGCAGCTGGGACGGAAAAGCAGCGTGTCCTCATACATGTCCTGACCTGCTTGTTCTGGGTGCTGGCCCCCCTGCTGGTTTGGGAGTGGGGAGAAGGGGGAGGGAGGGCGTCTCCCCAGAGAGGTGGAAGATGCGGTGGGTCTCACTCACGTGCTGCCTCTACTGCCCCCTCCTTCCCGTCTATTGGCATCCGGCCACCTCTCCTTGTGTCCCCAGTCAACACAGCGCCCCCAGACACCCCCAGCTCCCACCCCGTGCCGTGGCAAGCCTACGGGGCCATCTTCCATTCCACCAAGAAAGCAGGAATGGAGCGCCGTGCCGGGCTCCCTCTGGCCGCGCCACTGCTTTCCACCGCTCTTTTCCTGCTTGGCAGGCCCGGGGGGCACGTCAGTGAGTTGCCCCAGCTGACTTCCAACTTGAGAGGGGGGTACCCAGCTCCTCTCCTTTCAGGGGCCCCTGATCTAAACCCGTATTTCTCCGGGAGCCCCCGCCCTTGGCCTTCAAGAGAGGAGGGAAGGGAAGAAGCTAGCTTCATGAGCCAGAACACCGCAAAACGCACAACACATTTGCCCCACGTAACGAGACCCCACTTCCAGTAAGTGTTGGAAATAGTACTGAATTCCGAGCTTCTGTGACTTAGAACACGCCCTGCTCCGGTGTTAGGAACTGCTGGTTTGAGATCCCGCCTAACTTCCAGGGAGATTTCTTGGCCCCGGATGCTTGGCTCTGTCCGCCATCTCTGTATGCATAACGTGAATTGAATCCATTTCTATTACCTGCGATGTAGAAATCATCTTTGTTTCCCAACTGGAAACAAACCCACTCTCCAGGAAGGCACCTTACCAGCCGCGTTGTTTTGAAGCACCTGCTCCTAAGGGCCTGGCGTTTTCCCTCAAAACCCTTCCCACCACCTCCGGCCATGGTGGGCTCGCCTGCTGTCCTCTCATTCCCAGCACGCAGTCTCTCGCTCTTATGGGTCTTGTTTCGCAAATTGGAGCTAATGGTGAGAACGTAAGGACAGAAGTTCCTTGGCAGCTAGGGAGTTTTCCCATCTCTTTCAGGAAATATCAACTAAGCTCTCCGAATGAATGCGCGTCTAAGTAGGACTCAGCCACTCTCTCCTAAGGCAGTCTATTTTTAGTTCTTGGGCAGACTGCCTGTGTCACGGGGCTGCAGGCACGTTATGAAGATAGTTTACGGGACAAATATGTTTACTTGTCCCTGATGAAGTGTACGGAAAATGTTCAAGTGCGTTTTCATCCCCCTCCCCGGCTGCTGACTTCTTCTCAGAATATGACTTATAACTCTAATTCTCAGATTCTCTGAATAACCATTTCATGACAACTTCTAAAACCACACATTTCAGTATCAAAATCGGTTCCGAGGGGATACGGTTGTTTGCCAAGTATTCAAGATAGAAACCTATTATTATTATAATTAAAAAAATTTTTTTTTTGCAATTTCCTCCTCCCTGATTCAGACAAGTATTTGAGCTTACTGGTGTGTTATTTTTAAAGAACCCCCTGAGTGGGTCTAGTCTCAGCCCACATGGGACAATGTCTATTGTCTTTATTCAAGTTCCAAAATCATACAAAGGAATAGCTTCTCCTGTAGCAGTTATCAAAGAAAAAAAATTCAAAAGGAATCTCAATTTTGAACCAAAATATACACAGGAGCCTAGCAGAATTCATGATGTCTTAAGTAAAACAAAGGTAATGGGAAAAAAAAAAAAACACAACCCTGTACTATAATAAATTTCTTGAGATACCTAAAATATCATAATGAGATTGAGTTAAAATGCACACTCTCTAGAACACTCGCTTCCAGTCAGGAGATGCACCATGGTCAACGAGCCCCTGTTTGCAGGCTGTTAGAAGGTTCCTCTGAGCCCATAAGGGGCAGGCGAGCCGAGCTACAGGTGACGGTGGTGTGGGCACTTGCCCGACTGAGGGCTGGTGGCCCGAATCTGGGAAAGCCGGCAGGTACCTGTGATACATCGCCATGTGGGGGATGGTGGGGCCAAGGCTTGAGAAGACAAGCAGCCACACTGAACAAGAGTAGAAGCTAGGGAGCCGGCTGGGCAAGACTGGGCCAAAAGCAGGAAAAACCAGCTCGTGGGACAGACTGGGACAAGGAGTTGGGGAGATGAGTCACGCAGAGGCAGGGCCATCACATCCAGGGGAGTCTTTTGAAATTAGAACAAGGGCAACTCTTTTTAAGGGTTAACAATTAGCCTGGAACTAATCTTTTAGATTTGGCCTCACATAAACATTAAAAAAAAAAAAAGAATACAAGAGTTCCGTGATCTAGTATCTCCAATTGTAAAGTCACCCAAATTTTGAAAACCAAGCTTTCCCCCAAGTTTGATGCAGACTCCTTTGGCAGCAAAACATGGTGAGGACTCAAGTTGAGAAATGTATTCTTTTCAATTTACAGCTTTGCTTAGTGCTAAATATCCAATATCCGGTAGAAATAGAAATACCAAAATGTCTGATTGGGGAGGCGGCTCGAGGCGTGGCTGGCAGTGCTGTATAAACACTCTCTACACGCCCCCAAACTCCTGAATCCTGAACCACGTCTGGCCCCAAGCTTGTGGAAACAGATTATCAACCTGTATCTATACTCTATTTTTACCGAGTTTGATGACTGAGTCCTGTACTAAACCCAGTTCAAATCTGGCCAAATGAGCAATGGCAGAAAAGTCACAGACCACACCTGCCACGAGGGAGTGCCTGCAGAGAGGTCTGTGGGCCGCAGGTGGGCCCCAGTGATCCACCTGGTGCCAAGGGCTAATGACAACGTTCTCAACTCAAATCCATGTATATGTTATTGACAGATCACACAAAGAAGCCTGAAAAATAAAAAAAATTAAAAAAAAAAAAAACAGCCGACCTGGTTTAACTCCAGTAAGTTATCTACAAATGTAATAGTTTAAAAGCCGAAAGACATATTGAATGATGTATTCCAGAATGTGAAAGTCCACAATTAAAAAAAAAAACTTCCAGAAGATTTTAGAGCCCCCAAAATGATATTTAACCAGGGATATGATGCTAGGTTTAGTTTCCAAAAGAAAGCGTGCTGTGACAGGCTAAGTAAGTCCTGCCCTGGCCAAGTTTTTTAAAGTGCCCTCCCCTTGTTTTTGACAGCTCTAACGATAGTTTGCAGGAACATAATATGCTATTGGAATCAAGAAATTTAACCTTGGGCTGAGACTTTTCTGAGTCAAGTAGCTAACTTACTGATTAGGATGTCACATATTTTCCCAACAGACATTTGTCTGACCAGTGAACAGCAAAGAGAATTTCTGGGGTGAGCTGAAGACTTGGGCAAGATTTTGTTCTTTATTTTTAATACATCTAGCTTTAAGGATATAGCATCTGACTACTAACAGTGTCAAAAGAAAAAAACCCCCACTGTTTTCTGGCATGTCACGGCCTGCATTATTACAGAAAGTCGTATTTACCACATCTGGGTATCCTGTCTGTGATACATATGTGGGGGCGGGCAGGTGGGTGTATCTGTATACATACACAGCCATCCACACACAGGTATATATGTATCCATAGGAAGGAAACTAAACTGAGAAATTAACGTGTACTATTCTCCCCCTCGGTCCCCGCCTTGTTAATGACAGTCAAAAAATAGGTCTCCGACTTTATAACAGCACATTACTTGCAAACTAAAGGAGTATTATCCTAGGAGCCGGAACGAATAAAGGCATTTGAGCTGAGGGATGGATGAGCTCTATTTAAGAGATTTGCATCACAGCTTCAGACCCAAATCCACACCATGCTTACAAGAGTTTTGACTGTTGTAAACCCTTTTTACGAGTGTACTTAATTAAGGACGACAAAGACGGAAACAACGCACGCGAGCAACAGGAGAAACCATTCTCAACACGCTCTTGCCAGTACGGACTCTGTTGGCCTTTCACCTCATTTAAATCACGAGGACGATGTAGCTCTCAGAACACCAAAACTGTGTTACGGCAACTCTCAGAAAGCCCCGGCTCATATTTACATATTAAATTAGAAAATAAGATTTCAGATCACACTTAACTTGAAGCTAAAGAGAAGCTTTTTTTTTTTTTAACCCGTCTAAGCAACCAACGTACCTCCCTGAAATGTGTGACAAATGTAATCCCCAAAAGAAACCTCTTTCCACATTCCGGGCCTTCTGACACTTCCTGAAACTTCACAACTCTCCTCATTTCCCCCAGTTAATTGAAGCATTCTGATGTTTTAGCTCTGGAGGTCTTATTTCTTTGGATAAGACTGGCGTTACCGAGTGTCTTCAGAGTTGTCTCGTGTATTGGAATCACACAGCCTAAGTCTATTTTGAAAGAGAATCCTGGGTGCACATCGCAATGGACGCCAGATAAAGAATGAGGTCATCCTGGAAGCCCCTATGAAGGCTAAAAATAACAGAGGGAAAAATCTGAACTCTGTTTACGAATGAATACTCCTCTCTCAAATGACAAGCCCAGCAGCGACAAGTGTAACGGATTCATTTACTTTTGTGGCCACTCACTATAATTACGGCGAATCATTTCTGGAGAGAAACGGAGACTAAATCCTACAAAGGACAGTTTCAAACGTTTCACCCTAATGTTGGCATTTCATATGAGAAAAACCTTTGTTTGCAGTGGGTCTGCCTGGTGCCGCATCGGGAAGGATTTTTCCTGCCAGTGACAAGTAGCTAATCGATTCTCACTGCATGCCACATTGGCTGCTTTAAATCAGATGTCTTGGTCATTCTATTTCCAGAGGGGACCCGTCTTGTTAGAATAGAATGCATTGTTAAAGTTTGTTGAAAAATATTAAAGAAAATCCCCTATTGGTAATTTTTCAGGTTACTAGAAACGAGGTTTCTCCAAATACTCTTAAAAAGCCACTACTCTAGTTACTTCTTAAATAATAACCACTAACAGTACGACAAACGCGCAGAACTAAAGCTGAAAATCCCTCACAAGCCGGTGCAGTCAACACCATTTGCCGCTTCAACTAATCGTTTTCTGTAACTACCCACACAAAGCCATGCTATAAATAATATCCACCCTCCAGAAATATTATTTGTGTCAATTATCTAGGAGGGTTGTTCTTTTTTTAAGTATTGGGAACGAATCCCTGTGATATTACCTGAAATTCCACCATAGATCTCTTCTGCTATCCTAGCCGCTTCTTTTCTATTTCCTTTGACGATATAGAAATGAGTTAGGAGAGCCAAAAACACTTTAATTAAAAGTTTGAAGAAAAAAAAAGTAGCAAACATTGTAACAAAAATGTTTTTAAAGCCACAGGAAACAGGACCGTCTTCCATTTTGGCTTGCACTCTCTACAGGTTCGGTGCTGCAAAATTTCAGAGTTATAATTGGCATCATATGACGTCTATTTTCAACTTTCTAGCCCTTGCTGCTCCTGTTACTGAGAACTCGTGTGTACATTCTAAGCTGTGATTTGGCGGCTGTGTGCGCTGTTTCACGGCCATGTGAAATGGACTAAAAAAACTTCCTTTTGGACCTACATACCTCAGGGCTATTTAACAAACGGGATTCCCGTCCAGATCTTTTTGATCGCTAAATCCCAATTTGTGCTACATTATGTTGGAAGGGAGTATCGGAAAGATAAAACAAACTTGTCAGATCCCAGGGCGGCAAAGAGAGTTATTTGAAGTGTAAAGTACTGGCCTCAGAGCATTTCATTTTCTCTTCATTATGAGGTTTATGGGAGATAATGCCCCAATCTAAAATATGACCAGCTTAAAAAAAAATACCATTTACTCTAAGGCAGTACTTAATAAAAGGCTCGCCTGGGATGCCTGTCCAACGGGATCTGTCAGATTGAAAGCATGAGACCACTTGCTATAATGTCTCATCTGTGACATGGTCCGCTAGCGAAGGTCATCATTCACTTCCCATTTCAAGTGTCAGTAATGGTGATACATCTTACTGGATTACGTGGGCTCTCCTTGATCATGGAAGAATTACAGGGAAATGGATGAAGATGTCCTAGGTTATGGGTGAATTACCCAAAGATTCTACGAATCCATACCCTCCCTCAATGCACAATATTCTCTTGTAACCCCTAACCCTTTCACATGCATCAACGGGCCAATACAAAGGAAACAGACTGATTTTTATTCCCCCCCCCCCCCCCAAAAAATGAGATGAGGAAAATCTAGGTCTCTTCTTTCATTCTTGGCTATCTTAGATTTTCAAAATCTCTAGAAATTATTGAAAAAGGCCGGCCAAAAAAATCTTAAGAGCAGACTAAATAAGTCTTATTTAATAAGTGCTTCATGCAAAAAATACGGGGAGTTTCTCATAATGCTCGGGCAAATCAGAATGACTACCTATACAAGGAACATTGCCCTACACTCCGCTAAAAGGCTGACGAGGTGTGAGCAGACAGCCTTGACACAACATAAACTGTGTCCATCTCAAGAGTCTTCCACAACCACAAAGATCCTGGGCAGTTCCCACTCTCAGGAACGGAGGGTAACACGCAAGGTTTCTTTACCAAGTGTAGTACCCGCCTGCAACTTGCTACCTCTAGAGTGCCAACGTATGAGAGCACATGCACGAACACAAGCACGCTCCCTCTTTTCCTGTCGGGTCTCGTTCAGGTGCACTCTAAGAAGCCCGTCATTTACTCACGTGAGCCCGGTGTCGTGTATTTATTATATGACACCATTTGATCTCATTTTGGCCTTTTCATCTAAATCATGGCTGCACTTTCTGTGTTCTACACCAGAGAAGTTTGGCTATGAGGAGCTCGACATTTTTTAAGGTTCGAATGGATGCCCAGGCTGTATTTGAGAGACCATCTCTATGTTTGAACATTACATTTGAGATGGGCATGGAAGGCTACCAAATGAAGCAAGGGGTTAATTCGCAGCATCCCTCAAGGTTTCTCAGCCTCCGCACTGGTGGTATTTGGGGCCAGAGAATTCTTGGCTGTGGGAGGGCTGCCCAAAAGCATTGTAGAATATTCAGCAGCATTTCCATGCCAATGCCCCACTGCCATCCAGGGCTAAGCACCAGAATCGTCTCCAGCCCCTGCCAGGTGTCCCCTAGGGGGCAAAATCACCACCCCTCCCATCCACGCCTACCCCCGACATCCAGTTAAGAACCACTGAGCCATAACAAATATAAGTGATAAAGGATAAAGGAAAATCAGCTCCCTGAAGTACTAGTGAATGCAAATTACATTTTGTACAGAACTTTCATCTTCAGAATTTCATTTTAAAAAAAGCCCGGCCACAGGATGATACAATTTAACGTCTCGTCATATTCTTTTGGGAATGTGGGGAAGGAGAAAGTGGCCTTTTAAAAAACGCTTCAGAAAAAAGTAAACACAGACCTAGGACACCGACTTTGCCAAAAATAAGTTGTGGTGTAAGATAAATCAGAACGTACCAACGTAGATGACTGCTTTCCAGTGCTTCCAACAAACGGGGTGGGAGAAGCTGGCCTTCTGTAAATGAAATCAAAATTAAAGTTTCTCTTAAAATAGCTTACAAGATACAAAATTTAAGTACATAGTTCACATACACAATAGTTTCCAGATGTATTCATTTGTCTCACTCGGCAACTCTAGTGAAAAACGGGGCTTGTTTGGATCAGGGAACAAAAGCACAATTCAGCTTGTAATTATTCCACAAGTAAAAGAGAGGCCGGATTCCAGAGAGGAAAGATGTCAGGGCGATTCATCAGCTGGAGGCCACTTCCTGTTTCACGAACAAACCAAGCAACACATCTAATTGCAGAGAAAGAAGGAGCATGTAGGGGATGGGGGTGGGGGAGCACTGTTCAATGAGTAAACACTATTGTGTTCAGAAAACAAGACAAACTCAGAAAATTGTCAAAGTGTCATTTGGGTCTTTATTTTTGGACATGTAGCATGTTTTTTCATAAATCGCTGCTCTATGTGCTCATCTTTGTAGTATCAAAAGAAATACAATATATTTTTCATAAATTCCTCATCACTGCAAGTTCACTTTCAAATAAATATAAGAAGCAGGGTAGCACAATATGTTTCCACATATTGACCAGTGCAACACTGACAGTTACGATTCAGGGATCCAGGAAGCCTGAAAATTAAGGTTTACGAGAACAAACAAATTTACTTCCATTTATTAAAATCAAAGGAAATCATTTTGATTTGCAAATTACATTATTTTACATGCAAGAAGTTTAACTCCCATTTCCATCTGAAATAAATGCAATCCTGAAAGTACGCTAAGAAACAAAAAAGTAAGAACAAGCGGTAGTGTGCCCTTCAAAATTGCGGAACGGAATACATAAAAACAAAGGTTACAGTTGCACGCTTTGCCGTGAATATTGGCACTGTTTCGTATGTATATAAATCCATTTCTGTGCATAAAAATCCCAATGAGACTTAATGGTCTGGGTCAGTCCATTTTTCTTGAACAAAAAACCCCTAACTTCCAGGTGTGAAAACCTGCACTGTCGTCTTTGTGTGTCAGCATAGAACACAAATCTATTTCTTACGTTATCAGTGGCAACCGGTTAAGAGGCATGTCAAAATTCTTTTTAAAAAGAAGTTTTGTGAATGTTGTCATTAAAGAAAACGAAGGTCGCGAAGGATCACAATCCTGCCAGGATCCAGCTCGTGCACTGACGAGCGCCTCGTTCTTTCTGACTTCACAGTCCTGCATCACAAAAACTTACTCTAAAGAGTTCAAGGAGTTCATAAGACACACCATGTGGATAAATTGGGGTTTCAAAACCCATGGCTCTGGGCAACAACGATTACAGTTAACGACATACATCCACAAAGAGACTGGGTTCCTAAAATTTTCAGACTCAATCTGTTCTAAGTAACACATTCCAGGGTAAAGACTGCTGCGCACGGACAATACTCCTCAGACATCAGCGAGGCCACAAGTGAAGGGGAGTGACTTCTATCAGAGGTACAGGGTAGCAGCTGATTTGGAGACGGCACACCTCGTACATTCTGCTCGGAAGCCATGAAGGCATTTACAGGGGACTAGATTACGTACGGAAGGACATGGAGGGTTTCTCTGCGCTACCAGCAACAGTGATATCGGTCCCTAGTATTTCAAAAGCGAAAAGTATTGTCATCAACACAAATGAAGGTGAAGGCTCTACCTAGAACGCATATGACCAGATCAAAGGAGTAACCCGAGGAGGCCGACAATTTTCTCCTGGTGTTAAAAAGCATGAGCATTTTTTGGCATGTTCGATATTTTACCATCTTGTCAACTGTGACGACAAACAGGTGAGCCATCGGAGTGATCAACAAAGAGCAGGAAGTGTCTGGTCCAATGTTCTGCACACAGTAGGTGCTTCAAATATGCCACTAACTGATGGACCATCTCACTCAAGAAACCTGCTGACGACAGGTAACACTGCGCGAACCAAATCAACAGCTGCGAATAGGACTTAAACGGCTACAGCGTGTGTGGAAGGGACTCCAAGTAGTTCATGTCATTGTTGTACTTCCCTAAAGAAAACTTGTAAACATCTGGTGAATGTCTAATTAATGGTAGAACATTTAAAATTGGCCAAAAAATGCCCAGAAAACATTTGGCCCTTCAGCACCCAAAGCTCCCAAAATATAATGTTAAAACATCTCTGTTAAAGGGATTTCAGTAGGCTGAAAAATGTCATACCTGAGTGGCTTAAATGTTCTCTCCTAAAGTTTAAGTAAGTGCAAGGAGTTTCTACACTCAGGAGTTGCATAAGGTTTTGTCTTTCCTCAAAAGAAAACATTGAATGATATAGAGGTAGCATAAAATTAACTTTTTAAAAAAAAGAAGAAAAGCCAGGTTATTTTCAATAGCCTTAAGAGAGCTCTCACAAATGTGTAAAATCTTAGAAGCCAGGCTTTCTTCTACCTGGGTTTAGACATCTCATTATTCTCTCCCTCTTTTTTACTGTGAGGGTATCGATGAGTCCAGGCCCCATTTGGCCCTGTGGCGTCTATTGCAACATCGATGACAGAATCTGGAGTCATCCATCGCAGGAAAACGAGGAAGAGAAAGTCGAACACAGCCAACAAAGCAAAAATGTAGCCCGTCACTGGGCCACAGTGAGAGATGAGTCTGTCCAGGCGTTTGTCCATCGGTAACACGGCTTCTCCTGCCACGTGGTCATACACCTGGCGGGAGAGAGGCCGACAGTGAGCACTCTACCCCACAACAAACAACGAGCTGCACGGGCCAGGAGTGTGGTACAGGTGCAAAGGGAAGTCACTTGGGTTTCCTTGCTGTTGTTTGGTAAGGATGTGATTAATACGATTACGGCCATTACTGCCATTTGATTCAACACTTACGGAGTGCTGATTCTGGACAAAACAATGGGCTAGACGCCACGTCACACCCAGACGAGTACGCCGCGACTCCTGTCCGCTAGGGGGTCACCATCACTCTTAACCAACTATGAGAATTCCAAGGTCCGGGAACCGCTTTTCGGGTCACGTCTGTCGAGGCCGCATTTAATTCGGCAGTGGCTTCCTGCGGCGGACTGGCCCTTCTAGGAGTCCTGGACGCGGCGGACATCAAGCACCGCCAGGGGGCGTCTGACCTAGTGCCGTGCTGCCGGGCACAGATGGTGACAATATACACAGACGCTCGGTGGATTCCAAATAAAAGGAACAGGGGAAAGATGGGGGCAATTTCAGTAGATGGCACAGGTCACACACTGCCAACACTACGCTGACTGCGGAGGACTGGGGGTGGGCGGTGTGCTGTGGACACCCGCACCAAGCACAGACCTCAGAAATATTTAAAAAAAAAAAAAAAACCCCACAAAAACAAAACCCCACGAAGACCTATAAACATTTATTTCAAACACAAATGAGGCCAGCATTTATCTGTTTCAATTGCCTCCGAGTATTCCTTGTGGTCCTCCTCCCATGGCAGACCTGTGGGCCGTCTCCTTCCGAACTCGAGAAAGTTGGGACACGCAGCGCCATGTCCTACAGGGCGGAGACCTCTGGAGGGGTGCGGGCCGTTTTCGGCTAGCTCTTCTACCCTCAAAACATCTGGGATGTGTCTCAATCAGAATTATGTGGGGACTGCTGAATTAGCAGAGTCGAGAAAGCATGTTCCCGGCGTGAACTCCAATTCAATTTCTTCGTCAAGTTTCTAAATGGCACGGTTCAACTAGAGAGGAGGGGTTGAACAGGATCAACATGGCCTGCGTGGACCAGGTAGAATTAGAAAAGCAACTCCAAATTCTCTATTGCTGCTTTTTATTTGTGATCCCGTTTCTAACATTTGTCACGTGCATTTTGAGTCCTAACTCATCGTGTTCTCAATCAGCCCAAAGACGCAAAAATCCTGTTCCCATCGAAAATCACAGGACTTAGCAAAAGCGACGCAAGGGTTTTGGGAAGTAGCCTCGATTAAGTGCTTGCCCCAATCGGATTCAGCAAAGCCATGTATTTTCTAAAAATTTTTTTAATGTTTTATTTATTTTTGAGAGAGAGAGAGAGAGAGAGAGAGAGAGAGAGAGAGAGAGAGAGAGAGAGAGATGGCTTGAGCAGGGGAGGGTCAGAGAGAGAGGGAGACACAGAATCTGAAGCAGGCTCCAAGCTCTGAGCTAGCTGTCAGCACAGAGCCTGACACGGGGCTCGAACTCACGAACCATGAGATCATGACCTGAGCCGAAGCCGAATGCTCAACTGCCTGGGCCACTCAGGCGCCCCAAAGCCATGTATTTTCTAATAGACCCTCATGCTTTAGAATTAGAAGTAGCCTTCAGGAAATGTCTAAAAGTAGAGGTTAGAATCAGTTTTGCCTTTACCTGTTGTGACTTTCTAGACAATTCTGTAACTTCCTCATGCCTGATTTAATGAAAGGTCTAGATGGCATTACTGCTATTTTCAGATGTCAAATGCAATGACGTGACTAGAAACTCAGCCTAGCATATACCAAAAGTAGTACATAGTTCATCTCTTTTCATCAGAAGAGACTTCATGAACGTAAAGGAACAGAAAGGATAAACCTATAGAAGAAAGAGCAAACATGTACACCAAACGCCAAGAACCGAGACCCAACCGTTCAAATACCCTTGGCTGAGCACATGACATACTTTTTCAGTTCTTTCGGCAACGTTCCTCCAGGTGTAGAAAGTCTTCACGACGTTGTGAATATTTTCGGGGGCCGGCAACGCTCCTGACTTCAGTTGGGAAATCGCTTTTTCCAGACCCTCGCACAAGGACTTTACAGAAGGCTCACATAAAATGATCAGATTTTCTGGAAGTACTTCAGGAATCCCGCCAACCCTGGTACTGACCACCTTAAAGAGATACAAAGAACACACGACACACCGTGATTCCTACCTCGGGAAAGTTAGCGAAACCAACGGAGAGAGTCATTACAGAATGTGTCTGATTAGTTTCCAGAAGGCAAGTACAGAAACCCCGACAGCGCAAGGGCTCCCAGCTTTTTACCTGTAAACCACAACTGGCTGCTTCCACAATCGCCATGCAGAACGCTTCGGTAAGAGAAGTATTAAGAAAGATATGTCCTTGAACTAAGACGTTTCTAACATCCTTGTGTTCTAAGGCTCCCAAAAGACGCACTCTGAATTTTGAAATGAGAGAACAAAGAGGGGACTGAACATCTTGCTAGAAAAGAAGTATCACGTAAAAGCCAAGTATGCTATTCATATTATACTTAAGACTACTGCTGACCCTGAGGTTTTCCACCTCCAAAGGTTAGTATCTCCAGACTCTTAACTAAGAGTCTTTTAGAGCCGTTTGGTTACAACTCATACAGTGAACCTATTTTGAACTTTTGTCACGCCTACACATTTCGTCTTCTCCAAAACTGGTTGGCATTTAATAAAGATATTAATATACTTTGATGAGTAAATATTAAAGTCATTTCTAAAGAGGAAAATGCCCCATTTAAACTGATGTTTCACCGCAAACATCTTTCTAAGTTACTGAGGAAGGGAAGTACTTGAATCTGTATGTGTGGGGCAATGTACATGATTCGGACCATGCTGCTGGAATGGTAACTCAGCAAGCCTTGAAAACGCGCCGTTTCCATAGTAGTTGGCGTGTGCGTGTGCGGATGCCTGCACGCACGCACCTTCCAGGGGACCTCCAACCACTGCCCTCTAAAGTCAAATCATACAGGTTAACGACAACAAAAAATTACATTGTGAGTTTTTAAACTATCGTCTCCCACAGCACATACATTTTTTGGAAAAATGGAGCTTGCACCACATTTGTACATCAGGTACAGGTAAGAGAAAGAGCCCACTTAACACGTATCACCCAAGCTGAACTTAGGGAACTGATATTTTCTCACCCAAAACAGTATGGAATCCGTCAGTACCTGTCATGTAGCTGGTACCTTTCCCGTACTTCTTCCAAAATGATTCTCTTAGGTCCCTCTCCTCCGATTAGGAAATTTAAGTCTGGGTATTTCTGACAGAGTTCAGGTATTATACCACTAAGCAGATCGGTCCCTAAAAACATAAAATAAAGGTGAATGTTGGAAATATTAATAATTAATCTTTTAAAAATTCATCAGAACTGAGAATCCACTCACTTTGCAAAGTATTATCTACGCCCTCCGCAAGTACAGAAACGAACTCCCAAACCTTTCCTGGGGAGGTGGAATCCTTGGAATCGTCCCAACTCCTAAAAGTTGCCATCCACTGTTAACCAATACATGGGCTATTCGGTTTCATTTTAACGGAACATTCTTTACGTTATTCACTTGGGTTTATGCATCACCTACTGGCAAAAAAGGTATTTCGGGTAGCTGACATTGGAGTTCGTTTTCTACAGAGCTGGACAGCCGACTGGAGATCTATCTAGGTCCTGTCCCAGCGTTATATGAGCAGGCTCTTTGATCAAGGGAAAGTTTTCTGATACAGAAAATGAAGAGACCAGGTGTACCTGAAGTCCAAGATCTCTTTCAGCTACAAACTCTCTCCCAGTCTGTGTTCCACTTCCTGCCCTAGGAGAGGGCCGTGCGACAAGGCAGGACTGCACTGTGGCCTCCGCTTTGTTGAGCATGCGGTTTATGTGGAGGATTTTACGGCGAACACCATGGTGTTCGGGAAAGTGAAAAGAGGAATCCGTCCAAACCTGCTACAGCCGCTTGCCTTGAATGACAGTGAACGGCGGTGGCAGGACCACAGCTGCCAGGTCCTTCCAGTCCACAGAACCAAAGGGTGCGTCTCGGTTCCTTTTTGTTCTTTAATGAAATGCTCTACTTATAATATGGAAATATACAACCTCGGGCAAGACCAAGCAACAAAATAAACCATGCCCTTCTAGTCTCAAAGCGGCTCTCCAAAGTGACAGCGATGTTGACACTACTTGGGGGTTTAGTTCATGGACAATTATAAATTGGAGAAATTCAAAAGTGAAAGTAAATGGAAAAGAACCCAGTTAAAGTTTATTAATGTAAGAAATGCATACACACACACACATGTATAAGAACTGCACTTCTCAGTCCTTCCCAGATACAGGCAGATCAATTATAAAAAAAGATGGTGGGAAAAATGATATGTACGGGGTCGTTTTTATTAAACAATTCAAGTAGGATTTAAGTAAACTCCGCTTGTGCTTTCAAAATATGATTGCATTAGCTAACATAAATTCACTATGGCTTTTCTGAACTATGAAGGTTTCTCGTTAAAATCTGAGCTATCTTTGCTCCCAGTTACCAAATCCATCCATTAGATTTCTACATAAACCAGAAGGTGCCTTAATGACTTTTAACATTTAGTTTCCTATAGTTCTTTCATTTTCTTTCTTTCCTTTCCTTCTCCCTTCTAATACAAAGGGTAAGAACCCAGTCTTCCAATAACTGCAACACATATAGACTACTCATTATAACTGAGAACGACATTTACGGAGCGGTGACTACATCAGGCGATGCCCTTGAAGTGCACGGTGCCATGGAATCCCGACAATTCCCTTACAAGAAATGGAACTGATTAATACGATCAATGATCTCTAATGTTATTCTAAGGATGAAAGGGTTTTCCCAAACAATAAAAATATTCTCCTGCCTCTGAGAAGAGTCTAACACAATGGAACATACAAAAGGACTTCCAGTCGCCTTAGCACTCAAAACGGGACAAAGAAAAATCATGATAACCAATGGCTTTTAAAGCTCAGTCCAATGTATTTTAAAAAATCTTCTGAATCTATACCTAGAGTCTGGGCCAGAGGTGAGGGGAAGAGGAGACCTTAATTCAAGAGCTGGACTGACATTTATCATCTCTGATACTTACTGTGTAACCTGAGCAAGTTACTTACCCTCTCTGAGACTCAGTTTCTTTGTCTGTTACATGCAGATAACATCTACCCTACAGTTGTTGGGAGGGTCAAGTGAGGTACTGTACCATGCACAGGCTTTATCCACTGCAGAATATAAATGGAAGTTGTCATTACCACCGCAGCAAGAAGGGGGACGAGCACGGGGAGACCCTGACCAGTCAGGCTCTAGACAAAGGCAAGAAGGCGGCCAGGGAACCTCAGAGTTAAGAGCTCAGATTTATCCTCTCTCACTCAATACACTGCAGTGGGCCGTTGAGAACTGGTCCAAAGGAACACCTCCTAAGGAAATTAATTCGTTAACCATCAGCGGACCATAAATACGACCACTCACTTTGGGGCTAGAGATGTGGCCGTTCCTTCTGAGACGGTTACGTTTTGCACGGTGCCTGACATATGGAGAGGGTTTGCTAAATATTTGTTAAGTGACCGAACTGAGAACAGGACAGGCCGTACCTTTACTCTGCCGCTGGTGGTTAGCTCAGCTGGCTCGAATACCGTCATTAGTGAAATAAAGGTAACAGGTTTAGTTTGTACAAACATTTCATTTTGTCACATAGTGTACCTCCTTGACCACGCATGCGCCATACTCCTCAGCCAGCTAGCTCAAGGAGGTACACTATGTGGTTATTTAAATGACAAACCAGGTGTGTTTTTCTAAGCTGCAACACATCCCTGACATCCCCTGAGGGATTCCAGAGAGACAATGCTGGTGCACTGACATCTTCCTGCTTCAAGAGCACCCCTTCACCCCAGAAACCGCAGCTCGGCAGTTTCCTGACCAACCTCCACTTAAGTGGATTGCTGGACCAACCGAGACTCCCCTCCAAATATGAAGCATACTGAGCAAGGCCCGTGTCTGCCTTGTAGGCCGCTCCCGAGCCCACTGCTGGCCTCCTGAGCCCACCGCTGAGCCGTGTGCTTACCAAGAATCAGCTGCCTTTGCCCACGTATATTTGATGCCAGTTACACTTGGTAACGCGGGTACTCGGGGGAACATTGGGTAATTTACTTAAATGTCACATCAACCGACAAAACGGTTTTAAAGACTCGATAAAGCAAAGTGACACCAGAAAGCTCTTTCCAATTAGGGGACATCCTAAACCATCGTGTCAAATCAAGAACAAGTTAAAAATGGCAAAGTACATTCCTTTGTACACCTTTAAGTTCTCACCCCACTTAAAGAAAGCCCAGATTGGCAATTATAAAGAACGATGCTTCTGGAAGGTGACCGTGCAAGAAAGATGGTGCAGGTCGAACCAGTGGACCAGGAGTCTTACGCCTGCAGGCCCGCATCCAACTGCTTACAGGCAACTGAGTGCATGTTAATAACGTTCTGAGTGAAATCCAAATATCTAAGGAAGGGTATAGATGATCGTTTTCAATAATTCCCTACTTTAAGTGACAATTTTGATTACTGGACAGGTTTTTCAAATACCATCCAGAAGACCACTTAGGTTCTGAATAACCACACTGTTTCAGGCTTTTAGTAAATGAGGCTCCACAAATGCTACTGCGGTGTCCATTAAGTGCTGCAGAGGCACTAAAAAAAAAATTCCTCCTGGATAATGGCAGACACTTATCAAATACAAACTGGCCTAAGTACTTTATAGGAGCCATCGTGGAACTCTCACAAGATTCCCACTGTCGCCCAAACTGTCCAAGTGAAAAAACTGAGACTCAGAGATATTAAGCAGCTTGTCCATCACACAATGGGCTGCAGGGAGGGTCAGACTCTAGGCTGTCTGGTCCCCTGCCTTCTCCACTTACCTGCCCACAGGTTATGAAAGCCTTATCTACGATTAAATTAAAAAGGCTTCAAAACAGCAACGTGGGGAACAAGCTCATTGATTCTGAGGCTATGCATGACAGACAAGACAGCTAGAAGCTGGAATATTCAGAAGGGCCATCCCTGAATCATCGTTACAACTGATTTTCGTTTTCACCTCAGTGCTTTTCTCGGTTTTCAAAATAGCTGCAATGAAATTACATTACTTTTGCAATCAGAAAGAAAGGGCTACGTGGTAGGATCCGCCTTTCACCTCTTACCACACATGCAGGGCTGTTCAACCTTAAAAAGACGTGACCTATTAAGCAACATCAGATTACTGCGTTTACTTAACTATTAAACGTCCGAGGTGGGGGGGGGGTCCCCACCATTCCAAAAAATTGGGGGTGGAGGGATGTATAAAACAGTATTAGACATTCCTTTGCCATATTTAATGCAGAAGTGGTTATGAATCCTTAAAACAGAACAAAAAGCCAAACAATCATTACATACAAGTATTCCACAGCTTTTCTACAAGAAACACAAGTCTGCGCAGTGCAACTGTAGCTATCATTTCATTACCTTTTCTGTAAACAAGTCTGCTGACAACAACAATAGTTATTATACTATCATGCCTTCTAAATGGGTCTGGAGTGAAGTCAGTAGGATCTACTGCATTAGGAATGACGGACACTATTTCAGGATTCAGTGCTGCTCTTAGCACAGTGTTTTCCTTACTAGTATAAGAGACACAAATTATGTGGTTTGTGTCACAAAGAGACACGGTTAGAAGCTTGTTTGTAAGCACCGAGCTGACATCAGCAAATCCAAAAAGGGAGTGGTCCGTGAAGACGGTCTGGAGCCCCATGGTCTTGGCGTGGAAGAGGGCATCGTGGGCCATGGCAGAAAAAGAACTATGTGAATGTATTATCGTGACTCTCTCCCGAACAAATATGTACCTGAGCAATGGCAGACTGTGAAAGAGGGTCGTGGCTGTAGATTGGTTGTACATGACTTTCAGAGGCAAATAATAGACTTTGAGGCCATTAGTGAGGTAACGGATGCCTTTCCGATTTCCGTAAGC
>NC_043717.1:10881637-10893026 GCF_006229205.1 Suricata suricatta
TAAATTTGCCAGCTTTCCCCTAGAAATAAAACAAAAGCATATAATGACATGACTCGTCTGACATTTACTTGCTTAGCATTTACTATCTGCCATACAACAAAACGAGATTCTCCAATGTCCTCGTATTTTAATTTTTCTTTAGAAACACTCCTACACGGGGGCATCTGGGTGGCTCAGTCGGTTGAGCCTCTGACTTCGGTCTAGGTCATGATCTCACGGTTCGTGGGTTCGAGCCCCGCGTCGGGCTCCGTGCTGACAGCTTGGAGCTGGAGCCTGTTTCAGATTCTGTGTCTCCCAAGCTCTCTGCCCCTCCCTGCTTGTGCTAGGTGTCTCTCTCTCTCTCTCTCTCCCAAAATAAATAAGCGTTAAAAAAAAAAAAAACACTCCTAGACACAATTTTAAAAAATAAGTTTGGGGGCTCCTGGGTGGTGCAGTCAGTTATGCATCCAACTCTAGATTTTGGCTTAAGTCATGATCTCACAGCTGGTGGGGTCGAGCCCCGGGCCCGTGTCAGGCTCTGGCTGACAGTGTGCAGCCTGCTTGGGATTCTCTCCCTCCTCTTTCTCTGCCCGCCCCCCTCACTTGTATTCTCACTCTCAAGATAAATAGATACATAAGTAAACATTTGTTACATTATTGTATATAAGGATTGCTATGCTAACAAACCAGTGCATTCCAATAATTATATGGCTCTTTACAGTTTGCCAACCCTGCTCTAGAACTTAGCCACTGCTTGAACTAATCTCAGACAATTCTGCTATTCACTTTGTGGTTTATACTAAAATAGACCTGGAGCCAGAACTATCTTTTTGACAGTGGCTTTTTCAATATCTGCCTACAGGACACGTCACAGACATCTAGCTAGATTTCCCCCTTCCATGTTCAAGGATGGTGATAAAGGGCTCCTTTCGTTTTCGTTTTTTTTTTTTTTTTTTTTATGTCTTTATGAGTGTGAGCGGGGGAAGGGCAGAGAGAGAGGGAGACACAGAATCGGAAGCAGGCTCCAGGCTCCGAGCTGTCAGCACAGAGCTCGACGCGGGGCTCGAACCCACGAACCGTGAGATCATGCCCTGAGCCGAAGTCGGATGCTTAACCGACTGAGCCACCCAGGCGCCTCTCCTTTTGTTTTCTCAAACTTTCTTTCAATTATGTAAGCCTTTCTTCCACGAGTGTCCCTCTCTTTGGTTTGGGGTCTCAAGATAACTGCTCAATTAGAGGTGGGTTGGATCTGGGGCCATTTTCTAAACCTAAGGTAGGAAATACTGACTTCAGGGAGTCCCCTAGTTCCTAATCAGTGCAAAACGCCCCCTCAATATTCACTGCTATTACAGATTCTTACTTTTAAAGCTAAAGAGTATTTTGGAAAGCTAGTGAAAATCTCCCTCAGATTTGCAATGGAGATTTCCGCACCTCCAGAAACTCAACTGTACAAGGGAAAGCCATTCTAAAGGTCTGAGTTCCTGATTTCACCTGCGAACCCAGGAAATGCAAATCAACTGCCCGTGCAAAGTCCTAATTATTCTTGCCAACAAATCCATCTATATTTTAAATATATTCTCAGAAATACTCCGTGTTTGTTGACCTGAATTTACTAAATAAGATTCAAGATCACCAAATATTGGGAGTGTTCAGTTTTGCACTTTTATATGGTTTCAGTAACATTTTCTTACTGTCGTTTGTCACCTAAACCTGAATCTCCAGGTGTATTCAATTTTAAAAGATGAGTGATTAAAAAAAGTGAGTGAAGAACCAAATGAAATCATCTCAAAGTTCTCTCATGAACCTGCGAGTCTGCCTACTTCCAGCGGGTTATCACGCTTTCTGGAATCTTTCACATCTTTCTGGCATCAAACCGCACAATCACAGATTCTCAGATTTTAAAGCCGAAGACAGGCTTGGAGATCTAGGCACCTCCCTTACTTTCCTAACGAGAAGCCAAACAAGTTGAGCGATCTGCCCAAGGTCCCCACCCAGCCACATAAGTGGCAAATACGAGATGGCTATAAAATGTGCAACCATCCATGGCCAACGAGTTTCTGGACAGACAGCCGCAGAGCCTCCCAAGGAGCCTTAGGGACATCCCACCGGGGCTTGGGTCCGGACAACCGGGCTTCCAAACGCATCCCCTGGCCATACCCCGGCTTCACTCACTGAGAGGTCACCGGGGAGTGCCAGGGCCAAGGAAGGGACGACCCCGCTCAATCAGCAACCCCGCTGGAGTCAAGGACAGTCCCGCCAGGCCCGAAGGGACGAAGATGGCCAGACGACGGGCAGGAGTCTCAGGCTGGGGGTCCCGGAGCCCTTCACCCCGCCCGCCTCAATCTCGGCAGAACCGGCTTCAGCACGGCCGCCCCAGCGCACCCGCAGCTCCACTCGACTCCGGTGGCTCTCTGCCCCGACTTCCGAGCCTCAAAGCCGCGTCGGCTTCGCCCCCTGCATCGCCGGCCACACTCCCCCGGGTGCACCCCAGTCCCATCCGGAAGCGGCCGAGAGTGCCCGCGCAGGGCCAGACGCGCACTTACCGGCGAGTCCCATGGCCGCCTGTGTCCGGACCTCCCGCGGCTGCAGCCACAATCCCACCCCGCTTCCCCGAGACGCCAATCCCGGGCGTCCGCGCCCGAGCGCCGCGCCCCCGAGGCAGCCAGTCACCGAGATGCGCTGGCGTCACGTGCGGGGCCGCCGGGGCCCACCCTTCAGCGCGCGAGGTAACGTCAGCGCGCAGAAGCACATGTTTTCGTGGTGTGCGGAGAAACTTGCTTTCTCTGTCTGCAAAGTGGTGATCCTCGGCTTGGTCTTTCAGATGCATTCTTAGTGTCGCAGATCTCTAGAAACCGGCCCTGCTCTCTTCTTACACAAGCAGCAGACCAAGAGCCTTCCTCGGGGTAAAGTCGGAAATCCCAGCGTGACTCGCAGCGAGCCTTTAGGGCTGCTGGGAGTTGTAGTCCGGTGGCCTTTAGAAGCGAAGCTGAACTTAGAAAACTCACTCCCAGGATGCACCGGACTTCTAAGCCCGAATTTGCAAAGGTCTGGTAGGCTAGCCTCTCGGTTGCCTAGTTACAGCGTCTCTTTTCTGGAAGCGGGTTCTCAGTGGCTTCGGATTGGAGAGACTTTTGGATGAGAAGGCTACCAGAAGCCGGGGTCATGCTGGCCTTGTGTTTCTCATTTGTGCCACAGCAGAACCGTGTTGTTCTTAGCCACCCTGCTAGGGTTGCCCGATGTAGCAAATACGATACACAGGTAAAGAGTACAATAAAATCAAGTTTTATAAAGATTTGAATTTCAGGTAATTTTTAAACAAGTATGACCCAAATATTGGGGAGGTGACTAAAAAACTCCTCGTTGTCTATCTGAAATTCAAACTTAACTATCTTGTATTTTATCTGGCAACCTTACCCTCTGGAGGAAAAAAAAACATCTGAGGTCTTACCTGCAGTATCAACTCCCACTCAGACTGGTTCTACTGGCTATGGTGGTGCTTGGCCAGGCTACCGAATCGGTGGAAATGGTCTGCTGGTCATGCACCCCTGCCATTTGGAGCGTGGAGTTTCCCAGCTCTTCCATGCATAGACACGGAATAAGTCCTAATTGTATTAATGAATTTCTTTATCCTCTACCGGTGCAGTCCGAGTACAAACACATATACCCAATAAAAGGTATTGAAAATATTTTATGGAGTGTACCATATAAATATTACACTGCAATGATATAACTCAAAGAGCATTTTGGTTGTAGGATTTGAAGTGTTACTAATGAGTTAACTTTAATGAGCTAATGCTGTTTAACTCAAGTAGGAATAGATACCCTGCACTGGGTTGATATTGAAGCATCAGGGAAAAACGACGATGAAGGTTCAAGGATATTTATTCAAGCTTAATAATGTGCAGTTGGTTGCGCAGATAGCACCAACACTACCAGATGGTACAGCATTGCTTTGATCTCCCGTTTATTTTTGGAATAGGTTTTAAGACAAAGGGAGTGGATAGAGAGACTGGAAAGTATAAATGGGCATTAGCCCATTTACTGAGCCTGCGGTTTGCCAGCGCCATAGTTCTAATCACAATCCACATTCGAAATGCTAAGATCCTGATGCCAATATTCCTTCCAAAGGGTTGTGATCTTTTTTCAAAACAGAGTACTTCCTACCGTCGTCATCAAACGTTTACCGAGTGCCTACTCTGTAGAAGGCTATGTGGGGAATACAAGGAATATTAAGCATAGTCCCTATGTTTGAAAAGGTTTTTTTAAAATCCTTCCTAGCTTTTATATACTTCTTGCCAATAGTAAAAAGCAATCCACCCTTCTTGAAAGGTTCTTTGTGTTTTAAGTACTGTAGAGTAGGCTGACCTTTATAAATAGTTAATAAAAGCGCACTGTTGCTGATTCTGTTGGAGCTGGAGAGGGTTGAGAAACCTTGTAGGCTGCTCCAGTGAAGTGTATAGGTTCTGGTAGTCTGAAAAGATTGAAATTCATTCATCACGCTCCAGTCTCTGACCTAGGCCCTGAGCATTAAAGGCAAATAAATCATAATTCTGCACAAGGCTCACAAACTCATGTGGGTATGAGACTCCATTTATAGTCAGTGTGAATTTAAGGTTCTTTTCTAAAAGTCAAAGGAAAGTTGTAGCATCAGGACTAAGCTATAAATCTGGGAATAATTCTAATTATGATATTCTGCCTAAATGTATGGAATCAAGATATGCTTTTAAAGAAACTACTAAATTTTAAGTGGAGTACGTATATGCAGTGTATTCTGATTACACTTAGTAAAAATGGGCAATCGGTACCAGTTGCAGTATAAGATGACCTATAAATGGAGAAGGTATAAAATAAATGTGGGTATCACCTTCCCTTGAAATCCACCTCTTTGTAAATTCAGTTCCAAGCTCCCTTGGATAATTTGGAGTGGGAAGGCAGCACGTTTGTGCTGAGGGCCTGATATCTATGTACAAGACACAGACAGGGAAATGATGGCATCAACTTTACACCCAAAGAACCAGACAGAGTTAAGGCATATATAAATACCTGCAAGTAAAGGTAGGAAGTGATAAGCACTGTAAAAGAAATACAAGAAGGGGCGCCTGGGTGGCTCAGTCGGTTAAGCCTCCGGCTTCAGCTCAGGTCAGATCTCACGTTCGTGGGTTCGAGCCCCGCATCAGGCTCTGTGCTGACAGTTAGCTCAGAGCTTGGAAGCCTGCTTCCAGTTCTGTGTCTCCTTCTCTCTCTGCCCCTCCCCCTCTCATGCTCTGTCTCTCTCTGTATTAAAAATAAATAAAAAATTAAAAAAAGAAATACAAGAAGAATACTAGGAGTTCAGGGGGAAAGAATATTTCTAGCTGCGAACATTTAGTGTTGAAGTAAAAAGTGCACATGCAACTGTTGGGAGCAAGATCATTCCAAGAACAATATGAACAGGGGTGCCTGGGTGGCTCAGCTGGTTAAGCGTCAGACTTTGGCTCAGGTCATGATCTCATAGTTAGTGAGTTCGAGCCCCGCGTCGGGCTCTGTGATGACAGCTCAGAGCCTGGAGCCTGCTTCAGATTCTGTGTTCCCCTCTCTCTCTGCCCCTCCCCTGCTCACCCTCTGTTTCTCTCAAAAATAAATAAACATTTAAAAAAATTTAAAGAACAATTGAACAAGGTGGAGAGACAGGTGCTGACTGTCCAGTGAACACCATTGTGCAATTCTGCGGGGGAAGCGAGGGGCGTGGTTCAGACAGGAGAAGGTGGCATTTCCAGTAAAGGTTGGAGCACCCTGGTAGAGGATCTTACTGAGGAAAATAGAGTTGATGTTGAGCCAGACTTCCGGTCCCAAAAAAATATTTTCCATTAACATTTTGAGACTATCCACTCCTCACTTTGCTTCAAATGGGAAAATAAAGACATGAGAAAATCAAAATGTTATAGCTCGGATTTAAAAAAAAAACATAAACATTTCCATATATTAGAAACAGAACCCAAATGTAAAATGGTCATCAGGCCAAAGCCACCATACGTCCTGGACTGTGTCTATGGAAGCAGGAAGACACAAACTGGGTTCAGTTCTTGTTGAATTACAAGGACTCACCGTTACACATGTGGCTAGAGACAGGAACCAGGCGTGTCGGAGACTTACATTGGTGGCGTTCAATGAGTCACTTTCTAACATTCACACTTCTCCCTTCCCACATGGACTCTGGGCTGGGTCATGTGACTTGCTTGGCCAATGGCTCATCAGTAAATGAGAGGCAACAGAAGCTTAATTAATAAATGCTTATAGGGGCACCTGGGTGGCTCAGTTGGTTAGGCGTCCAGCTCTCAGTTTTGGCTCAGGTCATGATCTCATGGTTTCGTGAGGTCGAGCCAAGCATCGGTCTGGGCACGGACAGTGTGGAGCCTGCTGGATTCTCTCTCTCTTCCTCTCTCTCTGCCCCTCTTCTACTCATGCTATCTCTCTCTCTCTCAAAATAAATAAATAAACTTAAAAAAATAAAAATAGATACTTATGCTCTGAGGAAATGTCCTACTGGAAACATTCCTCTTGATCGCCAATGGCTATGCTGTGAAGAAGCTCAGGCAAGATACTAAATGATCAAAAGCCAGCAGCGATGAGTTCCCATTCACTGGTCACAAAATCAATGCACTACTGTTTATTTGTTTGTTGGTTTATTACATTACTGTTTATTAAGCACCTACTAAATGCAAGACATTGTTTTCACACTGAGGATTATGAGTAGATTAGACAAAGTCTAGCTCTTCATTGACCCAATGACCAAATCCATGAAGATCACAATTTTCACCAAATTACTTTCCTTAAAAGCCTTAAAATAGGGGTCTCTGGCTGGCTCAGTGAGTAGGGCATGTGACTCTTGATCTCGGAGTCATGAATTTGAGCCCCACATAGCGGGTGGGGTTCACCTTTTTTTTTTTAAGGCTTAAAATGGATGATTTATGTCATCTCCTTTATCAAGCATCTCAGTATTTCAATGTCATCCAACTCTGACCATCATGCTGTCTCATCTGTTTCCAGCTCTAAAGGGGCTCCCACCACTGCTTTCTTTAGTCACAGCTTTGTGATCTGTGCTGCCATATTAATTTGTTCTCCGGCCTGGTGGCTTGGATAATCAGGGACAGCATGCATCACTGGATTTACTGTGTTTGCTTTAAGCTCTTGTGACTTCTCACATATTTTTATTTTGCAACAAGTTGAGAATTTTCAGCCCCCATTCCAAAGCTATCAGGATGACAATGCCTCTGTACAATGCACAGTACATCCTGATAAGGCAATGGGTCAGGTTTCCCACCTCTGCCCTGAGGACCAGCCCCAGCCCAGCTCAGACACAGCCTCGGGGATCCAAATGCAAATCTCTTGGTAGTTATGAAGGGTTAGAAGTGCAAAGGCAGATGGCAAATGGTTTGTCCTAGCCCAGAACGGTCTATAGTATCTCCGTCTAAATGGCAGTTAGGAAGCCGGAGCCACTAAACAATACACGCTTTGAGCTGGTGTTAGGGAAGATCCAGGAATCCAGTAGAAGCCAAAAAACTTGGCTTACAGCCACGCTTCTCTTTCAAGATGATCCCTTTAATTTGTATATTGCTTTGTAGTTTTCAAATGGTTTTCACGTGTGGCAATTCAAGTGCCATTAGCAATTCCGAAAGCAAGCAAGGGGATGAGATTATCACCCACATATGGTAGGTGAGGAAACTGAGGCTCCATGATGTCACAGAGCCCATCCTTGGACTTAGACTTTTTACCAAAGATGAGCAAAATGACTCTTTTGTGTGGTGTCCCTTGGGCTGCCTGCTACCCTTGCTCTCAAGGGAGTTTGACCAACAACTAGAGAGGAGGAAAACATGGGAGGAACTGAATGAAGAACAGAGCTCAGAGTTGAATGCTAATGCACTACGTGCAAGCCCTTTCAGAAGGCTGGGCATCAAACTGTGAATCCAGAAGGAAGAAGGCCGTTTGGCATCAAGGTCATAGAGCGGGGCTAAGAGGAACAGCGACAGGAGAGCAACGACTGGGCCAACGCCAATAAATGACAGTGATGATAATGGCAGCAAAATGGGGACTGGTTCCAGGCCAGGGGCAGATCAGCGGTGTCCCCAGGGCAGGGACTGAGAGCTAAAGCCAGGAAAACAGCAGGGGCCCAGAGCTCACAAGCCACGGAGGACCTGGGTGAAGGAGAGGAGAATTCAGGAACTGCTTAGGAACCAAGAGAGGAAGGACAGGGATTTGGGTCAGGATCCAATGATTCTACTACGTGGCATCAGGAGAATCAAAACTGTTTTGCTGTGTTTACCATGATCTTCCTCAACGCGGTCTGGCCTGAGAAACTCGGGTCACACAAATGTTATCAGAACAATTTCTAACGGCAAGGAGGTCGCAGTGATGGAGAGATAAGCACGAACACAACTATTTACAAAAGTCTTCGGTAAGTGTCATAGTAGATTGTAGATCTATCTATCCTTCCATTTGTGTAAGATGTTGGGGGAGGGCGTCCAATTTTAAGTTATTTGCTAAGTAACTTAATCTGTTAATTAACTTTGTAATTTGCTAAAGAGGTAATGCTTCTAATGCTGCCTTAATTCTGCTAATGCCATATAATTCCCTCCATTTTACCAAACTTTCAGTAAAGTCTACGCCATCAGAAAAGTATCTGTGGGAGTGTTTTAGAGAAGAAGCAGGGGGGAAAGGCCTGTGCTCCCTTCCTGGGTGGTCGTGGGTCAGAGAACAGAACCCGTTGGCCAAGAGAAGTGAGCTGTCAATGACCAGAGAATGACTGCACAGACTTGGAACTTGAAGTGGCCAGAAGACACGAGCTCTCAAAGATGTCAAGGGCTTTCAGTGGGCTCTCGTCCATCACGAGAGGTGGGTCAAGTTAATTTACACTGAATCTCAAAGGAGAGATAGATTTCAAGCTGATTCTTGGGTTACATTTGCTTAACCTCCTTTAGAATCTTAAACTTTCTGAGATCAACTCCCTGGGCTGCCCCAAACTGACATCAAGTTTTGTGTTCATGTCTTCCCTCTTCCCACCCCTTTTAAATTCCTTTCTCACTTTAAAACACATTTTTGGGGCACCTGGGTGATTCAGTTGGTTAAGCGTCCGACTCTTGGTTTTGGCTCAGGTCATGATCTCACGGTTCATGGGTTCGAGTCCCATGTCAGGCTCTGCACTGACAGCGTGGAGCCTGCTTAGGATTCTCTCTCCCTCTCTCTGTCCCTCTGGTACTTGCATGTGCGCTCTCGCTCTCTCTCGCCCTCCCTCTTCCCTTCTCTCAAAATAAATACATAAATAAACTTCAGAAAATACATTTAAAAAATACAAACGTGGTTTTCCCTTTGGCATAAAACTTAGAGTGGTACCATCTTAAATAACACAAAATTCTATGGCCTGAATAATGGTTATTTATTTTCTATATTTTTTAAATTTTTTTATTTATTTTCTTTAAACACACTTAAATACGAAACAACAGACAGTAGTTCAGTAACCTCGAAACTACAAGCTGGACAGTAATCAGAGAATCAGTGCTGATCAGACAAATCAAAATCTGCATAGTAAAGAGGCAGAATAATTCACAAGAGACTTTGCATTAGTGGAGGACTTGGAGACTAAAAAAATTGCCTCATCAGCTTTCAGTAATCAACCATTCGGCACCTGTGATTCTATGAAGATCAAAACTTTCTCATTCACCAAAAAAAAAAAAAGTCACACAGGTTCCGTCCTTTCCATTCCTTGCCGCACATGGGTATCTTCGGGGGAAGCCATCTGTAAGTGGGCCAGGAGATACCCAGCTGGCATGTAATGGAAGGGTCGTCTGGATTCACTGCGGTACCAGATAAAACAGAGTGTTTTTTCCTAGTACCTGGGGGAAAAAAAAAAAAACAGTGACAGCAACTTGGCAAAGCAGCATGCCGTTTAAAATGTCAAGGATGGGGAACTTGGGAAAAAGCAGAGTCAAGGGATTTCTTGACTGCGGAGCCCATGGGCAGCCCTCTTCTCCTTTGGAAAGCAGCAGTGCTTTGCACATGCTGGTTTTCCATTTGCACATGTTCTGGTGTGAAAGGGGCATCTGTCCTCACAGCTGTTGCAAAAGAAAATAAACATGAGAATTCAGAATCAAGGACTAGATCCAAAGGAATAACTCTGTTCTGATTTGATTAAGTTCTCAGAGCAAATTTTCCAGATCTGTATTTAAAATGTCAGTATAAAATCCTGAATGCTTATTCTACACGGATGCAAACTCTATGAAAGCCCAGATGGCAGCCTGTAAGTGTCCTTTATCAATGAATTTCTTGCTATATACATCCAGTGCCATCCCCTTCCTCGAAGAGAAAACAACATATGTGGATATATATTGAGAGAGATTGAACCCAAGAGTCTGCCGATCTGAAATCCAACGCCCAAGTAACTGTTGAAATCTCGTCGATTCTTTGCTTAAGATCCATAATCCAACAATAACAGGGAGGATTTTCCTGATTTCACAATCATCACTCTATATACTCTCACTTCTTCCTTAGTTGCCAAACCTCTGCTTTACTATCAAAAAAAGTTGGGGGTGCTTGGGCACTAGAAGAACACGCTCTTGGAAGGAATCTCACCAAATCGAAATGGCATGTACAGTAAACGTCAATGACCGAAATAGAGGTGAATGTGAAGTGCCTTTCACCTGCAGGTGTCTGGGTGAAATATCTTGTGCTTCTTGCAGCAGCTCTCCAGGCTTTCTCTGCACTCAATGCAACTGCAGTTTTCTGGGTGCTGGATGAGCTGTCTGGGACACGGGGTTTTACACACACACTCACAACGATCTTCATCAAACTTCATGTGTGGCCCGCAGAGAGCCATTTCCTGGGAATGAGCGTCTAAGTAGAAACAGAAAAGTGGTGGTTGGATGGCTGTAGCACGGATAACGTGGCGTCAAAGTTGACTGTATACTTCCCATTATTCCAAAACAACTTCTCCTAGTCTCCGTTCCTGTAGAAGTTTGCCCCTGACCCTTTCCCAGGGTGAAGGAGATTCACATCTGATTTCATAACACAAATGCTGAACTCATGTGTTCTCTGAAGTTTGTGATAAAGATGTTATACACTAAATATCTTTACTGGTACTTTTTAAAGAGAACTTTAGGTTGGTGACTTGTTATAAAATGCAAACTTTCACAAAAAGTATTAGTCATGAAACCTAGGCTATCTAAGAGTTATGGGTCTGGTCCTTCCTAGTTTTTATTTTTTTTATTTTTTTAATTCTTTTTCCATAATATTTTATTGTCAAATTGTTTTCCATACAACACCCAGTGCTCTTCCCCTTAAGTGCCCTCCATCATCACCACCACCTCTTTTCCCCCCTCCCTCTTCCCCGTCAACCCTCAGTTCATTCTCAGCATTCAATAGTCTCTCAAGTTTTGCATCC
>NC_043717.1:10893126-10975027 GCF_006229205.1 Suricata suricatta
GAGGGTGCCCATCTCTCCACACCCTCTCCAACAACTGTAGTCTCTTGCTTTCTTCATTTTAGCCACTCTGACTGGCGTGAGGTGGTATCTCAGTGTGGTTGTGATTTGTGTTTCCCTGATGATGAGTGATGTTGAGCATCGTTTTATGTGTCTGTAGGCCATCTGGATGTTTTTAGATAGAGTAAAAGGAGAGAGGAACGGAAGTATCAGCATTATAGAAATATACCTCAGACCTTCCAGACTGGATAGAAACAGTGCTGTTTTTCCTCACCACAGATCACAACACTGTTACAAAGATACAACAGTGATGATAAACTTTGATTCCACAGAATGCGTTCAGCTGAGAGGAGGGTCTCAGAAAGTTTTGATCCACTTAGTTGACAGCTATTTCTTCTAGAAAGCGTACACAACAGTTGGATAACTACTACTCCGCGTGCAGTTCTGATCATTAAGTTGCAATTCAGTGCAGAAAATGGATGAGATAGAAACTTTGGAAGAACCAGACTATGACACTTTCGCATTGTTGAAGGTTTTGGAGCCAACTATATGTCTAGTTTCTCCCCAAACCTGCTTCTCTCCCAATTTACCTCCTTTAGGGAATGGGGCCATCACTCCGGACTCACCTGCCATTTTGGGTCTCATCACTTTGTCCACCCAGTTCTGTCGCCCTAAGTTTGTTCTATCATTCCCCCCCCCACTGCCACCACCTCAATTCAGTCTGTACCTTATACTTTTGTGTGTAGATGGCCGTCACAGATCTTGCCGTCAGACGTTTTATCCCTTCAGTCCATTTTCCACAATATTGTCAAGTGCAAATCTAATCAAATCACTCTACAGCTTTAAGTTCCTTAAAAGGTTCCCCTTTCTTACAATAAAAGAATATTTTCCCATCAAGACATATGAGACCCTCCATGCACTAGACCCTATTAACCTTCTAGAATCTTCTCTCTCCCTCTCCCGCTCCCGTCTCATAAATATTCTATGTTCCATCCATACCAAATTAGACTACTTTTTATTCTCCTGATACGCCAGCATCGCTAAGCCTCATGCCTTTGGCCTTTGCCCTTCTCCCTGTCACTCATCTTTCCTCCGAGATATCTTCCCCAACTTCTACAAGTTTAGCTAAGTGCCCGTATGCTGTGCATATTTTTCTGTCCTGTCCTTTCTTGCATTGCTTACATTCGTCTATTTCCTCCATGAATTAAAAAATGCTGAAGGTTATGGGAATCAGATCTCATCATTCTGACATGAAATGGGCACTTGATAGATGTTGAGTTCATTTGGTATAAAAAAAAATACGAGCTGAAGCGGGCTGGTGAGTGAAGACTGAAGAATCCCATCCACGCTCCAAGACACTGGGTTTAACCATATGTTTTCAATATCTGACGACTGACAATATATCAGAGTGGCAATCTCATGTTGTCGAATCTTATAGTTTTAAAGGCTCTGTGATTGATGATATTTGATTATATTCCACCCATGTGGGAAGGGTGTTGGGAGGCAAAATCTGGGGAGATTCTTGGAATTGCATAAAGAGGAAAAAAGTGAGCTTAGTAAGCCATATGCCAATAAAGCATATGCGACTTTGGGGCAAGATGAGTATATATTATTCCCATTGGATATTCTTTCCTGATTTGTCAAAGATTAATTGACAATATAATTGTGGGTTCATTTGTGGGTTTTCTATTCTATTCCATTGATCTATGTGTCTATTTTTATGCCAGTACCATACTGTTTTGATGACTATAGCTTTGTAATATAACCCAAAGCTCAGAATTGTCCATTGATTGATGGATAGATGATGTATTACATACATCTCTCTCTCTATATAAAACAGAATATTATTTAGCCATAAAAAAAGAATGAAACCTTGCCATTTGCCATGACAGGGATGGAGTTAGAGAATATAATGCTAAGCAAAATAAGTCAGTCAGAGAAAGACAAATACCATATGATTTCATTCATATGTGAATTTAAGAAACAAAACAAATGAGCAAAGGGTAAAAAAGAGGGAGAGAGACAGACCAAGAAATAGACTCTTACCTACAGAGAACAAACTGATGGTTACCGGAGGAAAAGTGGGGGTGGGGGCATGGGTTAGATAGGTGATAGGGATGAAGGCGTGTACTTGTAATGATCACCAGGTGGTGTACGGAATTGTTGAAACACTATATGATGCACCTAAACCTTCTATAACAGTGTACGTTAACTATATTGGAGCTAAACTAAAAACTAAAAATGAAACAAAATGGATAGCTTGTTAAAGGATAGTTAAGTAGCCCTTAAAAGACTTGCATGCATCACTAGGTGGCGGTAGAGATACACTGACACCCCTTGAGGTAGAACCGATGCCCTTCTTAGGGGGTTTAAGGAAACACAGACCACTGGGTGTTTGATGCTGAACTTCAGTAAGGTAGTTGACAGAGGCTGGCCTCAATCCTTAGAAGCATTAATTAAAAGTAACAGAGACTGGGGCACCTGGCCAGCTCAGGTAGGTATAGCATGTGACTCTTGATCTCAGGGTCATGAGTTCGAGCCCCACTTTGGGGTAGAGATTACTTTAAAAAAAAAAAAATAACAGAGCCTGGGTGTAGGAGACCTGAGCGAAGCAGCAACTCGCTGAGGGGGACACCCTGAAGTATGCTATACTGATTTCAATCTTAGGGACAGTGATGGTGGGATACCACGAGTTCTGCTCTCGGCCTCGCTTCATTCACCCGGCAATAAGCTCACGGGTGTTTTTTTTCCCCCCAAGTAAATTCTTGAAGTTGTGACTGTCTTGAGGAATTTAAAATATAGAATCAGGGCTCCTCAATTTTTCTCTTTTCTTTTCGGTACTGTTTGTTTGTTTTAACAGTTTAAAGCACTGACCTGAATCCAACGAGATGAAATTAGATTGGTGTTGGATTCACTAACCCAAATGTGCTCATTCAGGGAAGAGCTGTCACTGTAGGGAAGGCAGTCGGCTTAATAGCGGTGCTTAGGAAACAGGACCTTCAGTATACGTCGTCAGTCTGACGGGGCCACCGGAGAAGTGACCGGGATCTAGCTACGCCAGCCTCTCACTTCCATCACTGCTGCAACGCCCCCCAAAGTCCTCTGCCTCCTTTCCTGCCCTGGGCCAATACCGCCCCCTCTACCCTGTCACTGGCTGATTGTGTTAAAATTCTACTTGGTGCTGTCACTCTCCTGCTTGAGCGGGTGCCCTTAGCGTCACAGCCAATGTCTGGGACCAGGTACCCAAGTTCTCCTGCGAACCCGTCCAGCTTCCTATCATGCACCCAGCCCCCTCCATTATGTGCCCACCATGCCAAACTTTCTCCAGCACCCTGACACGCTACTTCCTCCCACTTCCAGTCCTGAGCACTCAGGTGGCCCCTGCTCAGAGCACTTCTCTCCTGCCCTCCGGACTTCCCATGCTCAGCGCACATGTGCACCAGCTGAGGTATCCCCAGGACATCCCACTTATAAACTGCATGTGGACTGCATGTTAAAATACTATTTTGAGGGCGCCTGGGTGGCTCAGTCAGTTAAGCATCCGACTTCGGCTCAGGTCATGATCTCACAGTTCATGGGTTCGAGCCCTGTGTCGGGCTCTGTGCTGACAGCTTGGAACCTGGAGCCTGTTTTGGATTCTGTATCTCCCTTTCTCTCCGACCCTCCCCTGCTCATGCTGTCTCTCTCTCTCTCTCTCAAAAATAAATAAAAACATAAAAAAATTTAAAAAATACCATTTTGATATGTTTCTTTGGACTTTTTTTTTTAGAATGCACATATTCTTTGGTTTACTCATCAAAATGGTAAGTAACAAACTAGCAAAACCTTACAGTTAAATAAAAAAGTGACATTCTTTATTACCTATCAAACCTTATTAAACATTGTAATGCATTTATTTTCATTCTCATGTTCAATAGCAATATGCTTTCTTCCTTTTTGGCCCTTATGCCCCTACATTATTTTCACAGGCTCTTCTCTAACATAAACATTGTTGTTACTGTCCTAATACCACTTACTTTTACAAGAACCACCTAGATTTTCCTCTGTGCTCTCACATCTGAAAATAGAGATGCTACCTTCTTAATGTGAATACTACAAAATGTAAGTTACATAGGACTCTTGCTGTAATTCCATTGAACAGTCCTGTTCTGGAGCGAGAGATTTAAGGTTCAGTATAATTTATTAACAACAAGAGTGAGCCCAGGGTCACTAGGCTGCCTCTAGGGGTGGCAGGTTTCCCCATGACTGCATCAGCTTTCCTGAAAATTTTTAAAAGGAAGCCGAGCGACGGAAGTCTAGACAGCAGCACGTTATTTACAGCTTCTAGGATAGTATTCCATAGAGCTTAGTCCTTACAAAGTCTTGCAATGTAGATCAGAGTTTAAAACACGCAAGGTTCAAAGTGCATGACTCCTTGTGATCTTTTTCAGTGGAACTGTGTCATGCTCTCTGGGAAATAAATTTTAATGGTACATTCATTTTCAGCCAAACGATCATCACCAAAACTCGCGGAATTATGAGTTCTGAACAGTGACGACAACATTCGGTTCCCATCTCCTCTTAGCGCCATAGCTAGCCATGGTTTGCTTTTACTTTTCCTAGTGGTCGACTAGGGTTTGTTTAGCTCTGAAGCGGTTTGCATGAAAGGCTACCATTGCCTTTCAAAGCCAGCATCATCGGATGCTCTAATCACTGGGCTTTTCTTTAAGATTAAAAAGCAGTCATGCATTGGTAGACTTACTAACATTTGGTGTGTCCACATTGTAATTGTAAAAAGAAAAACAGGATGACAAGAATACATTAGAGGCTTGTTTTGAGGATTGAATGAGTTGATAGATACATATAAAAGGCTTACAACATTGCCTAGTCACAGTAAGCACGCAAGAGATGTTAGTTACAGGTGTTATTTTTACGATTACTACTAGTATTTCCTTATTGTTCGCATTACCTTCCATTCCGACGAGTGGATTCTCCTCCCGGAAAACACATTTACATTTGTTGCTATCCCACAGCATGTCAATAGGACAGAGTTTCTTAGAATGGGAACAGCTAGGAGAAGAGAACAAAACACCAGATTTAAAAGCATTCAAGGGCAATCACACCTTTGGAACATTTTCTTTAATGCTGAATAGATTTCTGAGTGGAGGATCGTTATGATTTTTAAGGAGCTTGATTCATATTTATGAACTGCACGGTATTAGATAGTAATTCTGTAATCACAAATGTTCTATTTGGAAATGAAACTGTAATTGTGGACAGTTATCTTTTTAAGAAGATTGCTGTTATAACTGGGCAAATTAGCTGTCAACAGGGCTTATTTACCAGAAGTAAACATTGTCCTGACAGCATTAAGCACTGACGCCTTTAAAATGGAGAGAAGAACACTGGCCAGAATAGTAGGAACAAGTTGCGGATAAACGTTCCTTTTAAAGGAGGAGGATTCTCACCCCGCCCCCCCCCCAGCTCCCGAGAGCAATCCAGGTGTCCTCTCGGCTCCCTAATGACTAACATCAGCACCAGCTCACTCCACCTGCCACTCACCGGATGCACTGACTGCTTACTTTTGCAAGATCTAAGTCTCTCCCTCAGTTACTTTGTTTGCATTCACTGTTTGTAGCTGGCCCTGTGTTTCTCTATAGGAAATTGTTCTTTTCAAATCAATGATTCTCACCGTTGATTTCAGGACACTGCAGGGTGTCACAATTGGTCTCATGAAGAACCACAGAATACTCTGAGGAAAATTCCAAGTCAAATTAATTTTAAGCCATTTTAATTTAAGATAAGAATTTTCCATTTGGTTATCTTAACAGGAAGCTCAGAAAAATCACCAAACTCAGATGGATAGTTTTGCGGCTCCCCAGGGACTTGGGGAACCCTCTTCACTCCCCAACTTGGGGACTTAAACGTATAAAGAGCCAGAAATGAGTTTCACGTCATGCTTGTTCCGGACTAAGGGAATGTGTGCCAAATTTGAGGCTGGTGTAGAGATTTACAGCCGTACCGGACTCTGCATATTCAGAATAAAGGTGTCTATAAGTAGATGTAGGAAGTTCATAACCGCTGAGTTATTGGTCTCTCCACAATACACACCTACTACATAAAGTACAAGTATAAGTGAATACAAGAAACACTTACTGATCTTCTTCTGCGACCTGGATGGACCTTCTGATAATGGAGTACGGAGGGTGGGGGGCTGTGGACAGGCACTTACAACCTGTATGGTTGGCAACTTTAACAGGCACTAATTCAGGTGCTGAAGTCAAAGGCACTGATATCTGAAAGAGCTAGAGGAGAGAAAGAGAGCCATAACATATACATATTTTTAGGTAATAATCATTTCTATAGTCTGCATTTTTGCCTTGGTCCTTTATGGTACTGACTTTAGCAAGGCTGTCCATTAAGAACAGAACTAATGAGGGACGCCTGGGTGGCTCAGTGGGTTGAGTGTCCGACTTTCACTCGGGTTATGATCTTGTGGTTTATGGGTTCAAGCCTGGCGTCAGGCTCTGTGCCGACAGCTCAGAGCCTGCAGCCTGCTTCGGATTCTGTGTCTCCCTCTCTCTCTCTGCCCCTCCCCCTCTCATGCTCTGTCTCTCTCGGTCTCAAAAATAAATAAAACATGAAAGAAATTATTAAAAAAAGAGCATGCCTTATTAACTTTTTGGAACAAAATTTCTGTGACCAGAAGAAGCAAGGTGCAATCTTGACAAGTAGAATTCACAGAAATGACAATTACTTTGTTTCTAGATTGGCTCTATGGTGTATGGACAAAATTGAACTTGATTTTAGTGTTCTGTTCACTTTTCTTTTTTATTTTTGAGAGACAGAGAGACACAGTGCAAGCAGGGGAGGGTCAGAGAGAGAGGGAGACACAGAATCCAAAGACAGGCTCTAGGCCCTGAGCTGTCAGCACAGAGCCCGATGCGGGGCTCAAACCCACGAACCATGAGATCATGACCTGAGCCCAAGTCGGACACTCAACCAATTGAGCCGCCCCGGCGCCCTGAGTGTTCTGTTCAATCCCCACTCCATGCAGTCCTTACTACACACAGCATTCATTTATTTACTTTGTTTCAAAGATGTAGGTCATCAAATAGTCCATAACTTTGGGGTGAGATGTAGTTTTTTTTTTTTTAAATCACTGTTCAAATGTTCAAGAAGGAATGTTTGGCAAGAAATACTTCTGTATTCTTACATTTAAGTACATTCTTTAAAACTAATCATTTGTTGAGTACAGCAGTAAAAATAAAGTACTCAATCCTCTATTAAGTGGAAATAATCCATTAAAGTTGTGTTTATTCTGACCTTTTGATATGTAACAGAATTTCCGTGAGTCTAAGAGAATGTTTTTAGAGTGCTTACTTTGCATAAACTTCAACTTCTTGCGAAATTTTTCAGCTCTGCTTTAGGGAATAAGCACGCCTCTCACATTATGCAAGCTTTGTTTCTCCTGACAGTTGATACTTAGCCATACTTCTGTCGTTTTTTAGCCCCTGATTGTCAAATAGTAAGAGGTCAGAACTTTTACGAGTTCCAAGATTCTCCAAAAGAATTTAGAAAAGGAACCGCTATAGTTTGCAGGCTATTTTAGGGGGCGGGGGAGCAAAATGACGGGTAAGTTAACCCCTTACCAACCAAATCAGCATTCCATTCTTTCCATCCAATTCAGATCGTTACCTGCCGCAGATATATTCGGTACATATGTAATTTTATTGTACTACCTCTGTTCACAGTCACGAGGATACATTGCATAGGCAAATGGCACAATTAAATAAAAATATCAACACGGTGAGGACTTTGCAACCCAGAACCAAAAGGAAATTAGTTGGACTTACAGCCTTTTAATATGTTTTCCTAAGTTTGCTATTACTGCTCTTCGATGCAACATCTATTACATTTTACAGCAATATAGTAGTGACAGAAAGGAAAACTTACCTATGAGGAGAAAGAGATTTTACGAGATGGAGAGGGATTCTTTGGAAATGGATGAAAAGAATTCTTTCTTCCATGGGGGCTACAGAATTATTTTCAAAGATCTTTTGTGCTAGATACGCTCCATTTGCCCCCCCCCCCCAGAGATGCCACCCTCTCTCCTTCCTTCCCCACTGGGTTCTGTGTCTTGTGATGCTGACCTCTAGGGCTGCATCTACAGGTCTCCTTGCATCCTCCACCCTGCCCCCAACTCGCTGCTGCCACCCCTCCAACGGGTCCGGCAGCCCCCCCTCCCCTTTCTCTCTGGGTTCCTGAAACTGCTCCAGCCCCTAACCTCCTCGGCGCAAGGGTGGGAACAGCTCCTGATTTCTCCTAGCTTGGGGCATTTCACCAGCCCTTCCTCCTTCCCACGGCCCCACCGGTTCAACTCTTCTTAGTCCTTCCACTCGAACACCGCAGAACCCAACGAATGCACAGGACAGTGCGGACGTCCTCTGCTCCAGAAGCTTCCATAAGACTTTCTAATTCTTGACATTAGAGCATCAAGAGAGGCTAGAACAACATCACACGTTGCACGGTGAGGTTTTATGTATCCACTCCCCACCTCTACAGGTGAAGAAACAGATGTACCGAGAGGCAACAGAACTTGCCTAAGGCCACACAGCTACTGATTGTGGGGAAGAGCGGGGATTTGAACCCAGGCAATCTGCTCCAGAGGCAGAGGGACTTGAGGCTCCGGAGTCCCATGGACCTGGATGTGAGTCCCAGCTCTGCCACAGGAGAGCTCTCTAAGCCTCAGTCTCCTCATCTATAAGAAGATACCCTCTTAGCTCGTTTCAGGGATGAAATGAGATGATGCCCATAGAGCGTTCGGCACAGGGCACGGCAACCAGGTTAGCTGTGGCCGGCAGCACGCCTGTCCTCTGGGCTCCAGAGGGGGCCGTGGGCGGATGTCCCCTTACCTGTTTGGAAACGTAGGACGTGCTCGTGTTCATGCACACGTGACTCTCCTCATTGCAGCAGCCGCCACACCGGAACACGTTCACACAGGGGGGCTTGAAGAACGTGTCGGTGCTCCTCCCCAGCTCGCTGGCCACCTCCACGCACGTCTCTCTGGGGCTGCACTGGGTTCTCTGCCATTCCTCGTCGATAACTGTGGGAAGGAAGCTGTTGAGGCCAACGGAACCGATGGCCCCGACGACAGGCCAGGGCCTGCCAGGGTGCCACCGAGCACGGTTGTTTTCATGTCTGTGGTGCCTGATGGGGATCTCAGGGGGCCAGTCCTCTAACCAAAGACTGTTCTCAGAAAACCTAAAACCAAAATCTGGGTCTGTTCCCATTTATCGAATGCCTTCTTTGGTGAAGACCACCATGTCCGTTATGACACTCCCCAGGGTGCCCCCTGGAGGAGCTGGCTGATGAGGAAGCAAATGGAAGCAGGTAAAGAAATAACCTGTGTTATTTATTAAGCAATTTCAGGACACTGCTGGGCAGCGTTTCTTCTACTGGAAGTCAGGTGTGGGTGTGGGTCATAGCGCCATTGGGAAATACGTGTCTGTTGGCTGCAAAAGAAACTATAGTAGGATTCACACTGGGCAAACCGCACGCATGGAAATTTAAGTGGAACTAATCTTTCCTCAAGTGAGGGTTTTTTTTTCATTTGCGAGTGCCCAACATTGATGTTTACATAAAATTATGAAATTAGCCAGGTCATTCTGACCGTACGAGCAGTATTCTGGCCATTCTAGCTAATTGGAAGGAAGCAAGAAAAAGAGACAAGCCCCTGAGAGTAGAAAGATTACATAGTTTCTTGTAAAACGGTACTTGCTTTGTCTCTCACAGTTTATTTTTAAAAATTAGATTCTGACACTTTGATACTCAAAGTTGTAGAGCCTTTCCACAGGTGTTTTGGGGAAATGATTCAATTTTATGATAAAGACAACTTTAAAGACTTCCTTTGAGCTTGCCATGCAACTGTAGAGTTTAGCATATGCCGGAGGTGGTGGTGAACACCTCCTATGGTAGGAAGCTTCTAAAATGACCCCCAGGCGAGGCCCACCTCCTGGTGTTCGCACCCTTGTACAATCCCCTCCTCAGTGGAGGCTGGGCCCAGGGACTTGATTTTATGAAGCGAATACCACAAAAGTGATGGGCTCTCACCTCCATGATTAGGTTTTAAAAGACCGGATTCCATATCGCTAGCAGTCTCTATCTCTTGCCGACACTCTCTTTCTCTTGCCTTCTCAACTTGTAGGCTCTGAAGAAGCAAGCCGCCATGTTGGAAAGGTCCACATGGCAAGGAACTGAGGACGCACACTGGCCAACAGCCAGTGACGAGCCGGGACCCTCAGTTCAGCAGCCTGTGAGGAACCGAGTCCTGCCAACAATCTCTGAGCAAACTTGGAAGCACATCCTGCCCCAATTAAACTTTGAGATGCTGCCTGCAGTCCAAGATGACGCCTTGACCGCAGCCTCTGGAAAGATCCCAAAGGAGAGACACCCAGCTCGGCCATGTCTGTATTTCTGATCCACAGAAACTGTGAGGTAAATTATGTTTAAGCAGCTAGGTTCGGGGGTAATGTGTTATACAGCTAGATAAACTCTCCTCCATGTTTACCCCATCCTCAAAAGTTTGTATTAGTCTCTCTCCACATCATTCTGGATTCCCACAGACGTGAACATGTTTCCGCCAGAAGGGACGAAGAACTTCTGCTCGAAGTATACGGCTATAACATTACCATTGGAGATCTGATCCTAGTCTCTGCATTATTCCCTCAAAACACCTTTTCCATATCTTTATTCCAGCCCCCTGTCCCTTAATCTTAATATTCCTCATATGTTGCTTCTTTAGTCACTGAAAACACAAAAGACAAGATGTTTGGCCGCCTGAGAAACCTTGCATACACTATACAATCTGCCCTAACTTTATCGTAATAAAATCTTCTAACCCGAGACCTTTTTAAATTTCTGATCGTGAATGTTTATATAAAGAGCCTAAAGGTTGTAACCGTCAGAGAGAAATTAGCCAATTTGGTATTAATATGAGTATTATTTAAGTCACTATTATTAATCATGAGTCCTGGGAAAAACAAGTAGTTGACTCATGAAAATATTGTTTAAAATTCTACTTAAATGTTGCTTTCCATCTGCTTTTTTGTAAGACTAAGTTTTGAAAGTGGGAGTGGTAAGATCTGAATCAAAATTGTGTGGAGTTATGGCTAACGCCACCGCTTCGAAGGTCCCTAAGCTGTGTGTCAGGGAATCAGCCCCAAATCTGTGAGGAAGAGTTGATAACTAATTACAAGTGGTGTGACTCATCGACTCAGTCATTTACTGCTTCTACTCAGCAAATGACTTCGGATGATCCCCATGTAATATGAGACATTTTTGAGGTGGCAAATTCCATATTTTTATGTTTTTTTTAACATAGTTATTCTTTCGTGGTTTCTTCCTTAGAAAATGTCAAGACGCCTGGGTGGCTCAGTCAGTTAAGGGTCTAATTCAGCTCAGGTCATGTTCTCACAGTTTGTGAGTGCGAGTCCCGCATCGGGCTCTCTGCTGTCAGCACAGAGCCCCCTTCAGATCCTCTGTCCCCCCATCTCTCTGTTCCTCCCTGCTTGCACTTTCTCTGTCAAAAATAAATAAAACCATAATTTAAAAAAACCCGTCATGTCCCTGACTTTTTTTTTAAAGCACCTATTCTTGGTTGTACGGTAAATGCTTGTCTACCTCCATTTCCCCCACAGTGTCTCCAGGCTCACCCAGGCCTTCAGACAGGTAATCTGGTTAAGGCCCTGGGTCTTGGGCGAGGTCTGGCCCCTTTGTCTCCGTGAAGTCCATGCTAGTTCGCCACACAGAAACAACTAGAGCTTCACACCTCTGGCGTACATGGGTTCTAGGCCAGGGGTCCAACTCTCTCAACCCAGATGCACAGTCATGCACAAAAGCACAAAGAACCCTCTTCACACTCGTGCCCACGGTGCTGCCAAGAGATTTATCCCCATTATGCGCACGGCCTTCCCCACAGCTGCAACAGCAGCCTGTGCGACCTTGGCATCGTTTTACAAATGGAAAAACAGAAAGATAATTCTAGAAAAAAAAGAAAAGAATCATTTTGGCCTAGTGGTCAATTTGAATTTTGTGATAGATATAACCCATCTCTAGGTGATACTATGTTCATCAAATCTAAAATGCTAGATCAACAATGCCCCCGTGGCTTCTTGTGTTGTTTCGCGACGTTGTCCCAAAAGTCCAATGCCTACTCAGAGGCCACACAGTGGTGTTTGGCGAACTTCGTTCACTATGTCATGGCACATAATGCAGACAATGGTTTTCGGGTAAAGAACCTCCAGCTCTTACTAGGGAACAATCACCCCCTTTATTTCAAATTAAGTTACTAGTTTCAATTAAGTTACTTCCTAGTCTGGGGTTTGGATTCTTCTGTTTAGAGGATTCCCCAACCTCCATCATCTAGTAATATTGAAACGCGTTATTGCAACTCAGTTTCCAAAATCTGCTTTTCATTTTTACCAAACACAATAGAATTTTGAAGAAATAAAAGAAGCTATGCCTAATTTACTAATTTTTAACCCATGTAGGTATGGTCTTTTTCTAGAAGGAATGGGCTTTCTAGGTTTGTTTTGCCCTGGCATCTCTGGTTAAATACATTTCTGAATTTTGAAGTGTTCTTTTACAATGGTTTTCGATCTCAAATTCATATTGAATATATTTCTCTCCAGAGTAAACATAGGAAACAAGGATTCTCTGCTAACGCCGAAGCGAGGAAATCAAAGACACCCCTTTTCTTCTCCCAGACATGCGCCTGCCCTACTCAGACCTTTGGAAGAAGCTGGTGCCTGGGTTAGTATCTGATAAAGCACAAGAACTGGCTTCTACACGCACACGCGTGCACCCCCGCGCTCACACACATGCGCGTGGACACCTACCTTTGAGGGTTTCAAGGTCATAGAAAGTTGCCGCAAACCTGGTGGCTCGATGGGAAGCTGAGCGGGGCTCGGGGCTGCTTTTGAGCTTCAGTCGGCATCTCCACAGCTTCCAGTCCTCGAAGTGTGTGATTCGCAGCAGCTCCTCCAAACCGGAGGCCGCCCTGATCTGCTGTTCAGACCCTTCTAACGTTGACTGAGACGCCCGCTTGAAACAAACAAACAAAAATACTGGTTTCAAAGCCAGTTATTAAAGTGTTAGTGTGTCTTGGGGCGCCTGGGTGGTTCAGTCAGTTAAGCGTCTGGCTTTGGCTCAGGTCATGATCTCACGGTTTGTGGGTTCGAGCCCTGCATTGGGCTCTGTGCTGACAGCTAGCTCAGAGCCTGGAGCCTGTTTCAGATTCTGTGTCTCCCCTTCTTTCTGCCCCTCCCCTGCTCACACTGTCTTTCTCTCTCAAAAATAAACATTAAAAATTTTTTTTAAAAGAGGGGGTGGGAAGACATGGACACAGATGAGGTTTAGTGAAGACGAAGGCAAAAGTTGAAGTAACGCAGACACAAGCCAGGAATGGCCCAGAGCCTCCAAGAGCTGCACGAGGCAAGGAAAAATGCTCTCCAAGAGAATGTTTGGAAGGAGCAGTGCCCTGCCCACACCTTGATTTCGCATTTCTGGATTCCAGAACGTTAAGAGAATATATTTCTACTGTTCTTAGCCACCAATTTTGTGGCAATTTGGTACAACAGTCACAGGAACCTAATAAGGAGTTTAAAATCACACTGTTTTTGTGACAGGAGCCAATGACCTTTGCTTTCATCTCTGTTATCTAAGAAACTGGCTCAGAAAGTCCTGGGGACTCTGCCTACAGTCACACAAGAAAGAAAGGTTTTAAGAGCCTGATAATTGAATTTTCTGACTTCTAACCCTCTGAGCCTTTCACTATTCCTGTTCACTATTTCAAAGACATATTTTTTTTCCTGAGAATATACACATCCAAAGTTTATGTTGAAAACTTGCTCTCCATACAAGTACACGGACTGTATTGGCTGATACAATGCATGGGTGTGTGAGACTCTGCCAATACGGTAGCCGAATTATTCAAAATAAGGGGCTTGGTTATACAAATATGATACATATATATGATGAAATACTATGTGGTCATCAAAACCAGTGATGTAGATGTCTATTGGGACAGAAGGAATTGAGCTCCTCCCTGGAATGTACTGGAGAAACGATACAGTGGTTTATGGTCAGCGACCCAGATTTTCACCTGCTGAGCCGGTGCTTCCTGGATCTTTGTTTTCCTGGGCAGCCGAGATATGAGATACGCGGGCTGAGGGGATTTTGAGAGCTGGGTGGGGGTGGGCAGCCGAGGGACCACGGCAGCTGCAGGATGCTGCTGAGGAGGGAGGATTAAGAGATGGATATGGGCTGCCTGCTACAGGGAAAGGAATGGGGGGCGGGGGGGAAGAGAGGTGAGCAAATGGGACCTTCAGGGAGTAGCGCGTTGAGTAGTGTGGTGCACACCCTCCTCCTCTGCCCCTCAAAAACTCTACTTAAAATCCGCATCAATAATCAAAGGTTGAGGAGTAGGGTTTTTCGTTTTCAGGTATGATGATACTGAGTGTTGTCCAAGTGGGTGCCCAGAAGAACATGTATGATTCAGTTTGTATGTCTTTTAAAATTATTTATGTGTGAGGGCACCTGGGTGGCTCAGTTGGTTAAGCGACCGTCTCTTGATCTCAGCTCAGGTCATGATCTTGAGGTTTGTGGGACTGAGCCCTGTGTCGGGCTCTGCTTGGGATTCTCTCTCTCTCCCCCTCTCTCTTTGCCTGCCCATCCCCCAGTGGTGTGTGTGCTCTCTCAAAATTAACATTAAAAAAATAAAATGTATGTGTATAATGTCCATCATGTACATATATATAAACAATCATTGTTAATCACACATGTAAAATTACACACACACACACATATATATATAAAATATCTGGAGGGATAAACAATGGTTCCTATTCTACATCAGGGGTTGTCAAACTACAGCCCCCAGCCTAATTCAGCCTGCTGCCTGCCTGTTTTATGAATAAAGTTTTATTGGCATGCAACCATACTCATTCATTTTACATACTGTCCATAATGGCAGGGTTGAGAAGTTGCAAAGGAGACTTTTACAGCAGATTGAATTTTGAGGGCAATATCCTTTTCAAATTTCAATTCTTTATCTTTTCAGGCATTATATTTTTCATTATTCCATGCATTACGTTGTTTCACTTCTAGTTTTGAAATATCTATTAGACATATATTGGGGCCTGTTAATGATCTTACATGTCTCTTAAATATACTTTCATATTTATCTATTTTTCTCCCTTCATCTCTCTCCAATGTATTAAATTAATTGGTTCATCTTCCCAATCACCAATTCTCCAATTGTGTGAGTCTAGTAAGTTCATTTCAATCGCCATATTCCTAATTTCAAATATTTCCCCTTCATTCTCCTTCCTATCTTGTTTCATTTCTATGTTTCTCTGAATTTGTCACTTTATGTATATCATTCATCTCTTTATCTCATTCCTAAATAGATTTATTTCTTCAAGTTGTCTTCTATTTTAACTTCATATATATGATTTATATCCTGATGATTAATTTTATTGGCTTGCTTAGTAATAATTACCTCTATGTGATTTGGAATTTTGTTTACTAGTTTCATATTCATTGGGAGTTTATTTTCTCGTTCTCCTTATCATTTCTTCATTTAGAAGTTCTGTGATTGCAACCTGACTCCCAGGGCCCCGAACCCAGAATCTTATTGAGTATTTATGACTCAGGGATCAGTTTAGTTCATGACCTGGTTGCAAGGAAGTGTCTGCTTCTCCCGTTGCCCCTAGTTAAGCAGTTTCAGAGAAGACACAGCTCCAGGCAGCAACGGGCAATAAGTCCCATCCACTTCCACGGAGCTGATGGAGTGCTCTCATGGAGCCCACTGCCCGCCGAGGTTGAATTCTTGGTGGCCTCCACCTTCCAGGCCCAGAGTGCATCAGTTCTGCGGCCTCAGCTTCATGTTTTTTAAAAGGTTATTTGTATTGAGATATAGCTGACACACGGCATGGTCTAAGTTTAAGGTGTGCAACGCGTTGATCTTTTCAGCTTCACATTTTTGGTGCCATTTCTGCAAATGTTGGCCATCTGCTGCTGTTTACTATCATTCAATCAATTTTATATTTTACTCATTGCTATGGACTATATAAAAGATCTCAAACCATAAATTGAGAAGGTCATCTTGCTCGGAAGTTCAGAGATGAGTGTGTGTGTGTGTGTGTGTGTGTGTGTGTGTAATAACAGTGGGAGAATCTTGAACATGTTTATAAGCTGAGGGAAGGAGCCAACAAAGAGGAAGACACTGAACACCTGCAGGAGAGAGAAGACAGAAGTGCTGGTTTGACCTAAACTCCAGAGTTAAACGGATGAAGGGTCGAGAGGACGCCCTTCTGGAACAGGCTCATAGAGAATGACCTGGGTTTGCACACAGAGAGACTGCTTGGGATCTCTGATTTCTCACTTGTCTGTGAAATTTAAATCAGGGCAATTTTCTGGGACCGGAGGGAGGGGGAAGCTTGACGAAAAAAGATAGGGCTGTGGAACTCACATCCAACTTAAGCAGCACGCCATGGCCTCTTGATCCAGGAAATCTGGGGATGAAACTGAGTAATTGCTCATGTGTTGAAGCAACTCTGAAATTCATTGATTGTCCATTAAGGCTCATTTGTCAATAGCCTCCCATTTCCTGATTATTCATTGCCTCTTTTGACTGGAGAGTATTACTACTTCACATTCAGCTTAATCTTTGAAATCAAATTTTGTTACATCATTGCTTCCCCATGAAAATAATGAAGCCAATCAAATAGCCTTTTATGGGTTTTAAAAATCGTACTATATTGAAAGAATTTTTATTTATGGAGGCAAGTTTCATTCAATACTGTCCATGAATAGAGAAGGATGTGTTTTCATAGTTCTTACAGATTTCAATTCAATCTCGGAATGTTTTTCAACCACCCAACTGAGAACTCAGGAGAAAATATCAAATCTCTGGATTGAATTAAAGGCATTGAAATGGCTCACAGGACTTGCCTCATCATAAAACATGCAGTGTTTACTCAAGGACTCAGAGTTATTTAAGCATAATTTAAGCGTCATAATTTAAAGTCAAGTTTGAAATAGCTGAGATATTACAGTCATTTTGCTATTGCAAGAGGAAATACTAACAACATAAGCAGAAACGTGACACTCATCGGGGGACCCGTCTGCAAAGAGTCACCAATGGCTGGCTGGCTGTTGGTTTCCAATAGACTTTCTGCACTAGTGGATTTTTGTATCGTTAACGTTATGTTATCTGTTTGGATAAGACAAAAATTAAAACCACAAAGTATAAATATAATCTTAAATGTATATTTAGACCATTGGTTTCAATGCTCTTAAGTACCAAACATTTGCCAAATAAGTTGCTCCTGGTTTTTTCCTCTTTTCTGGGGAACCCCTAATCAAAACTCAAATAATTAGAAAGTACGTAGCAAGAGGAAGGAAGTGAGGCAGGTTACCAGATCTCTGTTTTTTGTTACAGTAGCATCTTTTTTTTTTTAAATGTGTGTGATAATTAATTCAACAGTATTAGCAATTTCACTCCTAAATAACAAATCATTCTCTGATGTCCTGGCAGTTTTAATATGTGAGGCTTAAATTCTTTGTAACAAGATTTTACTCTTGTCTAAATATATACTCTTTTCTGCGGTACCGGATGAAAGGTAGCCATCACTCCTCTTGTTAACGTCTAAGTTCACATGGCCCTCGCCCATAAGGAAGCCTGAGCAATTTCACAGCTCGGGCTTAGACAGTAATCTGGGCCAATGGTGATTAAAATGGCAGGCAAGATGTTCAGAAAGGTATGGCGGCTCGGTTTGTAGGAGGGATTTGGAAGAGTCCGTGTTGTGGGGAAATCAAAGGCCTCGTGGACGTCTACTAATTTAAATTCGAAATCTGTCCCTACTCCTCCTCAAAAATAGCTAGTCGAGGAACACATTCCGAGAGTAAACAAAGGTATGATTTGGGGCTATCAAGAAACCACACTGAGAAGAGGTTGGCACAATGAGGTACCACTTCACACCCATTAGGATGGCTCCAGTCAAGAAGACTGACAATACGCCAAGTATTGTTGGGGATGAGGCACAATGGGGACCCTCTTACATTGTTGATGGGATTGTGAGATGGTGCTGCCACTTTGGAAAGGAGTTCAGCAGTTCCTTAAAAAGTTAAACATACATTTACCATATGACCAACCCACTATACTCCTAGGTAGTTGTCAAGAGACAGAAAGTAGATGATTGGCCACCAGAGGCTGCGAGTGGAAACGAGGGTTAATTGTAAAAGGGGGCACAAGAGACCTTATGTAGATGATGACTGCCCAACTCGGTAAGTTCCTAAAAATCATCAAATTAGTTAAACCAGGTGCGTGGGTAATGCTTATGGTATGTAGATTGTGTATCGCTGCTGTTATTTAAAACCATGCTGTCCCCTCCACTTGGAGTGCCCTCCCTCCCTGTCCAGGGGAACCTTTCTTCGCTAGGTGTTACCTACTCAGGGGAAAGAAGCTCCCCCGACAGGTCCCACCCCTGCCTGGGTCTCGTCACTAGGTCACATGGAGTCACAGCACCCCATTTTTGTCCTTCCCAGCACCTACCACCAGTGATGATAATGAATCATTTGTGTCCTTACTAGCTTAGCCTCGGTCTTCCTCACTGGGTTTTAAGGGCAGCACTGATGATAGGTCTTTTTTATATAGCAATAGTATGAGCTATATAAAAATATATATGTGGGAAAAAATGATTCACTGAACACTACCGAAGATGTAACTCAGGGTTTGTTCACTTGTTCAAACTCCCTCACTTGTAAGCGTCTCCCTCCAAGTGTCTTCTTTCCAAGTCCAAAGTCACTGGCGCTTCCTCCATTAAGCTATGATGTGCCTAAGTTAGGCTATACCATTTAGGAAGACACTGCATTTCCCTTACTAGACTGTGGGCTTCTTGACGGCAGAACAACACGTTTCATCCTTTTTACATAATAAGCACTTAGCACATATCTGATGAAGAAATTTATGCGTAATAAATACATCCGTGCATTTGACAAATAGCACTTGGACCCAGGCCCGTGTGGTCTGTTTAATGTTTTGTATAGCATAGTGCTTCTCAAAACAATGTGTGCACAAACCACCTGGCCCTCGGGTTAGAATGCAGATCTGATGCAGGAGGTTTGGGGGAAGACCTAGGAGGCTGCATCGTTTTTAATGTTTGTTTATTTTGGAGAGAGAGAGAGAGAGAGAGAGAGAGCGAGCGAGCAGGGGAGGGGCAGAGAGACAGGGAGACAGAACCCAAAGCAGGTTCCAGGATCTGAGCTGTCAGCACTGAGCCCGACACGGGGCTCGAACTCATGAACCATGAGATCAGCTCAGGGCTGAAGTGAGACGCTTAACTGACTGAGCCAGCCAGGTGCCCCTAGGAAGCTGCATTTCTAATAAGCTCCGGGGTGATGGCAATGCTGCCAGTCAGCTGACCACACTATGAAAAGGGTTAGGAGTGAAGGTTCTCAACCCTGGCTTCACCTTGAACCTATCTGGGAAGAAGCTTCAAAGAAATACTGATGCTTTGGGATCCCATCCTCAGAGATTCACATTTTATGGGTCTGGGCCGCAGCTTTACCATCAGGAGTTTTTTTTAACTTCCTGAGGGTTTGCTAATCTTAGGGGAAACTGGGTTGGAGATACATAGGAATGCTCTGTACTATCTCTGAAACGTTTCTGTAAATCAAAGAGTACTTCAAACTAAAAGTTGTCTTAAAAATCTTCCCAAGTGATTTTAATGAGAACCACTCAGCTGCAGGATGGTGCAAGCTGGTGTAAGTCCAAGCTAAAATGACCCCCAGGCGAGGCCCACCTCCTGGTGTTCGCACCCCTGTACAATCCCCTCCTCAGTGGAGGCTGGGCCCAGGGACTTGATTTTTATGAAGCGAATACCACAAAAGTGATGGGCTCTCACCTCCATGATTAGGTTTAAAAAGACCGATTCCATCTCGCTAGCAGTCTCTATCTCTTGCCGACACTCTCCTTTCCTCAAAGAGTTGTGCAAAGCTTTCAACAGGCCATCCAGTCCCATGCTATGAAGAATCCTGTTCTAGACATGGAAATAGACCAGCTCTGCAAAATTCCTCTCTGGGCCTCTTGAGAGCATAAAGTCTAAGACTAAGATTCTAAGCCTTTTAGAAACTGATGTTATTTTGTCCACCATGTCAGCAATGTCTTCAGGAAGTGTGCTAATAAGGAGGTATAGTGAATAGGATTTATATGTTGGGAAAGTCCAGAAGCTTCTGGGTGAGCGATGCAGGGAACACATTTCACATGACCTTGCCCAGATATGCCGAGTGATTTACAAGTGTTACCTGGAGACACAGTTCTATTCCTTGTCCCTGAAGTTCGGGGGCATCACAGAGTCAGCAGTTTCCCTTGGCAGGGGGTTTGGGGAGGTGGATCAGGTTACAACGCCAATAACTCTGTGCTCCCTCCACCTCTTAGTAACTTCTGTTTTGCTGCAAGAGCATTTTGCATTACCTAACGAAATGTTTAAGGCTTAGGCAAAACCACCAGAAGTTTCCTGGTTTGGGTTCCGGGTTGCACAGTCACGCTCCCAGCGGTCCTCCATACATACTGTTCCCCCTGCCCCTCTGTTCTCTGTTCTCACTCTCTCACGTGTCAAAGAATCTACCCAGGCCATGTTAGACTGCTGAGTCCAAATGAAGTTTTCCGACTCTGTTTCCCGAGTGAAAATAACATCCCCTGAAAGGAAGCTTTGCCTGATATCGTAAGCCACAGCTAACTGGAGGGGGGAGTTCATGGATGTGAATTGCTCAAGGCCAGTTTTGCATGGGAGCCTACTCTGGAAGACGTGCTGGCTGTTTCTGACAAAGTTCAACGTACACTCACCAGATGGCCGTAGTCACACTCCCGGGAATTTGCCCTTGATAAAGGAGGACTTAGATTCACACACAACCTTTCACACTAATGTTTATAATAGCTTTCTTCCTAAGAGTCTCCAAACTGGAAGGAACCCGTAAGTCTTTCCGTGGGTGAGTGGTTCAGCAAATGGCTCCATCCATCCTGTGAAATCGCACTCAGCAAGGAAACAGAAGGATCTGGTCCATGCAGCGACTTGGATGGATCTGCACGGCATCATCAGTGGAAGAGGCGTCTTGGAAGGTTACGTACTGGAGGACTCCATGTGTGACATTCCCAAAAAGCCAAAATGATGGTGATGGGGAACAGATCAGAGGTTGGGGGGAGGGCATGCCTATAAGAAGACAGCACAAATGAATGTTTCCCTATCCTGAGTATGGTGGGGGTTATACAAATCTACACACGGGTTAAAATTCATAGAACAGCACACTAAATGGGAAAAATATTTTAAAACATAAACCAAGGCACTGCTCCTTTTTAGCTATCTGACTGCGGGTTAATTATTCAGCTTCCCTAAGGCTTGGCTTGCTCTTTGGGAGAGGGCACGGTTAACAGACCTCACCTCAGAGAGCTGGTGTGCAGATTATACGAGGTCATGTGTGGGAAAGGGTCAGGTGTGCAGGAGACACTCAGTACAGTTAATTTCCTTTCTGTCCTTTCTCAGGGGTGTGGCCTCAGGTCCGGTGCTGCAGTGCAGACGTCTGAGCTGTACGACCCTTGATTTCCCTGAGTAACCAGAGAGGGGAGTTTGAAAAGAACAAGATGGGCCAACTTCAATCACAGTAAATGCAAATTTGAGAGAGAAAAACCTTTCCAGGGTAAATCAAAGTCAAACTTTTTCTCCCTTCTTCCTTCTTCTTTCTTCCTCTTCCACTTCTTCTTCCTTAACACTTCTTGAAGGTATTTTGAGATGAGAGGCCAATTTCAAAGTAATATGCTCAGGCTTTACATACGTCTTTATAGACGGATGAGAAACAACTCACTTCTTAAACCTTTGTGTTCTGTTGTTCCGGTCCAGCCTTCCATGGAACAAATGGTATCTCCTGGAATGGGGTGCATCAGCGGAGGGCAGGGAGGAGAGTGCATGCTTTCTAGTAATTACTGCTGTGGATGCATAGAGGGAGTCAGCCAATGGCCTGGTCCTGCTTCTCTGAAATCTAGGAACCTGGCCATGTGGGGGTCCCATGCTCCCAGTGGCTCTTTTACTTACATAGTTCTGGATTGAAATGTATATATATGAGAAACCTAGGGTGTTTAACAAAACTTGACTAAGGAAAGGAAGTGCAAACACAAGGAAATTGTGTGTGTGTGTGTATGCTCACATGCCTGCACACGCATGCATGCATTTCTGTGTGTGTACATAGCCACTGGGGTATTTAAGGGGATACCGCAGGGCGGAGATGCCTGGAACCTGCACATCCTCCAGTTTGATGAATACCGTTGGTGGTTCCCCGCCCCCCCCCCCCGACCAAATGGTCTAGCATTTGGGGAGATGTTTATGCCCCCTTTGAATGTTTTAAATCCATGCTCTACTCAAATGCCTCTGCTCCCATTTGATGCATCTGTGATCACAAAATTTGAGGCCGAGACCTGTGGGATGAGCTTAGATGGCAAAACCCAAAGGGTGCTCTGAATAATCCCAAGAGTATATATATTCCTGTTACTTTCTGTATCACTGATCTCAAAGACCAAGGGCCCAATGCGTAAGGAACCAACTCAAAGCTTTCACGGTAACTAGGTTATTGACTAAAAACAATTTCACAGCTGCCCCCAAAAGGGAGGAGTACCTTTCTAAGCCCTATTGATAGTGGGACATGAGACTTACTTTGACCAATGGGACATTACAAGACGTGACACAGAGTACTGAAATGTACTCAGAAGTGAACACTTCTACATTTCTGCCATTGCAACTACCCGCTTCTGCTAACCTACGGATCCGAGGAGGATTAGAGACATGTAGGGCAGACCCATTCTCGACCGACAGCGCGGGCCTTGATCCTGACTCCCAGCTGACCCACAGAAACATGAGTGAGAATAGGTTACTGATGTTTCAAGGCACTGCAATTTGGTCTGGTTTGTTACACGGCATTATCACAGTGACAGTTAACTGCTACAGCCCCATTTCAGCCTAAGTGTGACACAATCCATTGGAAGGGCACAGGATCTTTGTGCAAAACCTCGTGTCCTTTTGGCCAGTCAGCCCAGTATGCCTCCTTTTTCCTTCCCCTCTCAACATCCCATGGCTCTCCTTCTCTCCCTTGCCAACATCCCCTCCACTAAGATGCTCAGTGATCCCCAGTCTTGCGGTGATGGTGTACTTGAACCAAGCACACCATTGAAAAGGCTGCTTTTACTTTTTCATGCGACTCTGCTCTTTTTGAGGAATCTTAATTGAGGACGCATTCAGGGCATTCACTCAGTCAAAATTACACCCTTCCTCACTGTCTCTAGAATGGAATCGTAGGCAACAACAAGACTCTGCCCTGGCAATTCCCAACAAATGTCCTGATCTCTCTCCAGAATCAGTTCTGGCTGACCCTAGATTTCAAGAAAGCGATGCTTTTCTCCAACATGTGGTTCTTCTAATTATTTAGGTAACAATGAATGACCAAGAAAAAAAAAAGATGCACAAAAATTTACATTATTATTTAAAGTTCAAGGCATTAAAATTATCCTTCCCACAGGCCATAAGGAACCTCTTGGCTATTGGTAAGACGTGAACATAACTAAGACATCTTTATTTTATAAAAATGTCATTTCCACTTATGTGCCTGGTACATGGTAGACATTCCGCAAATACCTACTGAGCCGAATGTACAGCTTTCCTTTTTCCAGGGAAAAGGAGCCTACTCCTGAACAGCAGAAATAAACTTAACTGTCTTCCTTCAGCGATTCTACCCCAGGATGCAACCATGGTTGTTTCCCATTTCACAGATACGTTCAGAAACATTTAGAGACAATCGGGGTTATGTTAGTCGTGAATGCCCTTCATCAAATATTTCCAGCTTTCTCTCTTCTGAGCACATGGAAGGATTGACTTCCTGCTCCCCTGTGCTTGGATGGAGCAGTGGGTCAGGGGGCTGTGACCAGAAGTGGTACAGGTCACTTCCGGGCCAAAGCATTTAAGTGCCAAGACAAGACTCTCGAGGGCTCTCCTGCCCTCTGTCACAGTGATTAATGACATTCCAGATGTGGGTGCTGAGCTAGCTTCATTCTCAAGTGGAGCGGACCCTGAACTAGGCAGGATGGCCACGTGGTAGGAGCCATAAATAAACCTCGGTTGATTATCAGCCACCAAGATCTGGGTGTTGCTTGTTATTGTGGTATATCCTGGCCTAGGCTGACTGATAAAGTATCTGACCCGAGTACTTAGCCATAATCTAGCATACATTCATAAACCACAAATCACTGGGTGAAAACACAGATGGCCCTTCGCAGGGATGCCAAGGATGAAGGAAATCATCACAGTGCCCACGTTTTACCCATGTGGCCTCATGCTGCTTCACCCGTCTCCCTTTCTGTGACCAGCAGGCTAGAAAATGGGCGGAGGTGATCTCTTCTATGACCAGCTCTTAGGAGTGAACACCTTATAGAAGAGCTTGTGGCCAAAAGGATTCTCCGGTAGCACCATGGGACCCTTCTCTAGTCTCTAGGAAAATAGCTTGAGGGGTGACAGGCCGGCTCAATCAGTAAAGCATGTGACTTTTTTTTTTAAGTTTACTTATTTATCTGAGAGAGAGCAAGCAAACATGAGCAAGGGAGAGGCAGTGAAAGAGGAAGAGACAGAGAGAATCCCAAGCAGGCTCTGCACTGACAGTGGGTTCCGTGAGATCATGACCTGAGTCGAAATCCAGACGCTCAACTAACTGAGCTACCCAGGTGCCCCCAGCAACTCTTGAGCTCAGGTCATGAGTTTAAGCCCCATGTTGGGCATGGAGCCTACTAACCCCCCCCAAAAAAAACCCCAAAACGCTTCAGGTTTTAAAGCATTGAAATCCAATAACCCATGCTGGGAACAGATGTTGGAGATTGCTTCAGGCAGCAGTTGATAACCTGGGTATCTCAAAAATCCTGCAGGTCTTGTCCATCAGTCAGTCCATACTTTTTTTAGTATCTACGCAATTACAGGCTTTGTGCTAGGTGACTGGGACCTTGAAGTAGACCATGCAAAGCTTGTATTCTCACGGGCATCCCACAGGCGCTACTGGAGAAGCACATGAGCTGCTGCCCCCTGCTGGCCGCCCATGCTCAGTGCTCAAATGGGTGCTATGGGGGAGAGAAACTCTAGCCCGGGCTGGAGCAGAGGCCGGGGCCAACCCCGAGGAGCGCAAACGACTGCTTAAAACAAACAAACAGCCAAAAAAACAGGAAGAGAGAAAGAAAAAAGAGAAAAGTTCTTGTTCTCAGAAAGCTTTCCTTATAGTGGAGGATGACAAAGCAATAAACTTATATGCAAACAAATTAAAAATGTCAGGTACTGAGGGTGCCTGGGTGGCTCAGTCAGTTAAGGGTCTGACTCTTGGTTTTGGCACAGGTCATGATCTCACAGTTCATGAGATCGAGCCCGACATCGGGCTCAGTGCTGACAGCACAGAGATTGCTTGTGATCCTCTCTCTCCCTCTCTCTGCCCCTCCCCTGCTTGCACTGTCTCCATCTCTCTCAAAAGAAACAGTTCAAAAAAAAATGTCAGGTAGCAACACGGATTATGCAGACAATAAAATCATGTCATGATACAGAACAGGGTTGACAGACTATGACCTGTGGGCGAAGTCCAGCCTGTAGCCTATTTTACTACGGCCCGTGAACTAAGAATTCTTTTTTACAATTTTATGCAGTTGAAACAAATGAAAAGATGATTTCATGATGCATGGAAATGATATACAATTTAAATTTGAGTGTCCTCAAAGTTTTGCTGGAACACAGCCACACCCTCCAGGATCCACCCCGGCCACTTCTCCAACCCCAACCTTCGGGGCTCTGGCCCCCTCTCTCCCTCCTCCAGTCACACTGGCTCCCTGGCTGATACCCAAACACCCAAGCCGCCTCCCAGGCCTCCCCGTGGCCAGCTCTACCTCCCGGATTTCCTTCGGGGGTCTGCACAGGCGACATGGACGCAGAGGCGTCTCCCCCGCCCATCCCTCTGTGTCTCCCCCTGCTTCATCTTCTCCACAGCAGTGCCCCTGACGTGTTAGAGGCTCGCCATGGCCCGCCTCTCCCCGCCACGCCTGGAATAGTTCCATGAGGGTCAGAACACCATCTTCTTCCCTGTTGCATTCCCAGAACCGAGAGGCGGGCCCAGACACAGTGCTCACCCATGAAGGGACTGAATGGCCGAACGTGGGCAAGTTCTAATGGGAGGCAAGGGAGGTCCTTTACCGCCCAGGGTGTTACAACCGTCAAAGCTTCATGACGCAGCGAGGTCTCCGGGTGTCTTTGTTTATAATGTCCTAGTATCCTGGTAGAGGCTATAAGGACTCATGGCAAGAGAAAGAAAAAACTGGACTTACCGTACAAGCCACCCATGAAGAAATGTCTCCTCTCCTCTCCTCTCAATCATGTTCAAGTGGCAGGAAAAGAGTTATGCTTCAAAGTGTCCTCAGAAACAATGGCACTGTCATTTGTGCTCCTATTTCTCTAAGACTTCCAACCACAGTGCTTGGCAGCTTGGGATCTTATGAAATGTCTTTATCAGCTGCTTCCTAAAGGAGGTTCTATAAAGGAACCTGCCAACATTTGGCATTACTGTTCACGTTTTCTTAGGGGCCTAGGGTAAAGGTCTATCCCCAAGTCCAAATGAGGATTTTGATTTATTTTCTTTTTTAAAAAAACTTTTTTGATGTTTATTTTATTTTTGAGAGAGAAAGAGCACGAGCAGGGGAGGGGCAGAGAGAGAGGGAGACACAGAACCCGAAGCAGGCTCCAGGCTCTGAGTCATCGGCACAGAGCCCGATGGGGGGCTGGAACCCACGAACCGCGAGATCATGACCTGAGCTGAAGTCAGACGCTTAACTGATTGAGCCATCCAGGTGCCCCCGAATCAGAATTTTTAAATGAAAGAAATAAGTCCTACAAGGAAGATTTAAGATCCAGGGGTCCTATGGTATCCTGAATACTAACAATCTGCTACATACAACCTTCAATCACCAGTTAAAAGTGATTAGGACGGAACAGATCTGTGTATAAAAGCACATAATTCAACATGTTCAGCTACAAGGTCATAAAGGAAGAAGCTAATAGAGAACATTTCACATGTCTTTCGTGCCAAGGACTGGGCCTGATAGAGAAGCGAGGGCGCGCTCACTGGCCCGTCTGACTAGCAGCAGAGCCAATGCGCCGTCCTGTGCGTGACTTTGGAAGTAAAGACAGGGAAGGAAGTGGGGGTGGACCGGCTTCCTGGAGTGAGCTACGGAAGACATGCTCGGTTCCTGTTACTCCACCTCAGACAATTTCAGGAGAAGGCAACTGACACACAGGTTGTGAAGTCTCGTCGGCCAAAAGGCTTCTTAAGCAAATCGGAGGCACCTCACATCTCTGTGGGTCTTGGTGTCACACACAGTCTGAATGACTCCAACACCCAAGGTATTCCTTTATCACTCTACATGTCTATATCTATGACTCTGAGAAGACTTGTGGAGGATGGCTTCATACGAGTGCTTCCCGAGGCGCCAAGATTCCTCATGACAAGAATTACTTATCAAATAAACCAGAAATGGTACTGGCCAGACAGTGCGAACAGCCAGACAGTAAGGTTGCAGGCATTTAGTACCAAATACCCACAGTGTCTACCCAATTGTACTCAAGGCTGTCACATACAGACGTGAGGCCACGTAAAGCTCCCTAGAGTTGGGCAGTGCGCAACCTGTGCAACCATATAGGATTATCCCAACTATATGAAAAAAGCTGGAGAAAACAGACACAAACAAATCCCGCATCTAGATGGTTAATCTGATTATATCAGTGAGCCAAGAAGAGACACCAGGTTAACCTTATTTCTATAAGGTATGTTTCTGTTTAGGTTGAGAAACTTTAGCAGCTAACCACTATATACAGATTGGAGTTGAGATTTCCAGACAGAATGATCTCAATTCACAAATTTAATGCACTGCCCACCCCAAACAACTCTTCTAAATACAAGCAGCAAGACTAGGATGAGGATGCCTTACGCTCAAGTGACATTAAGCGCAACCGTCTCGGGTTCTAGTAGCTGTTTGTATGGTTGTTGCAGAAAAAAATCTCGACAGATTTGCATAATTCTAACAGAGGCAACGCGAGTCTAAGCTGAAGAAACAGGACGATTTCAAGGATAGTAAGGACGGTGGGGAAAGGCAATCTAAGGACCAAGCTGGCATCGCCAACCATATGGAAAAGGCAGCTGGTTGGAAGGTGGAGAGAACATGCCCACAGACCACTCCTGAGGAAGGCCCTGAAAATGTCTAATAATAAATGAGACATTTTGATCCCCAGAAGCAAAAAACAAACTCATATCCCAGTGTTCATTACCATCTTGACTAGGTTTCCATACTACATTTTAATTAAAAACATGTTTTTAACGCTTATTTATTTTTGAGAGACAGAGTGCGAGCAGGGGAGGGGCAGAGAGAGACGGAGACACAGAACCCGAAGCAGGCTCCATGCTCTGAGCTGTCAGCACAGAGACCGATGTGGGCTTGAACTCACGAACCGCGAGATCATGACCTGAGCTGAAGTCAGACGCTTCATGGACTGAGCCACCCAAGTGCCCCCATAGCTTCACTTTTTAAAGGAAACTCAGATCTATATGAAAAAATCGCTAATGGCACTACTAAGCATATAGTGCTGCCTCTTCCATGTGCAAGGACATATCTTCTGTCACCTGCAAATTCAACGGTTACCAGTAAATGTGAAATGTTTCAAACCTCACCGTCCCTGGGACACCTGAAGAATTCTTGGCGTACAAGCTCTTTAACAGAGCTAAACAACCTAAAGAATAGGACTTCTTTCCAACAATCCAAAATCTCCTCTTGTAACTATCAAATATAGTGACGTTCAAAGGAAAATGGAAACATTTAAAAAATCCAGAGTAATACTGGCTGGTGGTGGGGTGGGGAGCTTCCACAAACCTAACACATCTAAAGGACGCCTGAGTTTTATGGACTTAAAAAAAAGCGAACAGCCTGAAAAGTCTTATTTGCTTGCAACAAGTCCCAATTTCCTTGTCCCCTGGGCTCAAAAGTGGATTCGTTTCTACCTACCATCTGGCTGCAGTGACGTGGGGCTGAATGGCTGGTAACTCTGAGTGCATTTGGAATTCGGGAAGCTAGAAAGACTTTCTTGTGTTGGGGGCGATATCACACCTGCTGAAGACACACGTCCCAATAGCTACAGAAACTCAAGCTCATGTTTGACCGTTCACAGCCAGAAATTCCTAAATCCATAATGATTCAGCACCACTGCAGTCAAAACAATTAAATCCAAATCATTCTCAAGATAAAAAGCCGAAGAAGACAATGTAATCTACGAAATACATAAAATTGGGCAAAATACTGCTCAGTCAGTAACATTCCAGTTAATTCTTTTGCATTACTCTCAATTCACCGTGCTCTGAGGCTTGCCCATGGAACCAAGGATCCGATTACTATCAATTTTTACCCATTTCAAAAAGCAAAAAACCAAATAACCTCCAAGAAGATATTTTTCTTGATGGTGGCAATGGGTATTCTAGAAAACCAGAGAGCCAGATAGGAGCCATCTGTAGAAAGTACTGTAGTTTGCGATTTACAAAAAATTAACTAAACTGACTAACGTCTGCTATTTCCACCAACCTGAATAAATGGCCCACGCAGTTATCTGGGTCATAATAACATATCAGAGTTTCATTAGAAACTCACTGTGCCACCTGCATATATGAGGAGAAACTCCACTAAAGAGTCCAGAAAGCTCATTCATGTTCTATTACATCGCCAGGAAAAACCCCCAGCATTTTCATATATGCATGGCAAGAATATTAGTAAGCCTAAGATCCAGCGTACCCATTAACCATTGCAAGGTATAGCCCATCCACTGCTAGGAGTGTTCTGCATTTTTATGTTTTCTGGAAAACGAGGGGCAAAGAAAGTCCTCTGTCTAAGCCAATAAAAAACAAAACTCTGCACCACATTAAAATGATGCCACCTACCTTCACCGGTCCATGTTCGTCACCAGAGCCCAGCACCAGCTGCAGGTAAGATGTCACGAAAATATTCACCACGGCCCACTGTCTGTACATTTTGAAGATTTGAATATCCGCTGATTACCAGGCAGCTGACTTCAGGCAGCTAGAGAAAACTGTTTCAAGAGGCATTCTCCAGAAGGAAAGTTCAAAACCGTAAGACTTCACATGGAAAAACAAATCATCAGTTGTGATCAGAATCCAATGAAATGACTTCAATTAGTCAAGGCACGCTTCTGCACAATCTTATGCGGGAGGGGGGAGAGAGATGAAAAAATGTTTAAATGCTCTCATGCTCCAAAAATAATCAGAAGGTGGACATATGACTTCCACTGGACGTGAAAAAGCACTCCAACTTCATGTCACATCCAGCAAATTAAACAAACCAGCCAACCAACCTCTCCAGCCCTGGGTTCTAGTTGCTTTGTAAGGAGGTGGCGTGGCCACCAACGTTAGCAGCTACGGAAGGCTGGAACCCAGTTCTGGGTTCAAACTTTTTTTTTCACAACCCTCATGGAAGGCTGCAGAAGCATGTGTCTTAAATCTGACAGATTTTGGCAGAAAATGCAGGCAAGTCTTGGCTGTAATCCTGCCGCGTCCCTACCAATAGCAGGGCAGTTTTCAAAACTGACTCAAACCCTCGGGGCTGCTGTTCTTTTAACACAGAAAGATAACCTGTAACGTGAAACCGCGGCACACGGGCCTGGATGTTGCATCACAAGCGCACTGCTCAGGAAGGGACCTTGGACACTCACACGTCTACTGCCAGGGACACGCAGAGAGCAATCAAATAGGCTTAAGAAACTTACCTGCACACAAAAATAACACATGAAAAGGCAAACAAGCACAAAATGATTTTTCTTAACAGAAGCTTAATAACTTAGGTCAAAATGAAGAACACTGATTTTTAAAGATGCAACAATTAGGTTTATTTGCATGTACCAGCAACTATCTCATGTGCATGCTACAAAAACCATGTTTATCACTTTAGTGTGCAATTCTTTAGAAGCGCTAAGTCAGCTTTGGGAATGGGATAGATGCCACAATCGGCAAAATTCTAGAAAGTCCTGGGATCTGCTTTCAAGTTGTTTCCTAGTTTCCAATCTTTGATTTCCAGGTTTTGGCTCGTTCAAACCCATTTTTTGCATTTCTGAAATCAAGGATGGCCTGCAAAATCTCTTCATTGGTGTTCATCACAAATGGACCTAGGGCAGAAAGAGACATTAAGAAAGTTCTGGGCAACGGTAATATTTTCTTCTGTCACTGGAAATGGTGTGTATTTCTAGGGTTTAAAAAAATTTAATGTTTATTTATTTTTGAGAGTGAGAGAGTGAGAGTGAGCATGTGCATATGCAGAGGGAGACGGAGGGACCTCGTTGTGGGGCTCGAACTTACAAACCTCGAGATCATGACCTGGGCCAAAGTCAGACACGTAACCAACCGAGCCACCCAGGCGCCCTTGTATTTCTAGAGTTCTTAACCTGAAACTGACCCAGGCATGTCGGAACAGTAAAAGGTTATTTTGCGGCATCCAATCCCTGACAACTAGAATACTGGTTTTTTGACTAGGACTGTGTATGATTATAAAGACCAAACTCCAGACGCACAAATGAAATTGCATCATCCACTCATCCACTACAAGTTGTCATCAGCAACGGCAATCTCTTAATTCAAAACATTCCTGGCTTTGGTTCTATCACAATCATCTTTATAGCTGTTAGTTTTTTTTTTTTAATTGAGGTGTAACTGACAAACAACGTTAGTTTCACGTGGACAACATAATGATTCAATATTTGTGTATATTGTGAAACGATCACCACAGTAAGTCTAGTTAACATCCAACACCACATGCAGTTATAGAATTGTGTTTTCTTGTGGTAGGAACTTGGAAGATTTACTGTAGTTGTTAGTTTTATAGCATTACCTGATGTCAAGAATTGAACCGATCTGATGCAAGGAATTGGCAAATCTCATAGTTTTGGGGTCTCTGCAGTATACAAGGCTGTGCACTTACATGAAGGGTTTAAGTCATTTTTGGAAACTTGTAGCAACTCACTGACAATAAATAAAAGGTTACAAAACTTACAAGTCAGGAAAGCATCACATTTTGGATTTTCTGGGGGTTGGTAAACTTTTTCTGTAAAGGGCCAGATACTATGTATTTTAGATTTTCTGGGTCAATCAGTGCCTGTCTCAACGACTCAACTCTTCGTTGAAGTGCAAAAGTACCACAGATAACAGGAACATGAATATAGATGGCTGTGTTCCAATAAAACTTTATTTACAAAAACAAACAAGGGGCAGATTTCACTCATAGGTCACAGTTTGTTGGCACCTTTGTCTAATTCCTAGGTTTGAACTTGAGCTTTGCTAAAAGTGGAGGAATAGAGGATGGGGGTACGGTGCTAGAAGGAGGGATCAAAGGGGGAAAAGAATCAGGCACCTGATGTGTAGGAAGACGGCAGGCTTTACATGCCTTCTTTGGGAAGAAGTGTGGGTAAAATTCTACAGATGATCAGGAGTCACCAAAGGGTTAAGAAGACAGTAATGTGATCTGATTTGCATTTTATAAAGAAGATATTGGCATCAGGGTAGAGAAGGTGTATGGTCTGGGAGGCTGAGCTTTGACGCCGGAACTGTTAAGGGCAGCCAGGATACAGGACGCAGGAGGCTGTGGGCACAGCAAGGACTTCAGCTCTGGATGCTCTGACTTGAAGGTCCTGGAAACTACAGAATGGCTTCCTGGCAGATGTACTTAGTAAGTTGTCAGAAACATGGATCTGGGGCTCGTGAGAGAAATTTCCTCTGGAAACAGACACTTGACTAGAGCGGATAGGAAAGAATGAGGGAGCCCTCGTGTGCAAAACAAATAACCATCCAAGAGGGCACCCTGGAGAAGCCAACTTTTAAAAAACACACAGAAGAAAGGGAAATGACACTCAGAAGATGAGAACAGATCCTGGGCCAAGGACCGATTTCTTGCACGACATAACATCTCTAGTTTGGACTCATGGTACACCTCTCTTGTCTCCCAAATATTTTTCTATAAAAATGGTGCACTTCTGGGGTTCCATTTGGACACTTCCCCGGGGTATTCTGCTGGGCGTCTCAATTTAGCATGCACATGAATCACCTAGGAATCTTACTAAAATGCAAATTCTGATTCAGGAGGTCTAGCATGGGGTCTGAGATTGCATTTCTTTTAATTTTTTAATGTTTTTTTAAATTTATTTTTGAGACAGACACAGAGCACGAGGGGGGAGGGGCAGAGAGAGAGGGTGACACAGAATCCGAAGCAGGCTCCAGGCTCTGAGTTTGCTGGCAGCACAGAGCCCGATGCGGGGCTCGAACCCACGAACATGAGATCATGACCTGAGCCGAAGCCGGACGCTTAACCGACGGAGGCACCCAGGCGCCCCAAGACTGCATTTCTCACTAACTTTCTAGTGATCAGATACTGCTGGGTCACGGACCACACTGGGAGCGTGGCGAGGACGCACGGGGAGCGTGGAGCCTCCAATGCCGGTGGAGGAAGCTTGTCTCCTCCAATCCTTAAGAAGAAAACTAAAACCAGAAAGCACACTTTTTTTTTCCTTTTGCTTTTTTGCACACTATATCACTACATTTCTTATTTTTTAATTAAAAAATGTTTTTAATGTTTATTTTTGACAGAGAGAGACAGAGTGCAGGCGAGGAGAGGCAGAGAGAGAGGGAGACACAGAATCAGAAGCAGGCTCCAGGCTCTAAGCTGTCAGCACAGAGCCCGACGCGGGGCTCGAACCCACGGTCCGTGAAATCATGACTTGAGCCAAAGTTGGACGTTTAACCAAGACACCCAGGCGCCCCTAAAATTCTTATTTTTTTAAGTCGAGGTATAATTGATATATCTTCTATTAGTCTCAAGATGGACAACGTAATGATTCAATATTTGCATATACTGTGAAACGATCACAATACATCTAGTTAATATCTGTCATCACACAAAGCTACAGATTTCGTTTCTTGTGATGAGAACATTTAAGGCCTGTTCCCTTAGCAACTTTCTAATATGCGCTATCGTATTATTAATTATAGCTGCAAGGCTGTACCTTCCATCCCCCAGAAGCATGCTTTTTAATTTATCAATTCTAAGGATTATAGACACAAACATTACTTGATAATTATCAATAATCTAATATTCTTTCAAACTACAGTTTTCATCTTTTCTCTCATTAAGCATTTACACTGAGTAATAAAAATGCTGTGAGTTCAGTATCTCGTTATATATAGAACCTTGTTAGAGGGGACAGCACAGAACATGAGGCCAGGAGACCAGGGTTCGAATCCCAGCACCACTACAAACCACTGCTTCCCATCGGAGAAGCTACAGAGAAGAGCGAGGGACAAACCAACGCCATGAGAGGTAGAAGAGCATGGTGGTTGGAGATCTGACAGCCTGATTGTGCACCCAGCTGTGTGGCCCTGGACAAGCCAATGAACCCTCTGTAACTCTACGTTCTCATCTGTAAAATGGGGGTGAGTACCAACCTCATATACTTGTCCTGAAGATGAAATGAATATGCGGAAAGCACTATGACCAATCCTGGGAAATCCTAGTAAATGAGAAATGCTACCCAAGTATCTGTTAAGTAAATAAATTAAATACATTGATTTCATTTTCCTCATTTATAAAAAGGGACATGACTACATTGGTGCTGAGGACATTTCCTATCCCAACATTCTATGATATTCCATGCTTAATCTGCAGACACAAAATTAAGACACTCCCTGATAAGAAAGACAAGGTCTTCAGCTAGTTCATTAAATTGGTACTGATTCCCAAACAGCCAGGAGATGGTTGTGGCTGTCTTTAAATGTGCACAGGGAAAAGAAAAAGTTTCTGGGGGTTAAAAAGTTGTGTGTGTATATATATATATGTATATATATATATACACACATATATAAAAGAGCAAGCAAACCAAACAAGACGCTTTGCTTCTCATTAACTGAGGTGTCAAGGGACACATCTATCTTGTCTGGTTACTCTGAGTTTGGATGCAGTGTCCCTGAGACCCAAGCCTCGGAGACAGGCTCCCCCCAACACGGGTGGAGGACGGCTTCGAGCCCTCCGGTCTGTCACCAAGTTTGGTCAAACTCTTGTTTTTCATCATTGGTCTGGAGGAGATCATGAAACCAAAAGACTTAGATCCCACACATCCTTTTCCCACCTAAATTCTAGTCACTGTTAATAAAGATTCTGACTCCTCTCAATCCGTCTGCAGGCTTTTTCCAGAAGAACAAACTAGTGTGGCACTCTTCCATCAAGATAAAAGGAAGCAGGAACCATCAACCTTTGGAGTGGAAAGTGAAGCATGCCAAGTGGAGGTCCAATGCTGAGGCTTACTGGAGTATAATTTAATGTTTTCCCCATACGTTATTAATAGAACAAATAAAATATTTTTTAATTTTTTTTTATTTTTAAGTAATCTCTACACTCAGTGTGGGGCTCGAATTCACAACCCCGAGATCAAGAGTCGCACACTCCACTGACTGCGCCAGCCAGGTGCTCCAAATAATAGTTTTTAAATAATCAGTGTTCTCTGAATGTATGATCAGCTGGGTTTTTTTCCCCCTGAAATCAGGGTGTATGTGTAGGAATTCAAGCAAGGCAAGGTCATATAATGAGATTTTAGTGCATGCTAAATTTAATAATACATGTTTTATAGGCATTTATCTAAATAAGTTGTCAAAAACATTTAAAAATGTTTAATGTCTATTTTTGAGAGAGAGAGAGAGAGAGAGAGAGAGAGAGCGAGCGAGAGAGCATGAGTGGCAGAGGGGCAGAGAGAGGGTGACACAGAATCTGAAGCAGGCTCCAGGCTCTGAGCTGTCAGCACAGAACCCGATGCAGGGCTCGAACTCACAAGCCGCAAGATCATGACCTGAGCTGAAGTCGGATGCTTAACCAACTGAGCTACCCGGGCACCCTGGCAAAACCATTTTTTTTAATAAAAGTAAACTAATAATAAGTTGGAGTCTACATCCTTTTAGAAGTTTCTCATTTAATAAAACAACAATATTATGAGGAAGTCAAGACAAAGAAGGTCACTGGATACTTATTCCAGGATTTTCTGCCTCTATCCTTTTTCTTTAAATAGTGATTCAAATAATTTACAAACTTCCAAAGGAATATTCTTTTTTTTAAATTTTTTTAATGCTTTTTATTTATTTTTGAGAGACAGAGAGAGACAGCTGGAGCAGGGGAGGGTCAGAGAGAGAGAGAGATACAGAATCTGAAAGAGGCTCCAAGCTCTGAGCTAGCTGTCAGCACAGAGCCCGACGCGGGGCTCGAACCCACGAACCGTGAGATCTGACCTGAGCTGAAGCCGGAGGCTTAACCGACTGAGCCACCCAGGCGCCCCGAAAGGAATATTCTTAAGTGGTCCCTATTTTTCACAAAAAAATACAATAGACTACAAACGGTATTGAAATCAGTGTTGTTTTTAGTAAAGATAAAATGGTATTCAAGCCACAGGCCACAAAACCTTTCTTTAAGTTCAAGTTCCCTATGACATAACGCAAAACACTATTTTGTTTTCCCCATAGTTCTAAGTTCAATGTCATACACATGACGGGTACTCAGGAAAATGTTTCTTTACAAGAAAGAGAGAATGAATGTAGGAATGGATGCCAAGTGTGTACTTTCCTCTGACAAAGGAGGGACACAACAAAATCTTCGAATTTGTAGGTAAAGGGGAGAAAAATCCAGCTACTCTTCCCAGTAATGCTATACTCGTTCAACAGAAAAAGAAAATCAACCAGGAAAATTGCCAATGTTGGCGCTTACCGTGCTGGACGATGGGCTCTCCTAATGGCTCCCCAGCAATTAGGATGAAGTGGCTTCTTTCCGGATCCTCAAGTCAAGAAGAAGATATCGAACAATAAACGTGCATGTTTTTGAATGTCAGATTAGAAATAATTTGAAGCTGACAGGCTGACCAAATGGATGATGTTCCTAAATCTCAATATAAATTCCAGAAATATCTTCTGCATAATGCTCAACATGGAAACGCTTATTCCTTTTTCTTCACATCTTATTTATTTAAGTAATCTCTGCACCCCTTGTGGGGCTCAAACTCACAACCCTGAGATCAAGTCACACGCTCCTCCAACAGAGCCAGCCAGGTGCCCTGGGAACACTTATTCCTTAAGACGATTGGTAGTAATCAGCACTGGAGAGAGTTAAGTCCAGACCACCAAAAGATTAACCTTCTCAGATAAAGGAGGAGAATGCAAATTAAGACTTTCTTTGGGAACACCTTTAAGACAAACTATGGAATTTACTTATCTTATTACAAGGTTTATAATCTCCTGTTAGCAATTTTTTAAAAGGAGGATTATGCAAATCCAAAATTAAGATTTTATTGCTTTTGACATTTACCATTCTTAATGTAAAACATGCCCCAGAAAGGCTGCACTAAATGGAACCTTATAAAAACATCCAACTGGCATTTGCTCGAGTAAATTTCTCTCCCAAAGGGTTCTATTCCATTAAAGTCTCCGAAAGTTTTTCCATAGAGGGGCGCCTGGGTGGCTCAGTCGGTTAAGCATCTGACTCTTGGTTTTGACTCAGGTCATCTCACAGTTTTGTGGGCTCAGAGCCTTCTTGGGATTCTCTCTCTCTTCCTCTCACAGAGACAACTCTCTCAGAGACAACTCACACTGTCTGCCTCCCTCAAAATATAAATAAATAAACCTTAAAAAAGTTTTTCTGTAGAATTAAGATTAGATTTTTTCCCTAAAACTAAAAAAAAAGTAGTAATTATAATATCCAGGGGGAGTGTGGATGCAGGGAAAGAAACTCGTTTATAGACCCTTTGAGAGATTTTAAGTTGACATATCAATCCTTCCAGAGAACACGTGGATAATATGACTCCAAACCCCCAGTATCACTGATGCCCTCTGACCCAGTGATGCCAGAGACCAGCAGAGGACCGTCCACCACACTTGTGACAAGTGATGACTGTTGTAAGCCACAAGAGTTTAGGGTGATTTGCTAACAGATCATCAGTAATAGATAACTGAACATTATGTAATTCTTTTGAGGCACCTCTTAGGTTTATCTAATTTAGAATAAAGTAATAAATAAAGCAATAATGATTAGATACTTTAAAACAAAGCCTTCAAAAATTGTTTAAAATGTCACCTTGCTCTAATAATAAGGCATATTTCTAAATAAGTGATATATTACAGTATACTACATATTTGTATGCTGCTAATACAAAGCTCTTTTAAAAATTTTTTAAATATTTTAATTTTATTGTTTTGAAGTTTTAATTTATTTTGGAGAGAGTGTGTGTGTGAGTAGGGGAGGGGCAGAGAGAAAGAGGGAGAGCGAGAGAGAATCCCAAGCAGACTCTACACAGAACCCAATGTGAGGTTTGAACCCATGAATCATGAGATCATGACTAAAATCAAGAGCTGGACGCTTAACCGACTGAGCCACCCAGGTGCCCCTCTAATACAAAGCTCTTTTATTAGAAATCATCATAATGTTACTCCTACCAGAAGACTTATCATTGGATTGAATAAAAATAAATAATGAATTCTTTAAACTTCCATGTAGTAAACATGCGTGCGCACGCACACACACACACACACCCCTCATATTATACAGGACTGAAGTTGATTTCTCCATCTGACTCCAACTTTAAAATATTAAAAGGCAATTTGGGGGGCACCTGGGTGGCTCAGTCAGTTAAACCTCCGACTTCAGCTCAGGTCATGATCTCACGTTCGTGGGTTAGAGCCCCATGTCAGGCTCTGTGCTGACAGCTCAGAGCCTGGAGTCTGCTTCGGATTCTGTGTCTCCCTCTCTCTCTGCCCCTCTCCCTCTCATGCTCTGTCTCTTTTTGTATCAAAAATAAATAAAACATTAAAAAAAATTTTTAAATGGAATTTGGGTAGAATGGTTTCTGCAGAAGTCTTAATTTACTCCCCACAGTCCCAGGGCTGGTGTCACTTAGTATATCCATATCCACCCAGGGGGTGCTTTGTGGTTATCAGATCTATAAGGGATTCAGAGCTGGAAGACAGAAAAGTGCTACTCCAGAGCAATACAAGAAAACAGCTTAACATTGATGATGGAAATGGGAAAAAAATTATGGAAAACAGGCACAGAAGCTTAAAACTTAGTCTAGGACCACTTACTGTAGAAGCCAACAGGCTCTAAATGCATCATCATACTTTACAGCTCAGGAGAATAATATACATGCTGATGATTCAAGGTTATGAAGATGTTAAATTGTGCATAATGTAACCCAAGTCCACAGGAAAGAGTAGGGTTTCTACTGGAAACGATTTTTTTTCAATATGTTTAAATGACTAAAAATTCAACCTAAAAATGCAGTTATCAAGGAAGATTTATTTCCAAAGAGCTCTGGAGTGGTGAAATGTTAGCATGGATCAACAGACTTTTGAAAGAGAAGTATTTTAGGAAAGTAGTTCTGATCATTGGGACTACATCATATATAATTTAATCTGAAAGAAGATGTCACTGCATAGCGTTTTGAGGTGCTTTTTTGGAGACACGCTTGAGTTTTAGGGTCCGGAGGCAGACGAGAAAGGGTTGGGGGTTATGGGAAAAGGGGAGAGGAAAGGCTGACCTACTGTGTCATGGATGCACCGACTCCTCTGAATGTAAGTTTTTCTCTCTTTCTTCCTTCCCTCCCTCCTTCCTTCCTTTTTTTTTAAGAATGTAAATTTCTTAATTCAGACAATGCTTCTGTTGTGAATGATAAAATATCCCAGTTTACACATTTAGGGATGGTGATAAAGTTTAAAAATGAAAGTTTTGCTTCTTTTGATATTACTCAGAGCAAAGAGACGTTCCATTTATAATTTGGACAGTAAAATAAAAGCACCCTGGCATTTGATCTGAAATGAAAAATGATTTCACTGCTGGGTGTTGAGGAGGAGTTCAGGCGTTTGGTTTTCCATTTCAGGAACCCGAAGGACGGTCCAAGCTTTCTTTAATGTCTTTTCGACAAAATTAACCTCTCAGTAGCCCCTTCTCCTCTACGCTAAACCGGATGTTTGATGTCCTTTTCTTGTTTCTTAAATGTATCTTTGTCTTTAGTGAAAGCTAATCATCTTTCTGGATATTCAGTAGAGTGCTCATGTGGTGACAAGGCCCAGCTGCCCTTATCTTGACAAGTCCTGGATTCCAGCGACCTCGTGTAGAGTGTCAAATGGTGAAAATCATGCACAAGGAAAGAGAACGAGGAGCTGTTTCAGACATGAGTCCCTGTGAGGATCTAAGTAAATGCCTTTGGGGGGTTGGTGAAAAGACCCCATACAAAGGTAACAGAGGCCCACTGGCTGTTTCATGTCTAATCACCCCAACTGAAGGTCATGATCTTTTAGGGCCCAGACCACGTCTTTTACTTTGGTAAGCCTTCTCAGAGTTCTTAGTTCAGAGTTAGGCCTTTTGGGGGTTATTGAATAATACACTTTAACAAATTGCACTTGTTATCCCATGAATATTATCGCCAAGATATACCTTGAGTTCAGGTTGAAGAGCACTTATTCTAGCGATAACGTTACCTGAAAACAGCCATGAGAGAGAAACTGAGTTTTAGCGTGACTTACTTGCACACAGTTATTCTTACTGGATTTCGCTGCTGACACGTCTTAGGCCAATTGAAAGATAAAACAATGAACTGTTGTTGGTTTTCACAAATTAATGGTCATGACTTATTACACAGAAGTAAGCAAAACCGTTGTCTCTAGTTTCAACAGGGTGTCTTCTTTCTTCCAATCTGTATTTTTACCACATGTCAATCTGTATTAATTTAGCCAGGTCCCCATGAATGGTGCCAGTTAAAGAGTATTGTTTTGAGGGCAGCTAATGAAGAATGGATTGTCTCCCTTGACAAACTACAAGTGAATTTGCTAATCCATGACTTTCTTAGTAGGATATCAACCTAAACATGCGTCTAAAGGGGACATCGAGCCTTTCCGAGAAAACGTAAGTGCTCCTGATCCGGGAGCACAACAGGAGCACCAACTGTGGGCCAAAGCAGCACAGGGAGGCTTCGCCCCTTAAACAGGCTGTTCCAGGATGTTCCAGTACAATCCAGGATTAAATGCCCAGAGAAGCATGGAGTTGATCCCAATCTCTAAGAACTCTGAAAAAGGGAAGACTATTTTGAAGCCATTGCTGGAGTTTGGGCTTCCTCCAAGAAGGCAGAGGGTCTGGCCTAAACAATCGTAAATCTAGCAGAAACCAAGCCCCCTGTGGCTGCCACATGCCGTGGAAGGTTTCAGAGGAAGGAAGGGTCACGGAAGACAGTCCACCCTCAGAAAGAAGACAGGGGTCCCTGAGGCCTAGTGTGCCCACCTAAGACAAGTCAAATGCTAGGATGGAGTAGGAAACCGGGGGGCAGAAATGATGTGATTGACATCAATCCTTGTGTGCCCTCCTCTCCTGCCCCAGAGGGCTGGCCTCTCTGGAGGAAAGCACCCTTAGCTGGTGAACTGGGAAGATGGGCGGGGCTGTGGAAGACTCAGAAGTAAGGAGTGTGAAAGTGCTAGGAGCTGCGGAGCACACCAAATCCTTATTCTTATTTTTTATGTTTATTTTTGAGAGGGAGGGGGCAGAGGATCTGATATGGGCTCCGCACTGAGAGCAGAGAGCCTGATACAGGCTCGAACTCACGAACCATGAGATCAGGACCTGAGCCGAAGTAGGAAGCTCAACCTGCTGAGCCACCTGGATGCCGCCCAAATCCTTATTCTTGACCACAACTCAGTACAAATGGGATTAAGGGGAACATTAGCAAGTTGGATCTTCCTTCTTGAATCCTCAGGCTTGCTTCCAAGTGAAGCAAACCCTGGCCTGGCACCTGGAGCGAATCAGGATACTTCAGAGGATTTTTCTAGCTGTAGAAACTGCTGTGTGCCCTGAACCTTAGGGCCTAAAGTATGAATCCTCACAATGTGACATGCATCTGACGTGCCTATCCATTAAATTATGTGCTTGGGTCAGTGAACCTTCTGGCTACCATTTTTGGGCACCCACTATGCACTAGACCAGGGGTTCGCAAACTTTTCCTTGTAAAGAGCCAGGGAGTAAGTATTTACGGCTTTGTGGGTCCTCTAGTCTCTGCTGCAACCACGTAACTGTACTGTTATGGTGTGAGAGCATCCACAAACAGAAAGCAGAGGGCACGGCTGTGATCTGACCCAACTTTATTTACAAAACCAGGTTTGAATTTGGCCTGCTGGCCGTAATTTACCAACCCCCGTGCTAGACCTGGGGCAGACTCCTGACATACAAAATCTCACATATTCTTTCTAGCAACTCTCTGCAGGTGGCATCATTATTTCAATTTTGAAGACAAAGAAACCGAATCTCAGCAATGAGAAACACGTCCAAAGTCACACAGCTAACAAGTGATAAGGCCAAGATTTCTCCCATCACCATCTCCTTCCTGTTGTAATCTAAGGGGGACTTCCTACTTATTCATGGGTAGAAGCACCACACACCCACTGAGATACTAATTTTTAAGAATAATTTTTTCCTAGAGATCTTTCTAATGCCTGGATGGCTCTGGCCAGGCTCGAACCCAGCAATGATTACAGAAGTCTGCACAACAGAGCAATGCCTCTGAAGCCTGTGCACTGACGTCTTAGCCAACTCTTTGCTACCCCAGCTGCCCTCTGCCCCGGCCCCCGCCTCTCTGGCTCCCCTCAGCAACTGTTTCTGGTGGCTCTTTCCACTTTCCAAACCCATATCATCTACACCGTGCCCTCTGCTAGATTATAGGAAGAGCTGAGGTGTCATGTTAAGCCTGATAATGTGACAAATTCACGACCAGTCGGCTCTGGTCTGTGTGTGGCTTCCAGGCCTCCTTCCTGCACTGGCCTGAAACCGTATCTGTGGGTCAAAGTGGCCATTTCAAACAGCTCGACTGAAAGATCGACGTGTGCGGACCCCAAGGTGTGCATTTTCTCTGGTGCTCATGACGGTTCCCTTCTATGTACTCCATAGGTGAGCTGCCATGAAAGTCCACCGCACTCCACGACCCCCAGGCCAGAGCACCCCGAGGCAGGCGGATGGCCTCTCCGCCAGTCACGTGCACACTGACGTCATTTCCATCACTTACTTTTCAATATTCATCTTATTGGGAGCTTTTGCACGATTGTCTCTCCCGTCCTCTTTATTAGAATGATGCAAAGCCATCCAATTGGCCGAGCAGGCTCACAAGGGTGTGAGACAGTCACCCAAGGGAATGAAACAGAAATATCAGAAACTCTACCAAAGAAGCAGGGGTTCAATACAAAGGGACCGTGAAACGCATCGTATGCTCCGCTCAGTTTGAAGTGAGGCTAACTTGCACAGGGCTCTTGGTGAGCATGGAGACCTCTATTTATACTCCTAGAGGCCCGATCCATTTTCACTGATGTCACAAATAAAAGAAAGAGACAAGGAAGCACATGTTGCCCCCAGATTCAAATTTCTAAGGGTAAACAAAGAGACTTCAGGTGATTCCTGACGACGAGGAATCAGCATTGATAAAACCTTAAAATAAGCCAGTAGAAGTAACAGATGTTGATAAAAAGGTTGACCGATTTGTGGCATAGGTTCGTTGCCTAAGGAAAAGAGAACCATTTCCAGCCATGCAGAAGACGTAGCACACATTTCCCTGTAAACTAGGAGAAAGTGTAATTTACGAAAACAAAAGATTATTAATACTTACCCTGTTCTGCACCTGGACACTGTCACCCTCTCCCAGCACCGCTGTGTGATGAGGCTCTATTTTTTGTTGTGCGTCGTCAGGCCCTACAAAAGAGATGGGCCGTGAAACTGAATGTTTTTTACAGTACATTTTTCATATGGCTAGAAATTTGGTGAACCACGTAGCGCTGCAATATTAGTTTCAACCTCAGAAATAAGAGACTTGGAGGAGTTTCATAGGATGGTGTGGTTTCAAATGTCATTAGGGGAACACACATATAACTGCACCATAAGCTTGTAACAATTTAATGACTTCACTGAATTAAAAACCAACAGTGTTCAACAGGTGGGGACTTGGCAAATGATAAAGGGTCCATGGCACAAAAAAGATTAAGGACCTCTGCAGCGGAAGTGTTTTTGGGAGAGAAGTGGGAGAACGAGCCTGACTTTCGGTGTGTGCTCATTTCCGTGGTGGAAAGGCTCCCACTGCGGTCAATCTCCAGCTACCAACGGGAGGTCGGGGAAGAGGTGGGTGCGCAATCGGCTCCCGCGAGCCAGCCCCAGCCGGCCCTACACTGCCACTAACGGTCCCTTCTCTACTGAAGACTCAGGTCTGCAGATTCTGTCCTCGAAGTAAGAAACAGAACCCCATTGACTTTCTACTCATGCATGAGTCTAGCAATTAAACAGAGGTCCGGCAGTCTAAGAATAAGCTCATCTAGAGCTGGGTGACATCCTTAATGGTGATGTGCAGAAGCATGTCATTAAGCGCGCTGCACGGAGATTCCCGGGGAGCACTGGGTCGTGTCTTTTATCTTCTACTCGTCCACACACAACACGAGTATACGTTATCCACGTGGTCGACTCCTGGCCAGTCTGTGAGCAAATTCTAGATTTAGAAACAAGGAGGTCATGTTTTCCTAGGAGCGTCAATCCTAATTTCATATGGAGCCCAATTTCTGCCCACTCTCTTTGCTGTTTTAGGAGAGGAACCACAAGGCTGATTCTGAAGACGCCTAGGCAGACCCTTTTTACGGACACTAGGGTCAGGTTTCTAGGTCTGCCATTGTAAGCGTAACTCACTTCTGTATTATTTTATGAAATGCTTTTTTAATGTTTCTTTTTGAGAGAGAGAGAGAGAGAGAGAGAGAGAGAGAGAGAGAGAGAGAGAGAATGCATGTGCACATGAGCACAGGAGGGGCAGAGAAGAGAGAATCCCAGGCCAACTCTGACCTCGATCTCAGGAACTGAACATGGGATCATGACCTGAGCCAAAACCAAGAGGTGGACACTTAACTGACTGAGCCACCCAGGAGTCCCTATTTTATGAAATATTTAAAATTAGGATCTCCGAAAATAAAGACTGCTTCTATATTTATATCATTCCTATGTCATTTCACCCACCTGGTTATCTCCTGAACCTAAAATAAGTCTCAAAGAAAATATACTTTATTGTTTCTGACTACTTTCAACTAGAAACAGAGCCAAATCAGATAATAAATAGTTTCCATTGAGAAGCTTCGCCAAGAATGTTAAATCTAATAGTGCAGTTAAAGAAGATTTAAACTGAGAACAATTGGATTGCAAATATTTTTGTTTGCCTAAACAGTTCTAAAAGGGCAAAATAGTTTAAAACATATTTTCAACTTAGTGCCACAGCTCTGGTGTGTGATAAATTGCAGGGCAACTTTGTCCCATAGGCCACATTTCCTTTCTCTTCTCTTTGTAAGAACTGCTGTCCCAGTGACCAGCCATTCCACACATTCTGTCACTTTCAGTAGAGTTTGAGATCATCAATTTTCTACGTACAAAGCTCTCTTGTCTGGTGCAAGCAGGATCACTGGTTGAAAAAGACAATCAACTGCCTACAACATTTTAAGAAAATTTTTTAAATGTTTACTATTTTGAGAGACACAGAGAGAGCGAGTGAGCATGCAAGCACATGCAGGGGAGGAACAGAGAGAGAGGGAGAAAACCCTGAGGAGGTTCTGCACTGTCAGTGCAGAGCCTGACATGGGGCTCGATCCCATGAACCGTGAGACCACGACCCAAGCCGAAGTCAAGAGTCAGACACTTAACTGACTAAGCCACTCGGGCGCCCCTCCATGTTTTAAGTTACAGTGTAAATGTGCATCCATTTGCCAATATTTAGAAGTGCAGTTAAAGCGGGTCTGCTGACTGGATTGAAGCACTGTCTTTCTAAAGCAGAACTATGACTATAACCACTGAAATCCTTCTAGATGATTCGTTTTCCCCAATCTTTTCCAGTCGTCTTCCCCATACTAATTCAAAGGCTCTCCTTTAGCAATTCACTTTTACAAAGCATTTGACTTAGAGGTTCTAGAAATACCAAATTTTTTTATGCTTACTTCATTAATTTACATATTGTTTCACTGAATCACATAATTGCGTTTATTAGGGCAACTGGCCTAACAGATCTGAGAACACGCACGACTGCCTTGAAGTGCACTTGAATACAGCAGGAGACAGTAGCAATGGGTTCATCACCCTGGGTGTCCAAGCACCTCATTGCCGGGTGTCCCGAAGAATAAGCGCAGTGCTTAGTCAGGTTCATTCTAGGTAAGCGAAGGTCAACTTGGGGGGGTTCTTGTGTTTCCCCACCTTTCCCGAGACCCAGGGGCTGTGTCAAACTTAATATTCCCCAGACCAGGAAGCAAAGTACTAAGCACAAACTATGCATGAATAATTACTTATTTAAATAAGTCTGAAACATCTCACTACCCACATAAGCCAGTTAGATGTCATTTCAATAACCACAAATATTTTTAGATTTCTAAATATATGTTTTAAGTTTACTTATTTTTGTGACAGAGAGACAGAAACACAGACAGACAGTGTGAATGGGGGACGAGCAGAGAGAGAGGGAGACACAGAGTCTGAAGCAGGTTCCAGGCTCCGAGCTGTCAGCACAGAGCCTCATGTGGGGCTCGAACCCACGAACTGTAAGATCATGACCTGAGCTGAAGTCGAACACTAACTGACTGAGCCACCCCAGGTACCCCTCTAAATTTATTTTCTAAGCCTACACAGTATACTGACCCCTCGAGGAGGCTGACATCCAAGACGCAGGGATACAGGATATGAACTGCTCTACCCTTTGATCTCTGTGTCAACGTGAAATGTTCTCATCTCAGCTTTCTGACTTTGTGGTGTTTAGTTCCTGATTTTTAAAAATCATATACTGCACATATTTCAGCTGAGGGCTGGTCAAAGGGCCCATTGCCTCTGTAAAAGATTGTTGTGGAAGATCTCCAGCAATTTCTTTTTTTTTTAAAGATTTTTTAATGTTTATTTATCTTTGAGAGAGAGAGAGAGAGAGACAGAGTTTGTTAAGCAATGGAGGGGCACAGAGAGAGGGGGACACAGAATCCCAAGCAGGCTCCAGGCTCTCAGCTGTTGGCTCAGAGCCTGACGCGAGGCTCGAACTCACGAACCGCAAGATCATGACCTGAGCCATAGCTGGACGCTTAACTGACTGAGCCAGCCAGGTGCCCTGATCTCCAGCTATTTCTAATGTTAGAGCCGCCACATGTCCTTATTCACAATCTACCGATGTCTGTCTTTTAAGAACTTCCAGCATCAATTAATATTTTTCAAGTCCTCCCACATCTCCATCTCATAGAGTCCCCCCAGATTACTTTCTCAACCCAAACCGCAGTCTATTTATTCCACCCCAGTGCACATCTATAACATCTATTTCAACAGAACGGAGGCACAGGACATTTTGGAAAAGCCAACTACTTGCTTATCAGTTCCTGCCATCTGTGCCCACCTTGGCTTTAAAAGCAAGATGAAATTGAGGCAGTAAAGTCAAAGTGCTTTCTGGATTCTCTCTTATAGATTCTCTATGTCAGTACATATTTAATAACTATCTCTGCTTAGTCTTTTTTCCTCTGGCGATTTGTTCTTGCCCTTTTGTTTTTCTCACGAACATCTCTATTAGGGGGGTGGATAGGAGGAAAGGAAGGAGATAAAATTCAACTGAGGTCACTTGGCCAGTCATTCATTGGCTAAAGCCGAGTCCCAAGAGGCCAGTTTATCCTGGACAGATGCAAGTGGGCTCCAAGGCTACAGACCGTGACCCCATTTCCTGCCAGATGTTTTGCACTTGCGACCTCATGGTCATGAGAGGTGACCAGGCCAGTGAAGAGAAAGGACTCCGGAAACTCCTGCATCACCTCAAGAAAAGCAAGTGGACATATCGGTCATTCTTATCCCTCTAATTGTTAAGCTTTTTACTTGTTCCATTCTTGGACTGAAGGTCAGTCAGGAAGCAAGGCTGTAACTACTGACTAAACCAGGTTTTGAAGGCCAGAGGGGAGGGGGCGGTGGGGGGGGATGGGCAAAATGAGTGAAGGGGAGGGGGAGGGAGGTACAGGCTTCCAGTTATGAAACGAATAAGTCACAGGGACGGAAGGCACAGCACACAAAACTATACTTCAATTTAAGGAAAACAGGCTTTCAAAGCTGATTTGTCCATTTTTCTCCCCTTCATCCCCTACACCCCCATTTAAACCAAAATAAAAGAGGAGCTTTTGTCGAGTCCAGAAGCTAAGAAAGATTTTTACGTTCCTAAATGGTTGAAAAATATCAAAAGAAAAGCATTTCACGACACATGAAAAATCTATGAAATTTACATTTCAGTTGCCATAAAGTTTTATTAGAACAGCCACCCCGACTGCTCACATATCACCGGGGCTTTGTGCTACAAGGGCAGGGATGAGTCGTTGCAACTGTGTGGTCCGTGAAGACGAAAATATTTATTATCTGGACCTTTATAACAAGTTTGCTGTCCCTGCCTTTTCTCCCTCTACACAGGCATTTCTGGTATCCTGACCGCCTTAGAATTCACGCGCTTTCTTTATTACTTCCCATTTGTGCAGATCATTTTGTTTCTCTTGAAGCGACAAGTGAATGGTGCTGCCTCCATAAAAATGGTTCTCGCCTTCCATCTGTATAAAGTGCTTTGTGACACTCACGATTTTCAAAAGATCAAAAGACGGATGAAGCTTCATCCCTTCCAGATGGGCAACACGGTTTACGTGTGATTCCTGTGCCACGACTACATTGTTTCCATCCTTTTTCAGATGCTGAAATAGATGAATTTTGCTTCTGACCTGAAATGCGACTCAGTGAAAGAGGAAGGAAGGCCATTTTTATTGTTATAAAGTCAAAATACCGGGTTTGTGTTACCACTATTTTCCAGAAGAATAATCTGGGGCAACTCAAGTCCCCTTTTGGAGAGGATAAAGAATGGTTTACGTGGTTCTGGGTGTCACCTTCAAGTCTAGAGCAGGTGTCACCAATAAAGCAGCTGACTGGTGCCCGGAGGTGGCCATGTCAGGGCCGCAGGACGACCGCTGGTTGCTGAGGCAGCTGGCCTGTGGGGAGGGGGTGCGGGGCACCCAACCCCGGAAGGTCTCTGAAATGATGGCATTGGCCCGCCCTGCCCCCACCACACCCCCATCACTGTCATGAGGGGCAGGGAAGAGCGGATGGGGAGGCCACTTCTCTTACTTTCCATTCTCCCAGAAGCACAGCCGGAGAGGTTTCCAGACGAGGCATTTACCCGGCAGGGGATGCAGGAAACAACAGGCCAGGAACCCAGAGCATTAGGTAAGGGAAAGCGTGTGCCTGTGGTGGGCGGCGTGGACGGAATCCCACGGGGAAACACGAGGAAAAAGCCTCACACATGCCACCGGGGGGGGGGGGCGAGGCAGCTTCTGGAAACGTCCGCTCCCCTGCACTATCACCCTGCCCTGGCCACGACGCACAGATGCCACTGGCAGGGCGGAAGGTGGTCTGCGGGCCGATGGGGCAAAGGTGCCAGGGGCACGGGTAAGGCACACACAGAATCTGCCACAGCACTTGTCCCGACTTGTCCGTCGGGCCCACAGAGGGACCTGCCCGATGCCCAGGCCGCTTCCGGGCCAGGCCGGGTAGGAGCCGAGGCCACGGGGCCGGCTCAGGACCGAAGACCGGAAAAGACACGGCAGACAGTGCAGCTACTGCGCTATCGTCATACAAAGATCATGGAGTATGCCGCGGGAAACGGGACAGGGGAGTCCTCGGTTCTGGTCCCAGGTCCCCTGAGGCCTGATCCCAGCACACTCAAAAACTGTCTTTAGACTCAGCTTTCCTCATCCATAAAATGACAGGTGGGTCTCGAACATCCCTCCTGGACCAGCCTCCACGAGAGACGCTTATACAAGCCTTAACATAAGGGAAAATGAACTTTGGGATTCCTCAGAGGCACCTGGGCCTGCGGATTCACCTGCTTCCACCTCTCGGGAGATAGATGGCTGCTCCCCCTGACCCATCAGGGCTAGGTCCCCTCATCAGCACGGAGGTCGCCAACCTGTCCACAGATGTCAACCCACAGGAACGTGCCTGGACCTTACGGCTGCACACGGGCCACCGGAAAGTGGCTGCTATGGTGACTGGTGTTCATAGTCTCCTCCCTCACCAAACATGCTGGAAGCTGAGAGGCACCGTGTCCTGGGTGTCCCAGGCTGCACGAGGATGGACAGACGGCTGGTGCCAGAGTATGTGATCACATGAAAGGTTTCATCTTGCTTTTCCTCCCCCTCAGTACTTTAAACGAAAGTGCAACTGAACCCAAAGCAAAGAGCCATCACTTACCAATATACACATTGCCAGATATGGTATAAATGAAGCTTGTCCACCCTGAAAAAGGACCAGCAACATTAAAAGGTTAGTGTCCATATAATGCCAAAAGGAACAAAAATACAATAAAATACAAATATCTCTGAAATATAAATGCAGTATATAAATTTATATAACAGACACAAAAGATGAGATAAAATCCTTTATTTTCTCTTAGACACGTATTTAAATGTTTAACTTCCGTGAGCTATTTAAAACACACACTGTCACTTCCACATGCACAGACGTATGGACACATGTACACACAATCCCCTAAACCTAAATGACTTGGCCCCAAATGTCCGAGAGCCATTTGGCTCTAGTTTCCAGCGAACTCATTCCTTTTCATATCTCCTAAAATAGAGCCCCAGTTCCAGGGATGTGGAGGCTGCAGTCTTTGGGGGCACAAATGGGGTTCAGCTGGTCCATGTGCTCCCCGGAGTCGCATACACAATTTTCCAAGTGTGTACACTTCTCTGTGAAGAGAGCACACAGCATCCACCAGATTCCTACTGTGACTCATGGGGCCAAGAGCTCAGAACCACGGGCAACCTGCCTACTTTCTCTCCCGGTGACGTCCATGGGTGTCTGTCCCCATGGCCCAGAAAGGATGCTGTGGTATCACTGGGAGACCTGGATTTGGAGAGGGCGAGTTCGTGTGTGCCTTCCATGGGAAAGGAGATGTGAGAAGGGAACGTGGAACAGAGGTCAAGGCAGAACGGCAGGGCCCACACCGGGGTGTCTGTGAGAGGCACCGTGGTGACAGAGTGAACAAAACAAGGCCAGGCGTGGAAGGCTCACGGGGGCCAAAAACACACTCTGGAGATGCAGGTGCGATGCCAGGTGTGCTGAAACACACTAAAGGCACAAGAGAAAAGGTGTACCTGACAACACTCAGCATCGGGGGATCTGGTTAAGAAAATCCGAAGGCTGGCGGAACCAAGGAAGACACTTGGCCGGATGCCAAAGGCTATTTCGTCACCCTCCCACACCCCATATGCTCCTCTCTGAGGTTTTACCAGACCAAGGTGAGGGCCTCTGGAAGTAATGCTGCTTGCTGACAGCTTGCTCATTCTGGTCCCGCCCTCGGTGCCCCACAGGCTCCCGCTGCCATCAGTGGGTGAGCATCATCCCCTCCCGTGCCTGCCCTGTGGGCGGGGACTGGGAGGAAGGAGGCCCAGCCGGGCTGCACAAGTTGTGCAATCTGAGGGAGGGGGGTTTGGATGCTGGAAACACAGGCCAGCGATCCATGGCCCCATGCCACGTGTCTCATGCGGGCGGGCGCTAGTGAAGCTCTTCCTCGCTGCTTGTGCACAGATGCTCAGCCTCCTTCGTCCTCATTAGCCCAACTTGTAATGAGACTCCATAACAAAACCCCTTTCTTCGCTGCTTTAAGAAAGAAATTCGCCATTGAACACTAAATTTATTTTTTCAAAGTGCAAATGTCTTCACTATGTTTTTATGATTATGAAAAACTAATATACATTGATTGAAGACATAGTTTGAGACCACAGAAGTGTGTAACCCCTAAACTGGGGTCTTCATTCTTGGCCTGACGTTAATATCACTAGCAATTTGCTATTTATGCTTTCAGTTTCTTTTTTTGTTTTCTGCACTATATATATCATTTGCTTAAAAACCAGAACAGACTCAGTGTTCTATTCTGAATACCTTTCCATGTCAAAACAGAGAAATAACTCATCCTTGGGAGGAAACGTCACGATTGACGGACGTAACCAATCCTTTCCTCGTGCTTGAAAGGTACTAAAAAATTAATAGCTTGTGAGTTTGACAAAACCTCAAAGCTCTTGATTGCTCAATGGCGTTTTTATTCAGGACTATTTTGCTCGTTCTAATCTCTTCCCTCCTCCACCCTCTTTGCTTCATTTCCATTCATCCTGCAAACAGAAAACTAGTCCACACAGAGTTACCATGGCTTGTTTTCTTTTCTGTTTTGTCTTGGTACATGATCCCGAATGACCAAACACATGCTCAATGATGGCCAAGTCAGTGTATTAACCGCCCCTGGTAAAAGTCTATTGGCGCACACAACCCATCTTCACCAGTAATAATAAGTCATGTTCCTGGTTGGAAAGCATAATGCATTATAGGGAATGGACTAAAAATGGGACAAGTGCCTCTTTCCCCCTTCTTTTGAACCTATTGTCCAATTGCACCTGCTCTGTTAAAACTGAGATTTCCAGCCACCTCCATTTTGACCTCAGACTTTGCAGCTGATTAAGTTCTTCTTTCCAGCTAGTCTTTCGGCTCAGGTGGAAGACCTCGAGGGTGCAGCACCCCCTGATGGGCCCTGACACTGGCACCTCCAGCAGTAAGGTCCGCTCAGGGCCAGCAAGACTCTACCTGGGATTGATCCCAAGACCCTGACTGATTTGGCCTTCACTGCCCACCTGCATGGACTCGCCTGCCTTCGCCCCCCCATTTTCCTCCTATAAACTGGATGCATTTTCGGCATGTCGGAGACCGTCTTTGAGATGCTAGCGTGCTGCACTCCCGGCGGTGGGCTCTCGGAAATAAACTGCACTCCTGTTTCACCACTACTTGCTTTCCTGCCCTTGGATTTTGTCAGCGGCGAGCGGCCGAATCCGGCGCTCCTTGTGTGCCAGCTACACGCCTTGTTTAATTTCATCGTTAATAAGAAAACCACAGGCCCAAGATGGAGTCACTTATGCTACGCCAAGTCACCAAAGTGGGTCCTGATAACCAACTGAATTGTAGTTTCCACCTACTCCAGAAATGCAGGCTTAACTGGGCCACTCAGAACTTTTCTGGTCAGCACCACTGAGGTCATCTGTTGCAGGGGCCCCCTCTGTCCCCCAAAGGAAAAGGAGGTGATCTGCATAATAAGACCCCTTGCTCTTCCTCTGGGAAGGGGACTTGTCTGGAACAATCCTTTTCTTTTGGCAATAACTTTCTTGCCGCATCCTCCTTCCTATAAAAACCTTCCATTGTGTACAATTCATGAATCATTTAATAAAGCCAATTAAATTGTCAAATTTAGCCAGTTGAATTTTGTTTTTTTTAAACACCATTAAGCATTGTTTCTTAAAACTACAGTAAAACAAGAGCCAAACTGTGTGAACGCTTACTGTAACCACTCCCTTTTATTAGGATTCCTTCTCTGCTAAGAGCAGGATTACATCAGCAAAAAGCTCTTCGTGGAGATTCGCAGGTCCCTCCTCCTGCTTCTGTCCCCCCTCCACCCCTTCTCCCACTCTTGTGTCCTGTGCACCAGGAATGGATACCATCCCCCCATTTTTACTGCTTTGTCCAAGGTCACAGGCCTTGCGGTCTCCAAGCCACTACTGGCTCTTGGCAGCTGGGAAGCCCTTCCTGTCCCTCGGGCAATAAGAAAATAAGTTGGTATGGAGGTCACATTTTACCTCTGGCCCTGCAGGACGTTTAATCAGCAACATATTTAAGTCAGACCTCCTTCAGTCAAACATAAAAAATATAAAACTTTTAAATATGTACATCGTTTTCTGTGGCTTCTGCTCTCATTTTCAGGGAAGCTGCCAATTCTTACAAGTGTCCCTAGTGAGAGCTTTTCTTGGCCTCTGATCCTTGCCTTTTCCCCCTGCTTCGGCCGTAGAGTTCACTATTCCAATGACCTTCATAACTACTCCTTAAATATGTATGTGTAGCAAAAGGAGAAAAAGAAATTGACAGAGCAAGTCTATGACCAAAGTCAACTCCATGGAGGGGGAGGGAACAGGGCTCAGGAAAGAATGAGCCTCTCCCCCAAACACTGGGTCACACCAGTTGCCAGGTCCCAAAGCAACATTGGCTTCTAAAAGGCTCCCGTAGAGAGCAAGATGGAGTCACTGGTGCCAAGCAGGGGCCCGCGTCAAGCAGTCCAGGGCACGAACAACCGTGAGCTATCACCGAGGCGGGCACCGGCTGACGGCAGACCAGAACTGATAAGCCGCAGAAGCAGGGGAGGTGTGCGGGCACCGAGACTGATTAAGTCCCTTGAAGGGGGAGGGTTTTTGCAGCAAACTGTCAGGCTCCCCAGATGTGACCCCTCTGTGTCTGAGCACCTGACAAGGTAGCTGCCACCAAAGGGAACGGAGAGCCTCCGCTCCTGGAACAGAATAAGCGGTGAGGGTCGAGCACGGACCAGACCTGGACCGGACCAGACTGAGGCCTCATCTCAGCTGCGCGCCCACAGACGGACTTCGAGGTGGTTCCTGAACTTCCTACCGCGCGTGTTACCTTGTTCATCATGCGCCTTGTCTTATGTCCTGCTCTGTGTGCCGTGTAAGGGGCCAAGTTAATCATGTGCTCAAATGTCACTGGGTTTGGAAGCCAGAACCTGCTGTATGACCGAGCACCGCCGGCGCCATGTAAAGATCCAAGTCGTGCGTGCGTCTTCACAGCGTGCCCGTGACTCCTCCCCCACTCCCCTATGCCCCAAGCTCATCTTGGGCGAGTAGCTCCCTCACCTTGGACTTGATGCCTGGCGACGGGGAACCAGAGGCAGACCTGCCTGGTCCTCTCCTCCCTCTCCTCAGCCAAGCCAATGATGTTTTTAACTTTTGTTTTGAAATAATTTCAGACAAGCAGAAAAGTTACAAAAATAGAGAAGTACCATATACCACTCACCTGGATTCTCCAGAAGCTAACGTGTTATCACAATATGCTTTATCATTCTCTCTAGAAACACATCTGTTTTCTTCTGAAATATTTGAGATGTATAGATATGATATCCCTTTACGTCAAAGTAATTCAGTATCATTTAAAAAGAAGTCCAAAATGGAGCCATCTGTCCCCCATGACAAGTCAAGACTTAATCACAAGCTTTAACTTCTCCCAGGACTGTGATCTTTTAAGAGTCAACCTGAAATGTCACAGGCACCACCAGTGAGGTCATCCGCCTGATGAAAACCCTGTGGTTCCCTTCCTTGCAAAAAGACGAAAAAGACCGGAGTCAAGGGCTGAAAAGGTCCTTTCTTTTCTTCTGCTAATACCTTGCCCCATCCTTCTTCTGCCTACTACAATCTTCCATTTGGCATAGCTCCTGGGAGCCCCTGTCTACCTACTCGATGGGATGCCACCTGCATCATGAACTGGGGAATAGAGCCAAGCAGGTGTTTGGACTTACTCGCTTCAGTTTTTGTCCCTTGACAGTAGATATTTCCTACAAACAACAATAGTTTCCTACATGAACTGAGGGTATTTATAAAAAGTCTGAAATAGATACAATACCAATGAGAACATACAACATCATTACCCAAATGGTGCCAATGGCTTCAGTAATGCCTCTTATGGTGAAAGAAAGAAAGAGAGAGAGAGAGAGAGAGAGAGAGAGAGAGAGAAAGAAAGAAAGAGAGAGAGAGAAAGAGAAAGAAATAGAAAGAAAGAAAGAAAGAAAGAAAGAAAGAAAGAAAGCAAGCAAAGCAAAGCAAAATTCCAACAAACCCCCCAAACAAAAGCCGAGGCCGGCTCTGACCCTGTTCGCAGGCTGCATTAGGTTCTCACCAGGAATCTCCCTCCACGGGCAACACTTCCTCAATCTTTTCCATGAAAAGCACAGACCAGTTATTTTCTAGAACATCCCTCAGTTTGGATTTGACTGATGTCTTCTCATCATCAAACCTAATTTGTTTAATCCCTCAGCTTTAGAGAAGAGTTCAGTTATTTTCAATGCTTTTTTTTTTTTTTTTGGTTCGGAAGGGTGCAAAGGAGGAAATAGTGAATACCCGTGTTGCCATATTTCCTATCTTTTCTTTTACAGATGAAATCTTTTTTTAATTTTTAATGTTTATTTATTATTTTGAGAGAGAGAGAGAGAGAGAGAGAGAGAGAGAGAGAAAACACGAGTGGGGGAGGGGCAGAGAGAGAGGGAGGGAGACACAGAATCTGAACCAGACTCCAGGCTCTGAGCTGTCGATACAAACAGAGTCCGACACAGGGATTGAACCCACGGACAGCGGGCCATGAAATCACGACCTGAGCCGAAGTCAGACGCTCAACCAACTGAGCCACCCAGGCGCCCCTACAGATGAAATCTTGTAGGTGACAAAAATGGCCCCTGATTGTCATTAGCCCTTTTCCTACGCACAACAAATGGGCCCTTTCACTGAAAACCGTTCAATGGCTCCCTGTTCTCTCAGGACGAGCCCAGACTCCTGACCCTGACAGACCGACCCTTCTCCAGCATTGAGCCCCTCTGTTCTTCCCGCCTCTTTAGTCAGTTCTCACCCAGCAAACCCCTCTGGGGGAGGAGGAAGCAGAGGGCAGCGCAAACCTTACAGGGGCCTTGTGGTGCCATGGAAAACAAAGCAACTATATATAACTATAAAAGAGAATCTGGCCATTTGTAGCAAAGTGGATGGACCTCGAGGGTGTCAGGCTAAGCAAGATAAGCCAGGCAGAGAAGGACGGATACCATATGTTTGCACTCATAGGTCTAATAGAAGAAACCTAACAGGAGACCACGGGGAGAGGAAGGGGGAAAGAGAGCAGGGGAGAGTGAGGGACGCAGATCATGAGAGACTATCGAATACTGGGAATGAACCATGGACTGAAGGGGGAGGGGGGAAGGGGTGATGGTCATGGTGGGGGGCACTTGTGGGGAGAAGCACTGGGTTTATATGGAAACCAATTTGATAATAAACTATTATAAATTTTAAAAAATGAAAAAAAAACCCCAGCAACCACATGAGACTGTTGAATACTGAAACTGAGGGCTGAAGAGGGAGGGGGGAAGGGGAAGGGGGTGATGGGCATGGAGAGGGGCACTTGTGGGGAAGAGCACCGGGTGTTCTATGGAAACCAACTTGGTAATAAACTATTTAAAAAAATGAATAACGTTAAAAATTTTGTTAATGTTATGGAACCGCACCCATTGCTATAGAACGATGTTTACAATGTATCATTAACTAAAAGAGGCAGCTTTCCAAACTGGCTCGGAAGGCATGATCAGCTGTTTGTTTACACATGCATTACAGATGCATACAAAAAAGCATATGGGAAGACAGACTCTAAGATATTAAGATCATTGCCTGTGCATGAAGCCTTGGGTATTTAAAACCTGTCTCATCTTTGGTTTTTGTATTGACTGTGTGTTGCATTTGTAATAATCCAAATAAAGTTTTTTATTTAAAAAAATAGCATCAAAAATCTAAGGCACATAATCATAGGCAGTAAATATAGGTTTTAAAATCAGCAAGAGACCCTCACGGGGAGGCGAGGACCAGACTGCCAGCCTCTTTGAGGCAGTTTCCTGGTTTGTGAAATAAGGAGATAATACGCATCACACAGGGCTGTTGTGCTGAGACACGCCGTGTACGTGCCTTGCACATATGTACATACCTATGTACATATGTGCGCGCTCCGTGTTTTTCACCTCATCTACACGATGTCCTCAGTAGGCATTTCACAGATGCCGGTTCCCTTTCCTGCCCCTTCCCTTCTCTTTCCACTTCCCTCCAACTTAATACAGGTCAGGGGGCTGCAGTGGTTGCTGACCATGCTTCTGGTAAGCTGTGACCCCGTCCAGAGGAGGGTCACTGTCACAGAGATGGCCCCATGCTCCTGGGAGCAGCACCCTCCTCTCCAAGCCAGCTGGTCTCTTGGACCGCAGTATACACTGAGCAGAGCCCAGCAGGGTCATTTCCTAAAACAGAAACAACGCTTCCTTGCTGTCGTCATCAAGAACCCTGTGGCACAAAAAATGCTGTTTGTGGCCCGCTGGACATCGCGGTCCAGAGCTGGCGGCGTAAGGTGGCCTTTCTGATCATTCGGCGCTGACAGCTCACCAGACCTACCAGCTTGCCAAGCATGGGCATTAAACCCCCATCTTACCACTAAACAGAATGCAAATAAGGTAACATCACAGCTCTGCAGAAGACGGAGGAAAAGAGGTGGGTTACCACGTGACCTCGTAGGAATTCCAGCAAAAGGAAAAAAATGCCCGTTTTACCGAATTTGGTGAGGGACATCAGTAAAAAAATGCCCAACGATACTGCAAGAATGTTAGCAACATAAAGGCACTGGAGACACCTGGCTTCCCAGAGCAAGATATGTTCAGAACATGTTTCATGTATTCCAGAATGATCATACTACAGTCTATGTTTATAAACCACAGACATGTAATGTTAAGGGCCATCTCTAAAGATACTGTATCTCTTTTCTTTAAGTTTTAAGTTTATTTATTTTGAGAGACAGAGAGACCAGAGGAAGTGCAAAGAGAGAGGAACAGAAAGAATGCCAGGCAGGTTCCGTGCTGATGCGGGGCTAGAACTCACAAACCATGACATCATGACCTGAGCCGAAACCAAGAGTTGGAAGCTTAACCGACTGAGTCGCCCAGGTGCCCCAAAAGATACTATATCTTCATGAGAACACTTGGAACCTATAAGAAAACCTTCCATTATGGTTTGGTCTACCACTGGTAATACTGAACATTTATTCACTGTACCAGCGACTAACAAAAACTAAGAAATGAAGGAAATTGAACATTTTGAATGAGAAATGTATTAGCAACATAAACTCTCTGGAATAGAAACTCTCAGAAGACAGCCTTGTGTGTGCCCAGAATGGAGCCCAGCCCTCCAGGCGACAAGCTCTGCTGATTACATTCTTGCTAATAAAACAGCAAGAAAAAAATGCATTAGAATTGCCTGAAAGCTTCCTGATCATTACCGGCTGCATTTACACTCAAGGTTTCCCACCACGGAGACATTTAATGTGATAATTTTTCACTAAAATAATACATGTTACTATTATTACTTGGCTTTACTTGAACAGGCTTTTTTTTCTCATCGTCAATTATGCAGTGCTCACAATGGCTTTTAATTGCTCGGGGAAAAAAATCAGAAAATAATTCAAATATATAGTTATAATCATAAAACTATACTGAGGGCTATAAAGTAGAAATGGTTTTAGGCATCTGAATTTAGATTAAGGCCAAGACAATTAAGGACCACAATACACATAACTTTAAGGATTAAACAAAGGTTCAGAAAACAACAGAATCCAGCCTGGAGCCTGCTTTAGATTCTATGTCTCCTTCTCTCTCTGCCTCTCAGCCTCTCGAGCTCTGTCTCTCTCTCTCAAAAATAAATAAACAAATAAACATTAGAAAACTAAAAAAAGAAAACAACAGAACTTCAAATAAGCAGAAAAGGCTATAAATGTGCATATTTTGACACCTGACCTTTTTTTTTTAAGTTTTACTTATTTTTGGAGAGAAAGAAAGGGTGAGCAAGGGAATGGCAGAGAGAGAGGGAGAGAGGGAATCCCAAACAGGCTCTGTACTGTCAGCGCAGAGCCTGATGTGGGGCTCAAACTCGTGAACCACGAGATTATGATCTGAGCCAAAATCAAGAGTCAGACTTAACTGACTGAGCCACCCAGGAGCCCCTTGGCACCTGACTGTTTTTTAAAAGAACAAGATTTTTAAAACATTTTTTAATGTTTATTTATTTTTGAGAGAGAGACAGAGTACAAGTGGGGGAGGAGCTGTCCGCACAGAGCCTGATGGGGGGCTCAATCTTATGAACCGTGAGATCATGACCTGAGCCGAAGTCAGATGTTCAACCTACTGAGCCACACAGGTGCCTCAAGAAAACAAGAATTTTAAGTAGGACCTGAAACCATGGGAAAAAATACACCTGTCAAAAGTGAAATGTGTCCAAATTCTTAGAATGGTTTCTTACTTTGCATCAATTATCAATTCAACCTGTTGTCTCTTAAAAATGATCTACTAGAAAAACACAATATCGGAAACAAAAGCATAAAATGAACTATTGGGACCTCATCAAAATAAAAAGCTTCTGCACAGTGAAGGAAACAATCAGCAAAACTAAAAGGCAACCAACAGAATGGGAGAAGATATTGGCAAACGACATTATCAGATAAAGGGCTAGTATCCAAAATCTATAAAGAACTTATCTAACTCCATACCCAAAAAACAAATAATCTAGTGAAGAAATGGGATGGGCAAAAGACATGAATAGACACTTCAGAGAAGACATCCAGATGGCCAACCAACACACGAAAAGATGCTCAGCATCACTCATCATCCGGGAAATACAAATCAAAACCACACTGAGTTACCACCTCATGCCCGTCAGAATGGCTCACATTAACCACTCAGGCAATAACAGATACTGGCGAGGATGCAGAGAAAAAGGATCTCTTTTGCACTGGTGGGAATGCAAACTGGGGCAGCCACTCTGTGACAGCCACAGTACAGAGACTCCTCAAAAAATTAAAAATAGAACTACCCTACGACCCAGCAACTGCACTAGTAGGTATTTATCCAAGGGATACAGGTGTGCTGTTTAGAAGGAGCACATGCACCCCAATGTTTATAGCAGCGCTATCAACAACAGCCAAAGTATGGAAAGAGCCCAAATGTCCATTGATGGATGAATGGATAAAGAAGACATATACAGTGGAGTATTACTCAGCAATCAAAAAGAATGATATCTTGCCATTTGCAAGTATGTGGATGGAACTGGAGGGTATTATGCTAAGTGAAATTAGTCAGAGAAAGACAAACATCATATGACTTCACTCATATGAGGACTTTACGATACAAAACAGATGAACATAAGGGAAGGGAAGCAAAAATAATATAAAAACAGGGAGGGAGACAAAACATAAGAGGCTGTTAAATATGGAGAACAACAGAGGGTTACTGGAGGGATTGTCGAAGGGGGGATGGGCTAAATGGGTGAGGGGCATGAAGGAATCTACTCCTGAAATCAATGTTGCACTAAATGCTAACTAACTTGGATGTAAATTTTAAAAATTTTTTAAAAATTAAAAAAAATAAATCAGGCTTAGGTATACAATAAGAAAAGAACAATTTTCTGAGTGGGGAGACTCACTTAAAAATTTTCACAAATTGGGGGCACCTAGGTGGTTCAGTTTGGTAAGCACTTGACCTCAGCTCAGGTCATAATCTCACGGTTTGTGAGTTCAAGCCCAACATTGGGCTCTCTGCTGTCAGCACAGAGCCCACTTCAGATCCTCTGTCTCTCTCTCTGCCCTTCCCTCCTGAAAAATAAATAAACATTAAAATTTTTTTTCAAAATTGTTATTTTTTAATGTATCTGCAACGTCTTGGGTTTATTTACCAATACCCAAAGCACTATCAATAGTGTATTGGCCCATTAATGTGTCTGGACCTTAGTGGTTAAGAGTCATAGTGAAAGTCCAACTGTGTAAGTTAGAATCGCATCCCCAACAGTCTCTGGCTAGTCGACCTTGAGTAAGTTCACATTAAGTAAGTCACTTTGTACCTCGGTTTCCTCCCTTCCCCACCTCCTACACTTCGGAGGACTGCAGAGAGTTAATACAGAGGGAGTTCTTAGGGCAGTGTCTGCCCAACAATAGGATACTTTTTAAGTGTTAGCTATAATAATTAGTAGTAGGAGATGATTCAGGGAACTTTGAGCTCCAAGAAATGCTCATAAGATTCCCTATTATGGATTTTTGCTATTTTTTCTCCTTTCCCAAACCACATTTTTAAAATATGCAATTGCACCCCACAACGTGTGAAAATCAATTACAGGTGTAGACAGATCACTACAGAAGGCAAAACAACAGAGCATCTATAATCGAACATTTTCATGATCTTCAGCTGGGAGAGATTATTAAAGAAACCACAGAAAGCACTCACTAACCATTAAGGAACAGAGCGATACAGCTAAGAAATTTTTATTTACTAACATCTAGAAAAATATAATAGTATACAGAAGAGGGGAAAACGAGGCAAAAGGGGGAAGATATTTGCATCACAAATAACCGACAATGAGGAGTATTCAGAAGATATAACCAGCTCCTACAAATCAGTATGAAACGGAGACAACCCACCCAATGTAACATGATATGAGGCTTCCCACTGGATAATTTTATGTTCAGGCTCTGGTTCATGTTCATCACTGCTCTGAGGACTTGTTGATCAACATCCACAACCGTCACGAGCACGTGCTAAGTATGGAGGGCACAGTGATGGGATATTTTAATACACTACTGGTAAGAAGAGAACACAGATTAAACCATGTAGTCTGTGTACTGAAACAAATCAGCGAACCTTTGTTCTACGAAAATACCTGAAAATCCGAAATTCCACATGAACCATTCGTGTCTGGGGCACCCTCCATTAAAACGTAGAAAATGACACTGAAAAGGTATTGAGGCAGGAAATATTATGTGATGGTCATAGAGAGGGGCACTTGTGGGGAAGAGCATTGGGTGTTAATATGGAAACCAACTTGGTAATAAACTATATTTTAAAAAAAAGAATAAAATCAATTTAACAGTCCCAAGCTGAAAAAAAAATTTTTTTAAATAAGGAGAAGAAGAATTGAAAAAAAATCACGACTACTTTTGAGCAACTAACCACACTGGAAAATGTACAGCATTCAGAACCAAGAGCATAAGCTTGGCACTTCTGAGAATGGGTTACATGAGGACTTTAACTCCATTTGCTCATTCCTTCTTACTGTCACACTTGTAGCCTCTGACGTAGCTCGACGCCATGTTGCAACCTGCCCATGGAGAGGACCACACGGCAATAAACTGACAGAGTAGTGCAGCCAGCCACCTTCAAAACACTACATGCCTGTCTCTGACACAGGCATGGCTTGGGTGCGCATCCTTCCAATGACAGGGCCACTGTAGTGAAGTAAGGGTCCCTGAGCCCGAGGCCACAGCTACACTGTGTGGTAACAAATGTCACTCTAACCCTAACCTAACCCTAACCTAACCCTAACCTAACCCTAACCGTAATTTGGAAGTAATTTGTTATGCCGCAATATAGATAAGGAATATAGTAAGATTTATACCTACTGGGATTTACTGAGTAGCTACTGTATGCACAGCATTAGAATCTACTTTTTAAAGAGGTATTTTGAAACACTGATTTCTCTTCCCCCCCCCCATTTTATTGAGATGTAATTGGCAGGGCTCCTTTCTGTTTTTTCCTCCCACAAAAGCAAAATGCACTGACAATATTCAAGAGAATGTATAAGTTTCCTATGGCTGCTGTAACAAAATAGCACACGTCATGGCTTTGAACAACACAGACTTGTTATCTAACAGTTCCGGAGGTCAGAAGTCCCCAGATGGGTCTCAACGGTCTAAAATCAAGGAATCAGCAGGGTGGCCTTCTTTCTGGAGGCTCTAGGGGAAAATTCATTTCCTTGCCTTTTCTACCTTTTAGAAATTGCCCCTATTCCTTGGCTCGAGGCCCCCTTTCATTTTCTTGTATTTTTTAAATACTTATTTTTGAGAGAGACAGAGAGCGAGCACACGTGAGAAGGGGAGGGGCAGAGAGAGAGAGAGAGAGAGACAAAATCCAAAGCAGGTTCCAGGCTCTAAGCTGTCAGCACAGAGCCCGATGTGGAGCTTGAACTCATGGACCACGAGATCATGACCTGAACTGAAGTGGGATGCTTAACCGACTGAGCCACCCAGGTGCCCTCTTTGTTATTTTTAATTTTAGAGAGAAAGAGAGCACACAAGCAGGGTAAAGGGGCAGAGGGGGAAAGAGAGAGACAACCCCAAGCAGGTTTCATACTTCATGCAGAGTTCAAAACGGGGCTCAATCCCACAACCCTGGGATCATGACATGAACCAGAACAGGAGTGGGATGGTCAACAGACTGAGCCCCTCACCTCCCAGGCACCCCCCCCCACCTCCATTTTCCAAACCAGCAGGTGCATCTCACCTGGACCTGTGCTTCTACCGTCACTTCTTTCACTCTCTCGTCCCCCTTCACGTACACAGACCCTTAGGATTGTGTCAGGCCTACCTGGATATCCGGGCTACTCTCCCCATCTCAAGAGCCTTAACGTAATCATACCTGCAACGTGCCCTTCACTGTGCAAAGTATCGTATTCATAGGTTCCAAGGTTTAGAGTGTGAACATCTTTAGTTTTTTATATAATTTAATGTTTTCTTTTTTTGAGAGTGAGAGTGAGAACACACGGAGGAGGCCAGAGAGAGGGAGAGAGAGAGAGAGAGAGAGAGAGAGAGAGGGAATCCCAAGCAGGCTCCACGCTGTCAACACAGAGCCCGTTGGGCTCTATCTCACGAAGTGTGAGATCCTGACCTGAGCCGAAATCAAGAGTCGGACGCTCAACTGACTGAGCCCCCCAGGCGCCCTGAGTGTGGACATTTCGTGGGCCTACTCTGCTTACCACAGCGGGGTCGGCCCTATGTTCTCTAAAGAAATTGTTTGAATTGATGTATATATACTATAAAGAAAACTAAAAGGTTGGGGGAAGCAAAAAGAAAAAAATTCACAAAATTTTCTTTTTCCAGAGGCACCTGGGTGGCTCAGTCAGTTAAGCATCCAACTTCAGCCCAGGTCGTGATCTCATGGTTTGTGGGTTCACGCCCCACATCAGGCTCTGTGCTGACAGCTCAGAGCCTGGAGCCTCCTTCAGATTCTGTGTCTCCCTCTCTCTCTGCCCCTCTCCTGCTCACACTTTGTCTCTCTCTCTCTCCCTCTTTCTCACCCCCCCGCTCTCAAAAATAAACTTAAAAAAATTTTTTACATTAGGTTTTTCCATACCAGAACCATCCTCCGGTTTTAACATTCCAGATGATACTTTTAAATACCTAGTAGCAGAGACACTGTGAAGGAACATGGGCAGCAACATGGCGCCTTTGGGAGCCAGAGCCACACTGTGATGCAGTCGGAAGATAAAGGTGACGTGAGGCCCCGAGGCCCAAGTTTCTTGGGCAAGACTGATATTTTCCTAGAAACACAGGCTCATGTCCTTCTGAATGAATGATACCAGTGTTACCTGTACGCCAGCCTGCAGCAAGGAAAATTAGATTACTTTGTAAGAGATGGCAAAAGTCACTGCAAAAAAGCAAAACCCAACCAAAACCCAACCCCAAAACAAAAACAACTACTTCTCCTAGTTTAGCCAAGAACTAACATGAAAAATGTGTGGCCGTCGGGAAAGGAATGTGGTACTGTCAGAGACCTGACAAATCGGATTCTTTGTAAGTGATGCAGTGTCCGGCTCAATTCCTGATCTCAGCGGCCTTCCAAATCGGCCCTGCACGAAGCAGCTGGGCCCTGCGAGGCGCGCCCGGCTCCACAGAGAGGTGCCTTAACCAAAGGAAACAGAGAGATGGCAAAAATTGACTCTAATACCTGTTTATGGGAAAGGATTCAGATAAAACCTAGTCTGATTCACTGCTTTGGTTATGAGACAATCATGTCAACATTAAATTAGTGAGATCGCAAAGCTTACGCCAAAAGCCAAACATACCCCAGACGTCCATGTCAAATCCCCTTACCGGGAGTAACAAAACAACCAAGATATTATCAACGAAACGTGTCTGGGACCCTGCCAATGACCAAAACATTTCACTAAATATCCGATGCAGCAAAGCATCCAAATAAAATGAATTTAAATAGTCCTTCAGTTTTGTCACGGAATTACACCCGGAAAGGTGGCTTAAAAAAAAAAAAGACAAAGGGTGACCTTGACTTGAAGGCCTTAATAATAAAATGTGTGCAGTATAATTTCACCAGCCAACATGGCTGATTACCGGCATCCAAAACTATCAAGTCTATAAATACTAAGTGCTTTATAATACCTGAATTTAATTGTTTGTCTGGTACTGGACAGAGAGGCCTCAAACTCTGGATTTGTTGGTGTAAACACAGACGTGTGTGTACATGTGTGCACATGCTCATGTGTGAGAGACAGAGACACCAAGGAACAAAGAGAGGACACACGGTGACTGGAAGTGTTGCATTGGAAAAGACAGGTTCTTCTGCTTCATAGCTGGGTTTCTAAGAGACTTCTTCCAAGTGGGTTTATACTGACATAATGACGCATGAGCGTTTCTAAGCTACGGGCTTTTGTATCCCTCCAAAAACATTTTTGAGGATAAATATCAGGTTTAGAATTTACAAGGATAAAAAAAAAAAACAGGAGTATAGCCTTTTTAAAATTTGTTTCAATCTTTATTTCCCAGAGAGAGAGAGAGAGAGAGAGAGAGAGAGAGAGACAGGCAGACAGACAGACAGACAGAGTGTGAATGGAGGAGGAGCAGAGGGAGAGGGAGACACAGAATTTGAAGCAGGTTCCAGGCTCTGAGCTGTCAGCACAGAGCCCGATGGGGCTCGAACCTACAGACTGCAAGTTCATGACCTGAGCCAAAGTCAGATCCTCAGCCACCTGACTAACGAGAAGGATTCCCATGAGGAACTGCCTGATCAAAAAAGCAAGATGCTGGAATGTATAGGGAAGGTACTGGAAGGAGATGGAGGGAAGCAAACGCAAAAGCAGAAAAAAGCATTGCACTAAAGGTTAAAGCATATGCACTTTCACACTTTCTGCTATAAAAATTACGTATGAGAGTAGGCATATGTTTCAGAGAATTAAAGAGTTTTTGAATACTCAAAAAGAGCCAGAACATCAACAACAACAACAAAAAAGAATATAATGACTCCAAGGTTTCTGCCCAATGATTTCATGCAACCATTTTTAAAAATGAAATTGGCCTTATACACTTGGGAGTCTCCTAAGTATGCTTTTGAATTTATAAGTCCACTTAAGTAACACGGTTGGAATGCGCCTCCGGGAACTCTGAGTCCCCAGTGGCTAGGAAATCAGAGGGTGCGGGTGCACATCCTGGCTCGTCCAGTAAGTCTTTACGAGGACACGAGCAAGTAACCCATCTGTCGGGTCTTAGCGTTTCCACCCATAAAATGGAAACAACAGTCCGGCCCGAACACTCTACGAATTCTTCCTGATCTTCTTTGCTTGAAAAGCCTCAGGAATATTTGCTAATTTAAACGTAACTAGTGATTCAAAAATGAGCCCATTTCGGAGAAAGCGGCCCCTTCTTTTCTCATCACTAAACTCCAGAAGCCGCCATACCTTTAGGAATAGGCTGTGAATGCTTTGCTCCGTGGTCCAGTTTGAAGTCCAAATATAAGGTCGGTGTGCGAGTGTAAACCTTGGACTGAAAAGGAAAAGGAAACCATCAGACTCTTTCCAAAAATAAAGTTCCTCTTCACTTCAGCTGGGCCCTTCTCTGATGGGCCTGGGGCCTGGATGATTATATTAACAGTTCCTCCTAGGCAAATGCTGTTCAAGCAAGGCGATGGGCCACCTTACAGCCCCCTGTTAAGGGTCTTCATCGAAGAGTTAGCCCTCCTAGGTGTACAATATGATTGACAAACTAATTGCAGGATGGCAGCTATTTCCCTGTAACCGTGTCTCAGATATGGTCCCAGGTTGATAGTTTATTGGCCAAGACTTGCCTCCCGCTTCTACTTGATAATAGCATCCCAATGTGTGCTTCTTTCCGGGTCTCGATAAAGCCACATCTACTAAAAATTTTTTTTACACGGCCAGTAAATATTTGTATTTGTTCTAACTCGGCCCTCAGGCAAATAAAGGTCATCTACCACCACTGGCTTGAAAAAGCCACGACTTCAAAAGCAAGAAAGGCAAACTTCTGCAAGACTTCCCACTGTAACAGTGGCTTCGATTCCATCCACAGTTATGCAGGGTTTGTGATCCCATAGGACACCATTTTTTGAATCATTGGCACAGACCAAAATCCAAGGGATTATCGCTGTTGCTATGAATCTTATGATATGTTATCTCACTGTTTATCACAAAGCCTCAGTGGTTCTGTTGGACTTTTTAAAATCTGAAAATACACACAAAAATGAAAAGGCATGTAACCCCAATGTGGCAAGGATGTGGAATAACTGAGCTTTCATACGCTCTTGGTGGGACTAGAACTTTCTATACACACCATAGAAAGCTACTTGGCAGTATGCAGTGCTCATGAATGTACGCATGATCCATGACCTGGCATTCCAATCACACGTGGACCCCCAACAGAAATGTTCACCTGAAAACAAGTACATGAATCTTGATAGTGATACTGTCAGTATCAATCCGAACCTGGAAATATTCCAGATATCTTTAACGATAGAAGGGATAAATGAAATGAAATACTATACCGCAAGGAGAATGAATGAACCCAATTATACGCAACGACTCAGATGAATTTCACGATCATAATACTGAGCAAATGAAGACAGACACAGAAGATCATATACCATATGATTCCATTCCTATAAAGTTCCAAACAAGGCAAAACTAAGCTATGATGTCAGAACTCAGAAAAGTGGTTACCTTCGGAAGCTTAGTAACTGGAAGGTGTTAAAAAGGAGACTCCTGGGGACAAACAATTGCCTCTTGACCTGGCTTCTGCTTCCATGGGTGTTCACTTGGTGAAAATTCTCCAAGCTATATACTTGATTTGTATACTTTTCTATGTCTTTATTATATTTTAATAAAGAGCTGTAAATAGACCATGTAAATAGACCAAAGGAGAGAATCCAGAGCCCACAATTATTCACTATCCTTGATAAATGCATCGTTTTGCAGAGAGTAATTATGTAAATGTTAGGAGGACAGGAACATTGCTGCCTTTTTCACCCAGGGCCAGCCTATGCTGCCTATCACATAGTACGTGTTCAATAAATAGTTACTGGCTGATTTTTATAATGGAAAATTCCATGAAAAATAAATTTATTTACAGTATACATAAGGTATTCATCAGTATTTTTACCTATGTGTAGCAAAATGCCTCTCTTCAGGCCAGGTGATTTGGTATGGTTAAAGTGTATGTCTGTACGTTAAATTCTGGAATACAGAATTGTGAATACTGCTATCAGAAAATTGTTTCCTTTCCCATGAACATCTCATGTATTGAAGCTTTTGGCTTTAAAAGCCTGGGAGGTGGTTTTACGTGGCTTAGAAGGCCAAGCTGCATCGATGCAGCTTCAAAGACTACAAAAGCAAATTCCCCCGTGCATGCATAAATGAAACCAGAAAGACCTATGGCATCAAGTGCAACCTCAGGCCAAAGATTCACAATCAATCTGAAGACCCTGAAACACATAAAACAAGGGCACCATCTGGCAAGGATCTGGTTTTGTCTGATGAAGACTTCTAAAGTTACCTCTAAAAAGGTCAATCAGTGGAGCATGCCACTCTCGATCTCGGGGTCGTGAGTTTGAGCCCCACATTAAGGTAGAGATTACTTTGAAAAAAAAAACACCTTTTTTTCAATGAAAAGATCAAGGTAAACTTCACATATTATTGATGACTCCCCTGCCTGGGCAATATTTGGCTGTCTTCTAGAAAAAGAATCCCTGTTTGGTTTAAGTGTCTTTCCGAACTTTTGCCTCAGTGGCCGATGCAGGCCGATCCCTGCCTCCAGCAAAGAGATTAATCACAGAGAGTGTCTTGGTTTAATTTGTACCAGAATCCTCCCAGAAAGTAGTCATAATAATACCCTTGGGCTGGAAGCCCGGAGGCTTTGTGCTGCCAGGGCTTTTCCTGCTGACTAGCAAAGCACTTATCTTCTTCTGGGCTTAGTTCACTTGTCTGAAAATCTCATGATAGGGCTCACTGACATTTAAATCCCTGGCTGCCTCCAAAATTCTGAGTTGGAAAATTAATGTTTTCCTCCACATTTTAATTTTGCAAGGTCCCTTCTGACTTCTCAGATGAGAGCTGTCGAGAGGGGAGAATGTGGCTGGGGGCAAGGGAGGACAGCCAGACTGTGGGGCAGAGGAAGGGGGCCACTGGCGATCTGGCTCTACTCTTGCCCTCAGACTCACTCATCAGCCTGCTCCTCCTGGCAAGCTCTTGTTTGTTTCTTCCTGTCTCTAGCTTCTCAGCCTGATCCATACTGTCCAAAAAAATGGTCACTTCTCTAAGACTGCAATGACACAGACACGCACACGTGTGCACACAAACACACACCAAATTCTGTATTTATGTACTCATTTACGAAAATTTAAACAGAAACCAATGAGAGACATTATAATGCCACATACATAGCCTGTCATCCTGCAATGTGAAAAAGGCAAAAGGGAACTTTTTAATTCATTTTGAAAGTGTTTTTCATACCTATAGCCTAAGATAGAATTCCAATTCTAATATCCTGTTCTGTACTGAAAATGGGAACGTTGAAGGTTTCAATAAAACACGTCTTGAATAATCAATAACCCAAACCTAAATGTATACTGTTCTCTTTCAATTAATCCATAATGAAATAAAATCAATTTGGAAGCTGTTCCCATGAGTGTATACAGGCATATACATGTGTATATGTACGTATACGTATGTACATATATATGTATACACAAATATTCATGTGTTATATATATGCACCATTTTTAAAAAACAGATAGATTTTTAATTTTTATCTTCCTTGGTAACTCTGTTGAAACAGCAAATGTAAATTATGTTCATTTAACACAAGAATAATGCTCACCTCAAATGCATTTTGAGCAAATCTAGATTTAATTTTTCTATTACACACACCGCTGATCTGCATCCATAAAGAAATGTCACCATTAAGTCATTCTTTACTGTGTTCTGTTTATTTTTATGTATGGTATTAACCTACTAATATGGTCTTCAAAACAGAATGAGAAATTAATTAAGCAACTCATTCTTTTCTGTCTAAAACTTAGCTATCAATGTACATCTATTAAAATAAATCGGTCCATGACAACCTAAAATAAAACGTTATCCTACAAATCTGTTTCAACATGAACAGAACGAATGTAGTTCAAGTCCGTCAGTGAAATTGTTTTCTTTTTCCTTTTCTCTGTTTTGGTCCTGGTCAACTATACCTGGACAGGGACTAAAATCCAAGGCTATTCCTCTTTAGTCTTTCTTCTCATTTCATAGATCTGTTGAAAGTATTTAGGAAACTTATCTTTAAAAGTTTTAGTCTGCATTTGAAAAATCAAATGTCTTAAAAATCTGAAGAGTTCAAATACACAGGGAAGAGAACCTAACACTCTTCAGAAGAGGTTAAGGGTAAATTCTGGCTAAACTATACCAACAGGCGCGCTACCCGATCCAGACAAGCCTGGTGTCTCTTTCTCTAGAAATGTCTGTGTCAAACCTTAATGAACCTAACGGACCACTCCAATAATGACTGCAAAACACCCAAGACCAAACAAGGTCTCCGAAATCACTTCCTTCCGAAAGCCAGCTACCTTCATCTTCTTTCCTTCAAAGACTTCCTGCTTGCCCTGGCTTTTAGCATGGTTCCCTTGTCAAGCTGGCTTCCTGCCGCTGTGCTTATTCATAAATGTGAACTTAATTCAGGAGATGAAATCACTTCCACATGCCAGCCATGTGGCCTGAAATCCCCGAGAAAGAGAAAAGAGCACACCATAGCTGCGCCGCCTGAGCTCGGCCTGTTGCCTCTGCCCCTTCGCAGAGAACGGCCACCGGCCGCCCATTGATTCCCAAATGCTGCTCATTTTGCCACAGCGCTGGCCTTCCCTAAAAGCAATGGCAGCCATTTGTCACACGTCAGAGCTGTAATAAATGATGCCCATTTCTTTTCGAGCATGATTGCAAAATCCTTTTATGATTTGGTGAGTTTTCAGGAAAGGCACTCAAACTCTCAATCTTACTACACATTGCATAAGCAAGTCCCTCTGGGTAACTGTACTAACCAGTGCAAATCCTCAAGGTCTACCCATTCCTGGACCCTCACCCTCATACTGATCATGTCTCTACTGTGGGAAACCGTGTTTTACGGTTGGTTTGGGCCTTCTCTTTTGCATCATTGCTAACTTTTGATAAATATCACTGCACATAAATCTTTGACCCGACCCCGTTTTTTTCCCTTCAAGGTGAAATTTGAGGCCTAAAGGTCTAGATATGGTAAGGGCTCCTGGTGTATCTGTAGGTTTATGGCTAAATGTGATGTGGCCAAAGGCAAACTAGTCAACACAGTCATGTGGTTAAGCAGCAATTTCTCTGAACACGCCTACTGTTAGTCACTGGTTTTTCTAGTCTTAGTAATTCTGCTAGACCAAAGGGCAGCTTTTCAACTCGTTACTTGCTCCAAATACTGTTTTTTTCCCCTCCCATTTAACCCCTTATTGTTAGAAAGTAAACTCATTGCAACAAATCACCTGTTGTTGCACATTTAGACTGTTTCCAATTCGTCCCTGTCACAAACATAGAGTGGAAGGATTAATTTCTGGGGGGGGGGAGGAAAGGAAAAGAAAAAAAAATCAGAAACTTTTGGGGAAAATAGACAAAAAGAAAAAGTAAGGAAAAAAGCTTAACCCACCAAAATGCTTAAAGTGACTACCTCCATAGTCCAAATGCCGACATTTGGACAACCAGGGTCTAGCATGATTTGTTTTTGAACAAAAAATCATTTTGACAAATTCTTATACTACTGAATTGCTTTCATCCAAATTGGGTTTTTTTTTTTGTTCAAATCACTTGGTAACTACCTGTAAAAAGTGCCCATTTCATCAAAATGCTGACCATCTTATATATTTTTTAAGTTTATTTATTTAATTTGGGGGGCAGAGAGGGAAGGAAAGAATCCCAAGCAGGCTCTATGCTGCCAGTACAGAGCCTGACATGGGGCTCGAACCCACCAACTGTGAGATCATGACCTGAGCTGAAATTAAGAGTCAGACACTTACTTCAGCTCAGGTCATGATCTCATGGTTTGTGGGTTCGAGCCCCGCATCGGGCTCTGTGCTGACCGCTCAGAGCCTGGAGCCTGTTTCGGATTCTGTGTTTCTTTCTCTCTCTCTGCTTCTCCCCTACTCACACGCTGTGTGTCTCTCCCTCTCAAAAAATAAAATAAATTAAAAAAAAAAAGAGTCAGATACTTAACCAACTAAGCCACCCAGGAGCCCACCATCATATTTTTTTAATCTTAGCTAATTTAAAAAGCAGAAATTGTTGTCTCCTTGCTCTTTTAATTTTGCTGTTAGTTTGGGGGATATTACTATTAATTTAACAAATACTATTATTATTAATATAAGAATCACAATAGCTAAGAATGTAAGGGCTTAATATATACTAGCACTATTCTAGGCGCTTATGTATTAATTAGGCCACTTGTATACCCCTTTCTATGAAATACTGCTCCTTACCCATTTAAGTTTTCATTCGTTAGTTAGTTCCCTCATTCAAGATATACTGGTTGAGAGCATGCATATTGGTGAACAACAGAGCTTCTAAGGCTTTGTGGAGTTTACTTTCTAGTGAGGAAGACAATGTAACAAATTAAATATAAAATTACACATGCTATAAAATAAATAAATAAAAGAAAGAAAGAAAGAGGGGGCAGAGAGAGAAAGTAACGGGAGTACTGGAGGGCCCCAAACGAACAGAGTTGGGCGTCAGGGGTTTCCAGGCAGAGACAGGAGTGTGGCACACGCAAAGACCTTCAGGCAGTAAGAGGAGAGCGATACGCCGACACAGGGCGCTGTGGCACAGGATGAGTTCAGAGAGTCAGAAAAGACGTGGTCAAGTGCAGGCTACTGTAAGGTATCTGGGATTTCTTTAAAAGTACAACAGGAATGGGGACGCCTGGGTGGCTCAGTCGGTTAAGTGTCCAACTCCGGCTCAGGTCATGATCTTGAGGTTTGTGGGCTCAAGCCCCATACCTGGGCTCTGTGCTGACAACTCAGGGCCTGGAGGGAGCCGCTTCAGATTCTGTGTCTCCCTCTCTCTCCCTCTGACCCTCTCCCACTCATGCTCTCTTGCTCTCTCTCTCTCTCTCTCTCTCTCTCTCTCTCATAAATAAATAAACATTAAAAAATAAAATAAAAAATAATAAAGAAGTACAACAGGAACACGCTGGAAGTGGGCAGGGGACAGAAGTGAGGTAGATACATTTCAGATATATTTCAGAAATAGAAAGGTTTTGCTAAGGGGCTGGACGTGGGTGCGGGAGGAGAAGGAATAAGGATGACTGCCATGTTTCTTCTTTGAGCAGTGGGTGCCACTCATTCATCTGGAAGAGAAATGAGTTTTCATTTGTTGTCAAGACACATGGGAATAGGGTGAACAAGTCTTCAACTTCTGTCGTTTTAAATGTGACAGGCCTGGGAACATGAGAAAGGAGACGTCAAGGAGGTGGCTAAATAAGTAAGTCCACAGCGCTCAGAGGCGAGGTGTGTGCTGTAAGTGTCAGTGTGGGAGTTGTGGACTATAATGGGCCTCTATGTTCGTGGGATGGACAAGATCACCCAGAGAGATGATACTCGATGAGAGCGGGCTCAGGACTGAGATCCAGGGAACTCGTGCGAGTAGGTAGAGGAAAAGGGACTCACACAAGATAGAAAAGTGAAGGAGCACGGAGCGCCCAGAGATGCAAGAACCCATCATCTCGAAGACCAAAGAAAGGAGAGAGGCTGATGAAAAGGAGGAAGTAGTCGAACCATGTAAGGGAAGAGTTAACGTGAAAAGAAAAAATGACCTCTGGGTTTGGCCACATGGAAGCCAATGCTGACCATAGGCACTGATGGGTGTGTACGCAAGGCTGAGAGCATCAAGAAGGTGGGGGAGAGGACACAACATGTGCAGACAAATCTTCTGTATCTATGACGAGCGAGCCGAGAACGGAGGTGGGTCCATGGGAGTTTGGGACTTCTCTTATTAATTTACATGAAATGGTTTTAAAAAAATTTTTTTAACATTTATTCATTTTTGAGAGAGAGAGAGAAAGAGAGAATGAGTAGGGGAAAAACAGAGAGAGAGACAGACAGACAGAGACACACACACATAGAATCCAAAGCAGGCTCCAGACTCTGAGCTGTCAGCACAGAGCCCAATGGGCCTCGAACTCACAGGCCACGAGATCATGACCTGAGCCAGTCAGATGCTTAACAGACTGAGCCACTCAGGTGTTCCAAAAGGTGGGGTTTTTTTTAATGCTTATTAATTTTGAGAAAGACAAAGTATGCACAAATGGGAAAGGGGCAGACAGAAGGACAGAGAGAATCCCAAGCAGGCTCCGTGCTGTCAGCACAGAGCCCAACCCAGGACTCCATCCCAGCAACTGTGAGATCATGACCTGAGCTGAAGTCAAGAGTCAGACATTTAACTGACTGAGGAGCTACCCTGGTGCCCCTGAAAGGTGTTTTTATTTTTACTATAAATTAAGGCTGCTAGTCTTTAATAATAGTTGCTGTAAAAATTTCCCAGTTTGCTTTTGGCTTTAATTTCATTTACAGCAGTTCTAACATGAGTCATATCCATCAGTCTTTTCCTTCCAATGCTTTTAAACTTAGGAAGTCTTTCCCCATCCAAAGATCACATAAATGTCTTCCTCCATTTTTCTAGTTCTACATTTTTAACATTTAATTCTTTGATCTATGTTGAATTTATTTTGCTATGAGGAATGAGATCATGAGCTAAACTGGTGTCTTTATGAATGGTGAATCAACTGTCCCAGTTGACTTATTCTCGTCTTTTCCTCAACTGATGATAATTTTCTGGAGTCTTTTGCTGGTAGGCTCCCTTTCTGCCCATCACAAGGAAGAGCCTTAATGCAGACAAGTTCACTAAGTAGCTCAAGAGCCCCAGCGAATCAAGGAAGATCTACTCCATAAGGAGTTCTTGTCACGGTCTAGTACACTTCCCACGGGCCTCCCGATCTCCTTGTCCTTCCCCTCCTTCCCTACTCTCGTGGTCTGCTGGGCTTTGCAGGGGAGAAGACCCATCAGCACAGGCCCCCTTGACTCTACCACTTACACCTTCACACACACACTCAAGAAACTCACCGCCAGAACCTTTAGCCCCTGTGTGGAAAACCATACCTTCCTGTCCCCTGGAGATCCTAAGGCTTTCAGGAGGTGAAAAGTACATTTACCACAGTATTTAAAGCAAACTTCCAACTCTCGTTGCTCAGAATGGGCTGGTGCTTTTCAGTGAAACGGTAAGGCCTCTGTCTCCAGTCCAAAGCATTCGCATTTCTGAGTCCTTGATTATCTTAAAATATTCTGATAAGGGGTGGGAATGAGGAGTTTCCATCCTCAGTGCCAAAGGTATCATGGGGGGATTAAAATCTTATAATCGCATTTTCACACATACATGAAGTGCTATACAAAGAAACGACACGGAACACTTAGGCAAAGCGCCAACAACTCTGTATGGGGTGAGAGAGAGGGCCAGACAACTGCAACTTCTATCCACCACAAAGGACTGTGAGAAATCTCGAGCGTCAAGCCGTCCAGCTGACCAAGAATTCCAGACAGAGTCAAATCATCCATCTTCCAGTCCAGGGTCTGTAGTACCTTTCCCCGAGCAGTGCTGCTGACCAGAGTCACATTCTCAGCCTTCTCCTCGCCTTCTGTTTAGGAGAGGGCTCACGAGGCAGAAGAGCTAACGAGGAAGGGAATAAAGTTGCTGACAGGACTCGCAGTCCTGACATTTAACCAGAGGCATGTTGACTGTGAAACTGGTCTTGGACTCCTTCACTCTTTGAGTCAGCATTCTTGCCTGAAGTTGGGTTACAGATGTTCTAATTTTTTGGAAAATTAAAACCAGAGGAAGAACAAATACCCATCCCTTATAGGAATAACCAGCCCATCCATAATTTTACAAAGGCAATAGTACAGTAAAACCACAATGACCTCCAAATATGCCAACGGGGAGCCTTCCTATCCCTTGTCTCCTATCCACGGGTAACGTGTTCCAAGGTTGAATCAGCAAATCTATTAACAGATGCTAGAATATCCCTCACAGGGCTTTTTAATATTTTCTAATTGCTATTAGTTACATTTGGTATTCACTAAGATGCTTTTAAGAGTTCTTGTAAGAAAAGTGCATCAATAGGGCGCGCAGGTGGCTCAGTCTGTTAAGCATCTGACTTTGGCTCAGGTCATGATCTCACAGCTCAGCTTCCTGGGTTCAAGCCCCACGTCGGGCTCTGTGCTGACTGCTCAGAGCCAGGAGCCTGCTTTGGATTCTGTGTCTCCCTCTCTCTCTGCCCCTCCCCTGCCCATGCCCTTTCTCTCTCTCTCAAAAATAAACATTAAAAAATTTTAAAAAGGAAAGAAAGTACATCAAGACGGGAAGCTATCTGGCAAAGATAAGATTTCCCAGAGTACAAGGACTGATAGCTCTGTGCAGATGTGATAAAGGGGGATCGTATTATGGCACTGGGCTTCTCCTACGTGAGCATTTGAAGGACATTCTGATACAGTCAGGGGTATCTGCTTGTACAGACACATGCCTGAAGGTACCTTTTTGGTGTCAAAAGAGAGAGGTTCATTCAGAAGCTTCCTTCCATGGAAAAGAAACAAGGCATTCCCAAACTGGAAAGAGATGCACTCAGCAAGTTTATGCACGAGGGCTAAATGGTATGATACAGCAGAGCTACTGTGCAAATAAAATGAGGCAAGATTCAGGAAATCTGAGTCTGGGCCTAAGTTCCTTCCACAATGGGCTGTGTGACCATCTCTCCTCTTAGACCTCCCGGTCTTTAACGTGTCCACAGATGGGGCACCTGGGTGGCTCAGTCAGTTAAGCGTCTGACTCTTGATTTCGGCACGGGTCATAATCTCACAGTTCATGGGTTTGAGCCCCACATCAGGCTCTGTGCCCACAGCATGGAGCCTACTTGTGATCCTCTCTCTCTCCCTCTTTCTCTACCCCTCCCCACTTGTGCTCTCTTTTCTCTCTCTCTCAAAATAAATAAATTTAAAAAAAAGGAAAACGTTTCCACAGATAAATACCTGCTCTCGGCAGAAAGTCTGATTTATGTTGGCTTACGCCAAACTGGTAAGAACCTGTGAGCGTGTGGTTAAGACCCCAAGCTGGAGCCAGACATCTACCTAGTTGGAATGCCAGCTCCATCACTCACTAGACGCACAGCTAGTGTCGCTATGCCTCAGTTCCTTCTCTTGTCCCTTAAATCACCTACGTAGGAGGTCAACTACACTAACCAAAAGCTACTGCTGAACACCGATTGAGCAATCAATATCCACCCCACCCCCTCTCTCTTGCCTTGGGTGCATGGAATGGAATTCAATTGATCACACATCACAGTTCGCGGCACATGGTCATGTTGTTGTGAGTACTGGTGAGAACCCACGTTAAATCCCATAAGTGCCTCCTCAGAGTCTCTCAGCCCTGCTGGCTCCTGAGCCCCGTCCTCACCGACTGCCAGGTTCTGAATGGCGGGAGCTAGGGCAGCTCCAGAGTCCCTGGACTTGACCTGACAGATGCACTGAGGCTCTGGGTCGACGCCCAGACTGGAATGAGGATCCACGCCACTGGATGTGGAACGTGTCCTCCTCAGAGAGGCTTCCTGAAGGGGCTGGGTGACACAATCCAGAGAGGACGGGCATGCGCCCCAGTGGGGCCAACTGTGGCTGAAGAGGAATGGCGGGTGTGCAATGACAGAACAATTCTTCTTTCTCCGCCACAGAGTCCCGAGGCACAGTTTTCCGTCAGGCACCCTGTACCTCCAAGTCTCTGCCTCATCGCCCTTCTCCGTCACACCCGCTGCCCCGGGATCGCACACACGGCCTGCCGTGGGGCCTGTCTTCCAGAGAGCCCAAGTTAAACCGGCAGCAAGAAAACGGAGCCATGTGAAGCGCTCGGAACTTCCCTGCCCGGTACAGTTAACCCCTCACCATATGAGGCACATTTCATGTGCTCAGTGTGACCGGAGATGTGTGCTAAGTGTAAGATACACGCTGCATTTCAAAGACTTCGTACAAAAGATGTAAAATAGCCCATTATAAACTTACACTGATTATATGTGGAAATGCCAGTATTTTGGATATCTGGGCTCAAATATATAATCAAAATCAGTTTCACCTGTTTCTTTTTACTTTTTTAAAAATATGACTACTGAATATTTTAAGTCAGATGTTGCTTCCATTATGTTTTTATTGGAAGGCTCTTGGAATTTAGTACCTCATAAGTCCATGAAAGAGGTTAGCTATTTTCATTTCCATTCCCAAGAAGTTCTAGAGATTTGCTGTCAATAAAGCCTCATGATAGAAAGGAATGTAGGAATAGAAAGGGAGACAGATAGGGCAAAGGGAACCAGTATTTAGTAAGCACTCTTAATGTCACTAGGCACATCATATATTATACAAATAACTCAAAAACTATTATTATCCCCATTTGGCAGAGAAGGAAATAAGGGCTCAAAAATAAGTTTTCCAAGGTCACGGAGGTATTAAACAACATGGCTGAAAATTGGACCCAGATCTGTGTAACTCCACAGCTCATGCTTTTTTTGATCTATCATACTGTCAAAGGATTGGCTCTAATGGTACAGTATGGTTTTGATAATGGAGGTTTTTTGACATATGTTAGGGCTTCCCAGAATTCCCTTAAATCACCTGCATAGGAGGTCAACTACGCTAACCGAAAGCTACTGCTGAACACCGATCAATCAATCAATATCCACCCCACCCCCTCTCTTTTGCCTTGGGTGCATGGAATGGAATTCAATTGATCAGACATCACAGTTCACGGCACATGGTCATCGTACGTCCATGAGAGCCCCCTCCTTGTTTTGTATTTTTCCCCATTATCCCTAATTTCAATCCTATTCTCCCATTGGTTCTTAGTTGAGCGTACGTAACGAAATTCCCTTCAATATGCCTTTCATGTGTTCATTTAAATATATAGGTATCCTTGAAAAATAAGTGGTATTGTGGCCAAACTGCTTTATTTTTCTGACGTATGCCACATTATTTCCTGAAATAGAATAATGCAGATAAAAGTAAATACGGTCTGTTGCTTCTGGCAGCAACGGCATATCCCATTATACACAACCACTATATTTGACTGATCCATTCCCTAAGTGGCGAACACCTACACGACCTCTGACTGTTTTCCACCACCTGCGATGCTGAGCTGATCACTGTCATGTGCCTACTCGGTGAAATTTGGCTGAAGTAAGTCTCCCGAGGTGGGATTACTGCGCAGACTCTACAGTCAGGGCTAGCGTCACTAAGCAACGTCAGCTCCCTCTCCACAACGAACAGTTATACTCGCCGGCCACGCATGAAGCTTCTATTTCTTGCCACCCTTGCCAGCACTTGCCAATATCCAACTTTTTAACTTTGGCAAACCTGAAGGGTGTCCGGTGGGAGCGCATTATTTGAATTTACATTTCTCTGCATGTTGGCTAGAAGAACGTCTCTTCGTATTCTTATCAGCCTTCAATAGTTGGGTGGAGGATTTTCCTAAGACCTAGTGTCTGGAGTTGCCACCGATACCCAAAAGCAGCTTTTTAAGAAGGCAGGAATGTTTCAGAACCCCGGAGGGTAGAGGCCCTATAGACACGTGGCTTTGTTCCCCCAGCTACGGTGATGCTCTGGACTGACCACGTCTATCAATTTTCTGAAGCTATAACTGCTCTAGGGCTTGGAGATTCGGTTGTGCAAAAAAAAAATCTCACGGAACTAGGGCTGGTATTGCAATAAAGGTGCCTCTTACTACCTTCTGGGTCTACTTTTAAAGTGAGATGAAGGGGAACTGGTGGAGAATGAATTCAAGTTTGGAAGTCCTGATGGAGCCCCATCCAGCCCAGTGAAAGGCCGGGCACCGATGCCTACGAAGGACAAGAAAATCAGTACTTCACGCAAGCAAAACAGAATTAAAGTTGGGTAAGGGTGCTTTGGGATTTCATTTAGAATGTAATTAGAAATGATAATTTCTGATGACTTGGTTTATAAAAGCAAGGGGTTTTAGATCAGGAGCTTAGATTTCCTCTTCAGAAATTTGATGGGACAGATGTGTGTTCACAACTAGGACATTTTAATATTTAGGTAATGTTTATGCTGCTACTTGGGTTCTCACACACCTCTCAACATGGCTGGGAATAATTCGGCAGGGAACTAGGATGGGGGTAAATGTTCAGCCTAGAATATGATATGCTTTGGTATTAATTTAATGAAAATAAATTCTATATTCATTTCAGACCCTTCTGGGGGTAAAATTTATCACCGAGGGTTGAAGTTAGTTTTGGTGAGAGGAGGTCCATATTGACCAATGTCTCTCCTCCCCTGGGGCTGGTGGGGGGCTTGGGTGGGGGGCAGTCAGTGCTACGTGGCTAAGTGTCCAATCCAACAGATTAACAAAACCAAATGTGGGAGAATGTTGGGGGGCCTCCAGACCCCTCTTTAATGTCCCCATAAGGCAACAGCCACCTGCTCTCAGCCTTCCTCATTCGTTCCTGGAGGTAGGGGGGAGAGGGAAGGATGGGATCCCGTCGGTGAGGGCAATTCAAGGAACTGACATGCTCTGCTGGGCTGTTCCCTCTCCCTCTCTCCCACGAGGTAAGAGGCCCGCCTCTGAAAACGATGCCTATGGCTGTAAGCTCTGCCTGGACATGTTTAATGAAGTAGAGAAAGTATTAAAAGCTGAAATGATTCCCAAGAATCCAGCCACGTGTCCTTATCCAGATTTTACTGTAATAAAGATGATTATTTGGATCCCCATCTGGCTGACTCCTCAAAGTCTACATCTCAGCTCACTTGGAACTTGGGAGGGGAATGAATGATAATTACCTCTTGGTCTTCTC
>NC_043717.1:10975127-10981954 GCF_006229205.1 Suricata suricatta
AGAGGGCAGCAGACGGCGCAGCGCTCTGCCCGACCTCATCCTCAAACCATGCGACCGACAACCCCGGGAGAGAGGGATATGGGAACAGGTACACGGCCAAGGTCAGCCATATGCAAAATGCAGGGGTGGACCGACTTGGTCTTGGATTTCCCTCCAGCCTAGTACTCTGCACCATTTCCTTTTGTCCTGTCACAGCCCCACCAGGAGCCGGCCGTCCACGCATCCTGCCATCATGATCCCCGAATAGTCACTGCGCTCCTACGACGTGCCTTTAATACCAGCCATTCTATGACATGACCCCTGACCTGCTCTCTTTTCTTCCTTTCCCTTGCTTTGTACATGCAAGCAAAATCATCTGTCCCTCCTCCGGGCTGCCATGGAAGTTTCGCTCGCACACTGCTGGTTCAGCCTCTCGGGCACCACGTCATACTTCTGCGCATGCGGGCTTCCCTCCCAGCCAGACCGTGACCTGACTGAAGAACAGTGGTCATTCCTCATTCACGTCGTATCTCCAGGGCACTGCACAGTGTGCACACAGCAGGTGCCTAATGACTGGGTGAACAGAGCTCACAGAGAAGTGGACACGTGGATTAAATGACTGTCAGTCTCCAAGTCCCCTGGGATTGGAGCTAGAGGGTCGTGTAGAACTCGGGCAGCTGAGAAGGCGTCACTGAAGGGAAGAACCCTGGCGAACAGCCTCAGGGAGGCGGGGGTGGTGAATTCCTCTAGTCCGCGATTCCACAGGGCTGGACCCCAGTATGTCCTTTCCCCACAAATGGGGTTCCCTCCTGCTGTGTCACAGGGAGGCCAGAAGACTGCCTTCTGCTGGTACTTCCTCTCCCCGTGCCCATCCATTATTTATTTAAGGGCTCAAAGAGGAAATTCGGCCACAATTCATTCGGGTGATCGTGATTTTCTTAGGTGGGACTTTAACTTAGCATCCCTCATAGTATCTAATTAAACGTGGACTATAATGAAAAAAAATCAGTAGCAACAAAAACTAGAGAAAAATAAAGACCGTTAGCAGAAAGAAACATGAAATCACATGAGTAAAAAGCTTCAGATTCCTAAAATGGTCAAGTCATATTAGGTTTCCAGAAACTGCTTCCCAGGGATAATGGCCATCCATTTTTTTAATGTCCACTTAGTGTGCAATATAACACTGAACATCACAGTATTTTTCTTAGCTCTTTCTCTTATATCTGTACCTATTTTTTCCTACAGTGAGAATCTGGACTCCTCAAAATATTATCAAGTTAACTCATGTGTTTTATTTCAATATACACGAAAAATTTTAAAGTATAATGCCAAGGCTAACAAGGAACTATGGAGTCAAGTTTAAAATCTTTGCACCTTTTTGTCTTTAGAAAGTACATCCCACTAAAAATGTACCATCAACAACCTCTGTTTAAAAGCCCTTAAAATAAATACTTTCTCCGTGTGGTTATGTTGCTGGTATCTTTACACAAATTTTAACGTCTTCATTTGTGTCTGGGTTTGACTTTAAGATTTGGGTTTTGTTTCTCTCCTCTGGTTTGACTGGATATTTTAAACATGTAAACATTTACATCTTTCAAAACTGAAGGGGAAAAGACATATGAAGAGAAGGGTGGTCAGGTCCATCCTTACTCCCCACCCTCATCCCAAAAGGAACGGTGTTTAAATACCCAGTTTGCAAGCCTATCACAGAGCGCTCTGACTTACAAATAAAATAAATGAACAGAGAAGGCTTTGGAAGGGACGATTCCTTTCTGGACAAGGTCCATTTCCCTCCGCTCCCATTCTGGGGCAGCTGAAGCCTGTTCTCTCACAGTCCCTCTGTCAGAAACACGCCTCACCACGCATGACCTTTGCCGTCGGGAGAATATTCATCATTCTTTTTCCAACCGCACCCATGAACTTGGTGGAATACTTCAAAGGAGGAAAAAGGGGGGAAAAAGTGTGCCTGTGCCACATGTTTCCACGATTTAAGCGTTTTTTCAATGCTACCTTGAGAAGCCGTTCTGAGCTTGGGAAGGAGAGAGAGGCCCCCATGGAGGGACCAGCTCTCCCCACATCACGAAGTGAACGGAAGCAAACTCAGAAAGGCAGAGGAGCAGGGGGAGCTGAGAACTGGGGTGGGGGTGGGGGGTCAACTGTAAAGTCAGCGAGATCCATTTACAATGTGCCAGATACAATCAAAGAGCTCAAATTATCCCTGCAATAGAAAAATGGGTACCATGAAAAAATGTTCTAAGTTTACTATCCAGTATTATGATTGCCAAAAACCCACGCCTGTTTGGACGTGCTATCAAAGTACTTTCTGGAAAGCCACACCCCCCTCCCCACACACAGTTTTAATTGAACTCAGGTAGAAGGGATACTAACAAAACTATATACCGGTGAGGAAGTGTTTCTAATGACATTCTGCCCTTAACGTTTCCTAGATGAAAACCAAAGCTGGAAAACGGGGTGGGTAGCTCTTGCTAGCTCTGGTACAGGAAACAAGGGTGCTTTTTGGTGGAGAGACTCGCCCAAGGGACCCAGGGTCTTCTGACGCCTGCAGGGGCGAAACCAAAGCCAGGACGGGGGGCAGATACCACAACAGGGACACAGGGAAAGCTGGGAAGTAGGTCTCCCTACTAGAGATCAAGCCACACCTTGAAACCCCACAGGAAAGACGCTTAAAGCAAGAAGATGACATGCGCCAGCGGACCCCTAAGTGTCCACACCTCTGCTCATCATTGTTGTCACCGCTTGGATTTAAGAAACCTGCAGGGAATAATTTGGGTCTTGCCAAACAGCCTAGTATTCACGTTTAAAGGGAAAAAAATATTTTTTCTTTCCCTACTTCCTAATCCTTTAGTTTAAAAATATAATTTAGCCAATTTCGCTGTTGTCTCAACTTTTTAATTAGCTCATATTAAGCTTATTGCAATCATTCTTAATCCCTAATTTTCCACCTTCTTACTACGTCACCCATTTCTCATATTCTAGCATTCATTTACATCCTAATGATTTCGCTGATGCACCTAGACAATGTTTACTGTCTTGGATGTATCAGGCACAGTGTCAGGTGCTGGGACACAGCCGTAAATAAGATCTCAGTGAATTGAAGGACATGCTTGGCCAACTCTTTTTGGAAAGTGAATTTTGAAAATTTTACTGATGATCCAACACATGGATATATAATCTGTCCATCAAAAGGAAGATCCTTGGGGCGCCTGGGTGGCTTAGTCGGTTAAGCATCCCACATCGGCTCAGGTCATGATCTTGCAGTTTGTGGGTTCAAGCCCAGCATCGGGCTCTGTGCTGACAGCTCAGAGTCTGAAGCCTGCTTCGGATTCTGTGTCTCCCTCTCTCTCTCTGCCCCTCCCCTGCTCACACTCTGTCTCTCTCTAAAATAAACATTAAGGGAAAAAATTTCTAAATATAAAGGAAGATCCTTTCTGTTATACCTCTGGGCCACATGAACACGGTACAAAGCTTTGGCAAAGAGCCGCAACCACTTAGAGCTTATTCTGCACCAGGAGCTGTTCTAAATTCTTAATCATCTCGACCCATTTTACAGTTGAGAACACTTGCGCCCAGCAAGTTGGGACTTGGGACTTTTCTAGAGTTATGCAGTGGTGGAGCTGGCCTTAACCACAGGCAGTCTGGCTCCTGACTGCCTTTTTCTGACCCCAGTGGGGCTGAGGCCCCCTTAAGGCTTGCCTCGGACACAATGGAATTTACAACAGCAGGAGGTGAGTAGAAGCATTTCTTGGGAAGAATTATATTCCAGACAGCACTGGCAATAAACATGGCTCATCCTGATAAGGATGGAATGGGCTTTGGAGAATGTATACGGTCATGAAATAAACACGTGATTTTGACCTTCCAGAAGCGACAGAAACTATTCAATGTATCCCATTTTTATCTTTTCCTCATTTCTTCAGCCTTCACTTTAGATCGTGATGTCCTGGCAGAATTTGGCTCGAAACTGGCTGTAGCTTGGGTGCCTGGGTGGCTTAGTTGGTTGACTGTCCAACTTGAGCTCAGCTTTTGATCTCGTGGTGAGTTCAAACCCCATGTTGCGCTCTGTGCTGACAGCTCAGAGCCTGGAGCCTGCTTTGGATTCTGTGTCTCCCTCTCTCTCTGCCCTTCCCCAACTCACGTTCTATTCTGTGTCTCAAAAAACGAATGAACATTAAAAAAATTAAAAAAAAAAAAAAGAAACCGGCTGTGGCTTCCCAACCCCAAGGGCAGAGACACACACAACCTGGGAATAGGGACACATCCACGTTTCAGACTTTAAAAAAAAGGACAGTTGCGCTGCTTGCAAGCTTCTAACATCTTGCACAAAACTCCCTCACCTTTTGTATGGATGTCGCAACTCAAGTGCAGAAACATTAACTAAGATTTGCCAAAAGCCTCACAGCTGGACCTTAGCATCTTCTCTGGGCACACCATCAACCTGTCCCTCATGGTCAGTCAAGTCCTGTGTCTTGGGCCCCGCCATCTTTACAGTGACTCAGGCGGCCGTCTTTTCTTCAGAGCAGGTTAACAGCCCTTCCCGAGTCCCAGCAAGCCCCGTTAGCACAGACAGCAAACATAAAATTCAGCCCAGCTCCTGCCCAAGTTAACATGAATTATTCAAATTATAATACGAACAGCTACCACTTATGTGGGATTTACAGTGTGTCTGGTGCTGTTTTGATAGATTAAATATATATCAAAAACTCAATCTTCATAGCAACCCTATGTTATGGAGGTGTACGGTGAAGCACAGAGAGGTTACGTGGTTTTCCCAAAGCCACACAGCTAACTCATGGTGGGGATTCTAATCCAGGCTGACTGTCGCCAGAGGCCAGGCTGGTGACCACAGGACCACACTGCCTCTCAAACTTCACGTTAATGCTGACTAGCATTCCGAGAGTCCCTTATTAAAATGCTCTCATAATAAAGGCTGATCATTTACATAGGCAAATGTAGTTCATTTCCAAGATTTTACTTGACAAAAAGAAAAAACAAGGAGGCCGGCAGCACGACGAAGACATGATTTTACAAAGTTAAAACATCACCGCTGGTCTCTCATTCTTGGTTGTGACTGCGAGATCACGAAGTGCTTCACGACGTCCTCCTGCCTGTAGTCAACCAGCTCCCACGCCAAAACTGCACCACGTTTGCCATAATGAGAAGCAGCTGTGAACTCTACGGATTCATGGTATCGCTGGCTTCGCTTATCTATTGAATCTGTGCTCTAATTTCTCTTTTTAGCTGCAGACAGCTCTTTTTTCTAAATGAAATCTTAAGGACAAATCCAGCATACGTGACAGGGCAAGGCAAAGCCTTGTGCTTTGGCGAGAATGAAGGGGGGAAATGCTCTCGACTACCACCCTCCGCGCCCGTGTCCCCTGAAGGCGTGTCCCCAGAGCCCCAGAGTCCTGGAAACGCGGAATGAAGACTGCCACCGGCATCAGAAGGAGCCGCCTAGCACCAGCCCCGATCCAGCTCTCCTTCGGCCTCCCCGCCTGACCCTACACACGACTGCGCCTTTCGCCTTCCACCAGGAAGACTGTGCAACTTTAGGGGAGAGAAGTCTTGACGCACATTTGAACAGGGCACTGCTGGGTCACAGAAACATGAGGAAGGGTCACATTTCCAATTGCAAAATAAGCCATAGGCTTACTAGGGCTAAAAATAGTCAGATATAGGGGGCGCCTGGGTGGCTCAGTCGGTTAAGCATCCGGCTTCGGCTCAGGTCAGATCTCACAGTTCGTGGGTTCGAGCCCCACATCAGGCTCTGTGCTGACAGCTAGCTCAGAGCCTGGAGCCTGCTTCGGATTATGTGTCTCCTTCTCTCTCTGATCCTTCCCTGCTTACACAGTCTCTCTCTGTCTCTCAAAAATAAATAAAATTTAAAAAAACAGATATATATTTGCTCAATGGAGAGCAAACTGTGATTTTTGGTCTTCAGTGACTTCTGTGTGCCCTGGAAACATAAAGCAAAGGCACACAACCAATAATCCTGACCAACCCGTTGACCACCACACACATCCCTGAGTGCCTGGTCACCACGGCCGGGCCATTATCCCCCATGGGTGGATATAAACAAAACTGAAATGTGCAGAAGTCAGTGCTGAAAATAGTTTTAAGCGCTGACCACCCACAGGGAAAATGGCAAAGTGGTTCCCAATATGGTAGCATTTGTGGAACCGGATGTCAGTCCTCCAGATGCCCCAGGGGCCCCGTGAACCTTTCCAGGCACACGCTCACCCCCGCTCAAACTCAATGGCCATTAAGTAATGCCTTTGAGTGAGAGAACACGAAAGCCCAGCTCCCTTGCCCAGCGTGGGTCAGGACAGCTTGGAGGCTGACTGAAGCTTCCAGAGTCCCTGTCCTCTTTGGACTTAGCCTGAGAGGACACCCTTGCTTCCCCGTCCTGGCTCCTTCTTCTGTTCTCCTAGGGACACTTCCTTTACAATCACTTGCACATGAATTCCTGTCTCAGCGTCTGCCTCTGGGAAATGTCACCTAAGAGACCACACGACCCAGCTCACTGCCCCGCTGGCTATCACCGTGAGTCCCGTGGCCTCCCCAGTGGTGGCTCTGGTGTGGTTAATTAGCACAGTTCCTGCCACACTCTTTTCCTCCCACAAATGTGTCCTCAACTTATCTTATTTGACTGAAAGGGTGGGACCCTAAACCTAAATATTATATAGTCTCAGCTGAGAAGGAGGTATAGGGCGTGGCACATAATGGGTTAAATGTTCAAGTTAACTGAAAGAAAAAAAAAGAAAAACCTCCCCATGATGCAGTAGCCTATTTTCCTTACCAAGTTGGGCACCAGTGATTTAAATAAATCC
>NC_043717.1:10982054-11010692 GCF_006229205.1 Suricata suricatta
GAACAGCCTGCCCGCCCCGGGCAGCTCAGCCGGGTGCAAGCTTCAGGCTGAGACCCAGTCGGGGAGTGAGAAGTGACCAAGGGACGGGGTGGGGAGGAAGAGATTCTGCACGACAGCAACAGCATGCGAGAAGGCTCTAAGACCGGAATGAGCAGGACCAGCTCCAAGGCCTGAAAGCAGGCCAGGGTAGATCTAAATAGATTTCCATCTTCCGTTTGAGAAGACTGATTAAACCTAGCGCAGGGACCAAATCCAGCCGGCCAAGTGATGTTGTACATTCAGTTTTCCTGGCGCACAGACGTGCCTGTTCACGGACATGCTGTCCACTTTTGCGCCGTGAAGGCAGAGTTGAAGAGTTGCCATACGTGGGACCACATGACCCACAAAGCCTGAAATACTGGCTTCCTGGTCCTTACAGGAAGCATCTGCCACCCCCTGCTCTAAGGCAACGTGCGGCCGACGCCAGCGCCCCGCCCCGGACGCACTACCTCTATCTGACAGCAGGGGGTGGTGGTCCCCAAAGATGCGTCATCCTGTTTGTTTTCCTATTTCGTTCACAGCTCAGATCTCCATATTTTTCAATCTACTTTTCATACTTTCTTCATCTTTCTCTAGGCACAACCCAGTTTGGCACCAACTTTCTTAATACGGCCCACCCATTGGATTGGGGGAGGTGATAACAGATGTCCCTTTTATTTATTTTGAGAGAGCCAGAGAACGAGCACAGGCACACGTGGAGGAGGGGCAGAGAGAGAATCCCAAGCAGGTTCTGAGCTGTCGGCACAGAGCCCGATGCAGGCTCGATCTCATGAACCATGAGATCATGACCTGAGCTGAAATCACGAGTCAGACTGTTAACCAACTGAGCTGCCCAGGGGCCTCCAGATTCCTCTTTTCAACCTCACCATTTACTAGCTCTGAGGCCAAGGGCATCCTTTTTTTTTAAATCCCCATTCTCTCGTTTGAAAATGATGTAAAAAGAATACTTACCTTAGAGGGAGTATGCCTATGAAAATGCTTTCAATGTCATGTTCACGGAAACACCACAATGCAGCTATCTGTAGTTATCACTCCACAAGATATGTAAATAATCCCAGAAAGTTCATGGCACAGAGTTCACACTTACAAACCCAGCAAGGAATACCCAGGCATTCCCTGGAGAGTCTAACATGTCTCAAACAAGCCTAGAGTGGTGGCAAGGTTTGGGTCATTGTCTTTAGCGACAATACCTACCCCTGTGAACAAGTTGCAAGATAAACAGCCAATTGTTGCAAATGCAGCAGAAAGGTCTAGAAAGATGACTGAAACCGGCATGCTGTCTTTGACAAGGGGGACATCGTGCGTGGCCACTGCCCGAACGGCTCTCACTAGGGGTTTGGGTGGAGGTTGGGAGTCCAGCCCCGATTTCAGCGGGGGAAGGATGAAATGGATGTGGAGCAAGTTTACATCATCATTCTTGATTACGCTTTTGAGAAACTTAAGAGAAGGGCTAGCTGGGAGCTAAAAAGTGACTGAGGGGGTCCAGGAAAGCTTGAGAGAAGAATACAAGAAGCCTGGGCAGGTTTCTAGGTGACACGGAAGGATCCGCAGAAAGGAAGAGGTCAAACATATAAGCGGGGGGAGCAGGAATGTACTAGAAGTGTGTGAGAGGAAGCAGGCACACCCGAAGTCCATTAAACCCGCGGCAGCCCCTCGCCCTTGGCCATACCTGCAGGTCTCCTGGGTTCATCTGACCAACATGTCCGCAGAAGTCCTCATGGGCCATGCTGCCCCCCTCCAGGAGATAAGACACCTTTGAGAAAACAAGCAGAAGACAAGGTAGGTGTTTGGCAGCTATGAAGAACCGGTCACTTGTTCCACAGAAAATGCGGGAGGCGAGTGTCAGGAGCAAGGGGGACAGTAGGGCAAGCTGAGGGCATGAGTCTCAGCGAAGGGGGCCCTGCTAACCCGTATGACGTCTTTGAGAAAGAGGGGGAGGGGGGAGAGACAGACAGAGAGAGAGAGAAAGAGAGACAGAGACAGAGACAGAGAATCCCTAGCAGGCTCCACACTGTCCGTGCAGAGCCTGATGCCAGGTTCGATCTCACCATCTCTGAGATCACGGCCTGAGCCGAAATCAAGAGTTGGATGCTTAACTGACCGAGCCACCAAGGTCCCCAAATTCACATAAATTAAAGTCAACTTTCCTACGGGCATGTCCATGCTAAGAACGGAAATAAATTCTGTGTTGTCCGATAGCGTAGCCACTAGCCACGTGTGGCTATTTAAGTTTAAATGACTTAAAGTGAAAGACAATTAAAAATCCAGCTCCTCAGTTGTGCTGGCCACATTTCAAGGCCAAACCCCTGCCCCGCCCCTTCCTTTTTGGCAATCAGCCAGCCCACAGAAAGCAAGTGCCTCTGGGAGGGGCCAGCCCCCATGGCAGTGGCCTTCATGGGTCCAGCACAGCCAGTGAGATGGGAAGAAAGTCTGCCTACGTTTTGCGTGTAGTATTTGGAAGCCCAGTTGCAGGCGGAGAGAAGCCACATTCTCCAATATTTGGTTTTTTGGAAACAAGGTGTTTTTTGTGTGTCTGCCATCTTCCTCTTCCAGCTTCTCAACTAGTTCCGAATTCATGCTGGGAAGACAGGCTATCACTCACTACGCCTCCTCACACCCCAGGCCAAGGGCAATCAAAGACCTGCTACCATCGAGCTGTTGACATCTTAGATTGTAGCCTTCGAATAAACCCCCTTCTTCTTGATCCAACTTTATTGGATACCACTTCCTGAAACCAAAGGCTTGTCGAGCACTTAACGACAGGAGAAATCCGGGCTGGCCGCCATGACGACTCTGCACGTGTCATCCTGGCGAGCAATGGCAATGAGGTACACTGCGCACAGAATGGCCTCGGCAGGCGACAGACAGATGGCTACAGAAATGGAAGGTTCTAGGTTGTGATGGGCAACATGACTGGGCTAAGACATGCCCAGATACATAGTAAAATGTCACTTCTCAGTGCATCTCCGAAGGTGTTTCAGGAAGAGACTGGCATGTGAATCGGTAGCCTGAGTGTGGAAGACGGCTGTCCCCAGTGTGGGTGCCCATCATCCCGTCCGCCGGGGACCCGAACCAAAGGGAGAGTTCCTCCTCTCTCTTCTTCAGCTGGGACATCAATCTTCTGCCCTCAGACATTGGAGCTCCTGCTTCTTGGCCTTAGGATGCTGAGACTCAACACCGGCAGCAACCTCTGCCCTGTCTCCCATGCCCCTGTCTCTCCTCCCCCACCCCTGCCTCCAGTTCTCAGACTTGGGCCTCAAACTAACTTATACTACCAGCTTTCCTAGCTCCCCAGTTTGCAGAGGACAGATCGTGAGAGCTCTCCACCTCCATAATGTCGTGAGCCAGCTCCTATGACAAACCTCCTTTTGTACATCTCCATACATCCCAGTGGGCATTTCTCTGGAGAACCGGGACTAGATTCCTACTAGAAAACCCCCACAGGGGAACTTGCTATACTAAATGGCAACAGTGCGACATTGGCACGGGAGGAGAAGAGACCCATTTGCATGTAGAATTTATATATGATGACGGGTATTCCAAATCAGGACAGCAGGACACGTTTTCCCATAAACAGTATTGGAACAATGGAACAGATGAGGAAAGAGAGTAAGCTCCACCCCCATATATAGAAACATGTTCCAAATGGACAAAGATTTAAATGTTAAAAATAGACTTCTGAGGGGCGCCTGGGTGGCTCAGTCGGTTAAGCGTGCAGCTTTTGGCTGCTCTTTAAATCTAAGGAGACAACAAGAATACAAAATGCTGGCACAAACCTATCTTTGGAACGTTTACTATAATAGCAGACAGGAACAGTCTGGAGGATGGGCTGTGCTAGGAAACACCTGCTTAATTACGGCCCAGCCATACAATAAAACACTCTGCCACTGTTAAGAAGTGATGGAGGGGCGCCCGGGTGGCTCAGTCGATTGAACGTCCAACTTCAGCTCAGGTCATGATCTTGCAGTCCATGAGTTCAAGCCCTGCATCAGGCTCTGTGCTGACAGCTCAGAGCTCGGAGCCTGCTTTGGATTCTGTGTCTCCCTCTCTGTCTCTGTCCCCTCCCCCACTCATGCTCTGTCTCTCTCAAAAATAAATAAAACATTTAAAATTTTTTTTAAAAAGTGATGGAGATGTCTATTCACTGACACGGGAAAATGAAATACTATTTAATCAAAAAAAGCAGATTACTGAAGAGGAATTTTATTTAAAGGGGCCACACGCAATGACGAGCTTAAATGGGTTCATTTAAATAAAACTGTACCCTGTCATGTTAGGACGTGCACGCAGATGCCTGGATGGACACACCAAAATGTGGACAGAGGTCATCTCCAGCTGGTGGAATTGCAAACACATTTTATTACCCTCTTTCCACTTTTCTGATAGTTTGGGTTTTCTGCAGTGAGTCATTTACTTTTTATAATGAAAAATAACTTTTTTATTTTATGAAAATATAAAGGCACCAGCACTAATCGGTGAGCGAAAAGAAGTGATATGCTTTATTCTGCAGAGAAGTTGGTGAATATTTTTGTTCCCTCTTTGGGCACACTGTGCTGGCCAAGAAGGCTCTGAGCAAGGGAAAACACAGAGATCTGGAACAAGAGTGCCATTCTAGGTAAGAGGACACTGTAGCTAGCTGACTGCCATGCTACGCAGAGAAGACCTGGGGCTCCTACAGAGGCTGAAACAGGAATGAAGGACTTAGGCCTCATACAAAGCTTAGACATTACGAGGGGAGGGGCGCCTGGGTAGCTCAGTCGGTGAAGCGTCAGACTTCAGCTCAGGTCATGAGTTTGAGCCCCACACCGGCCTCTCTGCTCTCAGCACGGATCCTCTGTCCCTCTCTCTGCCTCTCCCCTGCTTGTGCACTCTCTCTCTCACTCAAAAATAAATAAATAAACTTAAAAAAATTTATGAAGAGAAATAAAAAGCTTCCAAGTCTCAACCACTAGGAGCAGTGTCTAGAATTGCTTTCCTTTTCCTGTTATGCAGGCATTTTTAATTTAAAAAAACCTGCATAACAAAGGCAATTTTCATTGTTTGGCTTCAAGCTCCGGGTTCTCAAAGGAGTCTCTTTCAAATCATATTCTTTCCATCCCCAAAGATTTTTCAATTATCCAAGCCTAGGGACTTTCAAGTGGCTAATCATCTAACAATACATCAGGCAACTTTAAAAAGTAAATTGTAGTAAGCATGACTCATTTAAAGATGAAAATTTACGTGGACATCAAGAGAGGTGTGTGTGTGGGCGTGCGCTGCAAGTTTTGTTTTAGAAATCGATGCCCATGCTGTTTCTCAAAGACTTTTCCTCTTTTTCAGCGTGCATGTCCCCTTTTCTCTGGTAATACAAAAATAAACATCATTTCTCCCATTCTAAGTACTATAAAATCTGAATTAGAGAAGTCTGTTTCATGAGGCTTTACCAAGCCCAGCATGCCTACCTTTTACTACTTAAAGTAAAAACCACAGTTTTTGCCGTTGGGAGGAAAGAAAGATTGGAAACCAAGGACCCTTTATTTTTGATTATCTTTGATTTATTTCACTGTCCTAAGTGCTGTAAATGCTGCTCTGAGGACCTTAAGTATAAACGAACGCCTGCGCAGGAGTTTTGTAAACTCCAGCAGCGCCCTGAGAGTCGACACGATCCCGGTGATTTTTTAGGACAGCACATAATCACAAACACCTGAAGAACGGCCGGGGGTGGCTGACAGAATTGGGGCTGTTATGTTTAAACTCAAGAGTTGCGTGTGTCTAATTAAGAAGTCTGTAATCGGAAACAGGTGTTTTCTGCCAGGGCCGGTCAGGCTGCCTGATCCGGCTCAGCCCTCTCCTCCTTCTCGGTACCCCGCTTTCCGACGGTCTTCACCCAACACTTCTGCTTCCTCATCGGTTCTTACCTCTTCGTGTGTTTGTGTATTCGGAAGGAGAGACACACAAAGCCAAAACAGGAACGACAGACAAGTGGCCCTTGTGATGTGAAACTGAAGGAAGGCGCACCTCCAGGAGCTATAGATTAATCCTGCAGGATTGCAGCACAAGATACCATAAAGTTTGTTTCCTTCTGGTATTTAAGGAGGAGGAGTGTGATGACCTCATTCAACGTTTATAGATGCAAGACTTGTTTTTAAGCCAAAAGGTGACATTATAGGTAAAACTATGTTTTCCTTTAATTTCCATGTGCCCTCAATGGTGGCTGTTTTTCTACTGGTAGCTGAGTAGGAGAAAGAGAAAAACAAAACAAAAACATGAATTGAGGTCATGGCTGTTGACAGAGGCCAGCAAGGAACGTATTGCGTAACAGAAGCGACTAGCGGGTCTTCGAGGCTAGAAACACAATGTTTCAATCCCATGTAGTTAAGGACCCAAGTTACTTTTTTTTAATTTTTTAAATGTTTGTTTATTTTTGAGACAGAGAGACAGAGCATGACCAGGGGAGAGGCAGAGAGAGAAGGAGACACAGAATGCGAAGCGGGCTCCAGGTTCTGAGCGGTCAGCACAGAGCCCAACGCGGGGCTCGAATCCACACACCATGAGATCATGACCTGAGCCGAAGTAGGATGCTTAACCGACTGAGCCACCCAGGTGCCCCGTGAGCCCAAGTTATTTTCCAAAAATGTCTTAATTAGTTGAGTAAATCATAGAGAAATCTAGAACATCACTGCACTAAATAAGCTCATTCCATGCTGACCCCACACGAACACCTTGGTAAGTGCCAGAAGGTGCTTTGACCAAAATAGGAGAAGCTAACCAACACGGTTTAGGTATTCAGCCAAATATTTTAAAGCTCCCCTGGGCCCTGCCTTGCCTTCTCCTGCCAGGACCCTGCCTGGGGGCCAGTGCTGCGGGCGGGTGGGGCCCCCACCTCACTGTCCCCTGCTGGCGTGGCCCAGCCTCCAGGAGCCCCTTTACTAGGTGTGAAATGCGGGGGAAGTCCTTGAACTGCACGGAGGCCCGGTTTCCTCACGTACAACGTGAACTGAGGAGATTAGCTCACCAAGTGCGGGGAGTTCTCAGTGAGGTAATGTGTGCAAAAGTGCCTGGCACATAACAGGTGTTCAGAAAGTTCTAGAGCCGGCACGCCTACGACACTTCCTCGGGCAGAGATCCCGCTCAGGGGTCTTCCCTCTTGCTTCCTGGAAGGAGAATCTCATGGCTCGCTTCCTCACTTCATTAAGGCCTGTGTTCAGACGTCACTGCCCAAGAGGGGACACCCCCAATGAGCCCATCCCATTGGTCCATCTGTTCTTTATTCTCCTCCGCTGACTGGTTGCTTCTCCCTAGCTTCTTCCCAAAGGGACCCTACGCTATAGAAAAGGGAGCTCGTGCTGGTGTACGCAGAGCTGACACGGGGCCTCATGGTTCCAGGGTGAGGCGGGGAAAAGGCAGGTGGGGGTCAGGTTCCTGACAGCATGTGCTCCCAGGATCCTTCCTTGGTGTGGACGCACAAGAGTTCCACCCAACAATGCGTGACTACAGAGAAAAGAACTGATTTAAAAGTAGTTTTCCTTTTATATTTTTTCCTTTGCTCCCATTCTCAAGTCCCCAAAATCTACTAGTTTTCCTTCCCCTAGGAGTAAAATTTCTGACACGCACATCAAGGTTCTATTAACAACCAGATTCTTGAATATAACTACTCAGGTGAGCTGAATTGCAGACTTCTAAGAACCTTCCAGTTACCTCTAGGACCCCAGGGCCAGGAATGCCCTTTCTCTTCAAACCCTACTCAGGATCCAACCTGTCGTGGAGTCTCTTCAGACAAACTATCGCTGGCACCTCACGTAATCATCAGGCTGACACCACCTACGTCTCTTAAAACGGTGGTCATGTGGGGCGCCTGGGGGGCTCAGTCGGTTAAGCCCCCGACTTTGGCTCAGGTCATGATCTCACGGTTCATGGGTTTGAGCCCCGCATTGGGCTCTGTGCTGAAAGTTTGGGGCCTGGAGCCTGCTTCAGATTCTGTCTCCCTCTCTCTGCCCCTCTGCCACTTGTGCTCTGTCTGTCTGTCTCTCTCGCTCTCAAAAATAAACATTAAAAAAATTGCTTTAAACCTGTGGTCAAGGTGTCCATGTCCTTTGTTTTATTTCCTGTGTCATAGAGAAGGGGCCTCAAGGGAATGGTTTGCCGACTTCTAGGATTACCCAAGCTTCCCACATGCACCAAGGTCAGGTCTGCAGCCAGGGTGAAAGTGGGTCATCAAAAGTATTGTTGCTTAAGAGCGCCCTCTGCTGATCCTAACGGGTGTGCACACTGTTCCTGTCCTACCAGCCCGCACCAGAGCAGGGAGGGGTTCTCAATAGAGCCACTGAGAACTAAGCACGTCTTCTAGCACGTGCATGGGGTGTCTACTTCAGGACCCTGCGACCCTGTGGCAGGCTGCCCTCTAGGCTGTGCTGTGGTGTAGACAGAAGTTTTTCTGCTCACACAGTCTCTAGTCCAAAGCTGTCACAACAGACCGCTAAGAGTGAAGGTTTGGGGCTTGCAGAACTCTTGCCAAGAGAGGCTTAAGGGATGTACATCTTGTTTTACTATTTTAAGACTTCATTATTCTGATTTTAATTAAGCAGCTTACATCTTTTGATGGGTGCATTACTCTTATTCTCTGATTCAATTCATCGCAAGGATTTAATTTCTCAAACTTTTGGCCAATGTGTTCATTGTACTTGATGTTATTGGGCCACAAGTTGTGGACTTCAAGAAGCAATAAAACATTTTCTAATGAGTGGGTCTGATATAGGGATGTCAATTTTTTTCTTTTGTTTTTTTTAATAAACTTGTAATTTGGGGGTACTTTTGTAAATTTATTTTTGAAAGAGAGAGAGACAGTGTGAGCAGGGGAGGGTCAGAGAGAGAGGGAGACACAGAATCTGAAGGAGGCTCCAGGCTCTGAGCTAGCTGTTAGCACAGAGCCCGATGCGGGGCTCGAACCCACAAACCATGAGATCATGACCTGAGCCAAAGCCAGACACTTAACCGACTGAGCTACCCGGGCGCCCTGGGGTAATTTTAAATCAATTTCTCTCCCTCTCCCTCTCCCTCTCCCTCTCCCCCCTCCCCCTCCCTTCTCTCTCTCTCTCTCTGGAGCAAGAATCTGAAGGAATGGAGGCATCACTCATGAAGGAAGCAGCCCCCACTGGTCCTGAAAAGGTCTCACTCCTGGGGAAAAGCTGGGGTAGGTGGGCAGAAATGTAGAGAAGGAGGAAAAGAATGTGTAGGTTGCACTAAAAGACCACAAGCAATGAAAGCAGGATTTTGTTCCTTACCCTGTTACGACTAGATCGTGAGTGGCCTTGGCTACAAGAAGTTAAATGACTGTCCTTAAACATGCAGGCGGCTAACCAACCCAGTCCATTTCCTCCTTGCATCGATGTTCAGAGAAATAAGAGCAGTACTTTGCAATTATGGTAGGAGATTTGGATCCGTGAACCAGGAAAGCTCTGGGCCCCACAGTAAGTAACAGGAAGACTGTGAGGTGTTCACAGCTGGGACCTGTGTCACAGGTGGTGTCGCTGTTAATGCTAGTAAGTTGACAACGTCTTGAGATGGTATCAGATGTAGAGAAAGGGACCGTGTTCCAGAAGGAGTGGTAGCATGGAAGAGTGGACACATGTGAGCCCCAGATCAGACGGGCCCGCCCCATCCTGCCCTGTGCGGACTGTGTGACCTTGATGTGTCCCCGCATCCTTGAGCTTCTGTTTCCTCGTCTGTAAAACGGAGGAGCTGACAGTTCCTACTTCTCAGGATTGCTGGGAGGCTTGGAACTAATGTCTAGAAAGCACGTGAAACTTCTCATAAAACTGGTAGTGTTGAAGATTTGCAAGCAGCTTTTTCTCACGTCATGATCTATGTTCGTTTACTCTGGACTTAATTTTAGTCACACCTGAAAAGCATTATTTGGCAACACAACAGGATGCTTAACGATCGGTTTACACTCTTCATTACACCCGCTCCTCCAATGTGTACTTGAGAGCTCTAGGAATGTATCTGAGACATGAACAGTCTCTGCCTGTAATCATCATGGGGTAGGAGCGGGGTAGGAGCGGGGCAGAGCAGGAAACCTGCTCAGAACTGATCTGGAAAACTGGTGAAAACCAGTTCAGTTAACTGCTACTTTCCCTCCTGGGCCCTATGCTTCTGGACCTAGGCCCGGGCTGAATTCTTCGCTGTGGGGACCGACCCTGCTCAGCCGCATCCCTGGCCTCTACTCACTAGGTGGCAGTAGCGCCCTCCCGTTGGTATGATCAGAGCAGTGGCCAGAAAGTGCCACACTGACTCCCTGAGGGCAACGTCTCCCCCAGATGAGGATCACTGGCATAGACAGTCTAAAATCCTGACTTTTAAACTAAAGATGGTGCTGACTTAGAATGACAGCGTTAACATGGGCGTTTCAGGATATAATATAGCCGTCATTCATTCATAACTGGAGGTCAAGTTCTGCTGTGAAGGTCTTCCCCAATAATGGCCCAACCTACAGCTTCAGATCCCACCCCACCCTACACACCCAATGTTTTACATCTAGTCCATACAGCTTTTATTTTATTTATTTTTAAGTAATCTCTACACCCAACACGGGGCTCAAACTCATGACCCTGAGATCAAGTGTCACATGCTCTAGGGCGCCAGCCAGGCGCCCCCCTATACCCCCAATTTTTAAGTCTGACCAGTTACCATTTCTAGTCTATCCCCATACTACGTCCTCTGCCTTTGCCTCCACTGTCCAGAGAGTCATATGTAACTTATTCCTTAAGTGTGTACTACTAAGTGGCCAATTTTCCTTCCCGACCTTTCTGGGCAAGAGTTCCTGGAGAGCCAGTGAGCATCGGGAACTTCACCAGCCAAGGGAGCCCCGCTGCTCTTCAAATCCGGTGTGTGAAGAAGGCATTTTCAAAGTATTGGTGTTAAAATCATTAACCAATACCCATGCCTCAAAACTGTGAAGATACAAGAAAAAGAGAGTGAGAGTGAAAATCAACTCCTTCTCTCTCTCCCTCACCACTCAGTGACCTTGCCTGGAAGGCACAGGACTGCTTTCGTGGGTGTCCTTTTGCGGTCACTGAGGCAGACCCGAGAATCTAGGCATCAGCAAGGACACCCCAAGTGTCCGTCAACAGACGACTGGATAAACAAGATGTAGTGTGTCCGTGCGATGGACAAGTAGTCAGCCCATAAAAAGGAATGCAGTCTGCCACGTTACAACATGGATAAGTGCTAAGTGAAACATTTGCTAAGTGAAAGGAACCGGACACTATTCCTTTTATATGAGATGTTCAGAATAGGCAAATCCCCAGAGACAGACAGTACGGGTGCCAGAGGCTGGGGAAGAGGAAGATGGGGAGTTACTTTTAGTGGGCTTTCTTTTAGGGTTGATGAAACTGTTCTGGAATCAGGGGTGATAACTGCATAGTACTGTCAAAATATTAAAAGCCACTAAATAGTTTTTAAAAGCTTTATGAATATGTATTTGTATTTGCCATTACGTGCTTGTTTTCTGAGCACCGTCTTTTGGAACTGTAATGTGAATTCTGGAATGTTCTTGGAATCAATGTGGTAGGTAGAAGTAATCACACGTTAAAATAGCCCATCTTTCCCACAGTACAACCGATAATAAACCATTTTTTGAAAATAAAGATATAGCCTTTGCTTTGTATACAAATCCCACGCTATGCCATAATGACTGTTACTTTCCAACTGTCGTGCAGATTATTCTATATTAGAACATATCAACTTGTGCCGTTCTTCTGAACAGCTGTGTAGTAGCATTGATGGATGCGTGTGTTTAAACCACTAGTTCTCTGCTGGGGGCCATCTGGAAGCCCCTGCCTCCAAAGCAGGCAGTCGGCAATATCTGAAGATGCTTTTCTGCTGCCACCCCTGGGTGTGGGGGCGCTACTGGCATCTACGGAGTAGAAGACAGGAATGCTGGGTAACATCATACACTGCACAGGGCCACCCCACCAGAAAGAATTCTCCTCCTAAAATGTTAATGATGTCCAGGTGAAAAAACTGGCCCAACTTTTTATAAAAAATGGAATAAACATGGGAGCCTGGGTGGCTCAGTCGGTTGGGCATTCGACTTCGGCTCAGGTCATGATCTCATGGTTCGTGAGTTCGAGCCCTACATCGGGCTCTGTGCTGACAACTCGAAGCCTGGAGCTGCTTTGGCTTCTGTATCTCCCTCTCTCTCTGCCCCTCCCCTGCTAGTAGTCTGTCTTCCTCTGTCTCTCAAAACTAAATAAACATTTAAAAGTCTTAACAATTTTTTATAAATGGAATAAACATTTGTATAGTGAGCCTTTATTTTACTTTGGTTTATTGTCCCCAGAAATTTACTTAGATTTCTAGAAGAAGGTTAAATGGGTTAAAGGGGAGGAACTTTTTCCTCTGAGGCACATCGGTGGCTATGATGAAGGGGCTGTTTCCCCCCATTCTGCCCGGTTGTTACTTTCTTGAAGGAAAGTGGGTGATTTTTGCATAGTTCTTTCCTATCCAGCAATCTACTAAGAGGTTTTGCTCGATACTCTTAGCACAGTGGTGCCACGGGGGTCTCGGGGGGGATGGTGGCTTTCACTTCCTTCCTATAATCTGCTGAGCCTCAACTCCAAATCATGCCAAACAAATGTATGAGCCACAATGTCCAAGCCAGTGCCGTGAGCCTGGCTTCCGGACAAGTCCCGCGCCCTCCCTCCTCCTCCAGTCACACCATCGCCCAAAGGCAGATGTACCACCGTGGGGTCTGCTTTTAGTAGCGTCGTCCCAAAGAGAAATGAGTTTTCCTCCTCCTCTCCGACAGCTGTAACTCATATTAGTAGCTTCGAAGTTTCCGGAGCGATATTAAATCCTAATGGTGCTGGGAGACATTCTTGTCTTCCCTCAAATTAACAGGATTATGTCTAATATGTCAGTGTTAGATGTGACCTGGAAACTTCGCAGAATAATAGTCTTCATGATACTGAGAAACTGTCCCTCTTTCCCACTTGTCCTAGAGTATTTTCTCTTTCCAAAATGGGTTTTGATGGTTTTGTTTTATTTGAGAGAATAGAGCGAGCACGTGTGCGCAAGCAAGCAGGGAAGGGGCAGAAAGGGAGAGAGAGAATCCCAAGCAGGCTCCACACGGGCAGCACAGACGGAGCCCGATGTGGGGCTTGAACTCACAAACTGTGAGATCATGACCTGAGCCGAGATCACAAGTCGGAGGCTTACCCGACTGAGCCACCCAGGTGCCCCATGTGTTTTGATTTCGATCGAGCTTTTTTGTACCCCCAGCTTTGATTCAACAGCGGGATCGTTTGGTTTGAGAGTACACAAGCCGGGAAAACCACGCTGTGTGGGAGACGGAGGTTCGACCGTAGCTGGTAGTTTTAGGTGTGACTCACCGGGACCCTTCCCTTCCTCTCCCGGATAGCGTGAGGGCCGTGCATGCAAAGGCCGCTGGCTGCCATCCAGGAAATAGGAGTGTGGCTTTTCTGATGGGCACACCCTTGGAAACAGGATGGGTTTGTTCTCCTGAACAAAGTCAAAGAACCTGCTGAGACTTGTAGTGAAAAACTTGGGAAAAAAACCAAACCACTATTAAGCCCAACTAAGAGCATAATAGACACTCTCATCATTAAATGTCCCTGAAGCGTGATGATTGAGCCCTAACTGGGCTTAAACGTAACCAAGCAGGAGTGACTGGGGACTTTCAGTGCTAAAATCAGGAAAGCCCCAAAGCTATCATTTCAAAGATCATTTTGAAAGGCATAAAACACGCTTCTCAGAACAGGTGAAGAGTTCATCAACAGCGCGCTGAACTTGAAGTGCTTCTTTTTCTGTTGCTTTTTCGAGCTAAACTAAACCTGGGCAGGGCATGGGTTTTCCAGTTGGTTCTGTTACTGATCATTCCTAGTTGCCCTGAGCAACTCAAGATAGTAGGCCTGACAAGAAATGGGTAAATACAAAATGATTCCACCCTTTACCACCCAGGCCTTTTGGAAACAATGCTCCCCAGAGGCCTAATTCCTGGCAGGAAATACTGCATTTTCCCTTCTGTCTTGTGATCGCCAGCTGTGCCGCCTTCTCCGGGGCATTCCTTCTTCCTCAATTCTTAGGCAAATTTTTAACAGAAAATATACAGTTATCCAAAGGATGACGGTAAAAAACAACAACCACCCCTAAAACTCTGGAATATCGGGTCCTCGGGGCTGCTGCTGAAATACACACTAGGGGCCCGGCCCGAGGGTGGCGCCCGAGCTTCCAGCCGACGCGACGGTTGCTGCTTCATGGGTCCCACGGCAGGTGATCAGAATTTTGTGGAATAATACTCTCCACGTTTCTTTGATCACGTATCGCCATGAGCTAAAACAAAATGTGAGCATGCACTCAATGCAAGTATCTATTTAGTTTTGTCTTCCTGGGTTAGTACAGCATAATTTCATTTTTATTTTAAAAAATTAAAGGAAGTCAGCACAGCACTGACTCATGTGGCACACAGCCTGTTTTGAGGGCCACCAATCCTGAGAACATACCCATTATGTTAACACTCAGTGAATGCTTGTATTTCTCACTTTGATTCAGGAAGCCTATTCTATATTATAATATATAATCATATATGGTACATATACAATACATATTATAATGTAAGTATACAATATATAATAAACATATACTATGATACACAACACAATATGTAATAAATGTTATATATTATAATATATAATAAATGTATATATAATATATTATTATAAAGTTTTTCCTTCTATTGGTTTGTATCTATGCTTCATAATCCAAAGGTTTACCGTTGGGGGCATGCAAAATAAACCTAAACTTTCTTAACACTACTGCACTCCTAGCCCTGAAAACGCCTGATTTCCTTGATAGAGAAGCAGCTTCTCTAACACAGTAAGGACACCAGCAACCCAACAGAAGAAAATAGACCAAGGATCTCCATATGTAAGGAAAACAAATACTTAAAAATGAAAACATACTCCACCTCGCTCAGATAGGAGAAGTGAAAATTAAAACTGTGCTGAGGTATTCTTTTTCATGTACGTAAATGGCCAAGACCAAGGACAGCGGGACCAGTCTGGAGGCTGGAGTCACTGAGGGAAGGCAGGCCCCCTCACACGCTGCCATGCTAAGGTCGATTGGTAACGACCTCCATGGCAGGTGACTACTGAAGCCATTGAAAATTCGTTTTTTGAATACTGGGAAAATGCTAACCTGATAATGTTAAATAAAAAGACAGAAAACACAGCATGATACCAGAAAAAATATACCAGAAGGAAATTCATGCAAACAATGATGGTACATATTTCTGGATGGCAAAACAACATAACAAATGATTCTAGCTCTGTTTTGTGTTTTGTTGTTGTTGTTTTTGTTTTGTTTTTTGAGAGAGAGAGACAGAGAGACAGAGAGGGACACAGAGAGAGAGAGAAGGGCAGAGGGAGAGGGAGAGAATCCCAAGCAGGCTCCACACTCAGTTTGGAGCCTGCTGTGGGGCCTGATCCCGTGAGGCTGGGATCATGACCTGAGCTGAAATCAAGCATCAGACACTCAACCAACTGAGCCACACAGGTGTCTTTCTGGTTCTGCTCTTTACACTAATGAGCCTTGGCAAAATTTATACCACGCCTGTAGAAAACGCAGGGAGGTGATGATGAGAGCCGACCAGCGGGCCTGGCTTTGACCAGCAGAGTCTTACCGCTCACAAGAAGAGACAGGAACATCGCCTGGCCTACACGCCCAGGGAAAACGGAGACGGCTGATTCGGGGTTACCCCAGGCAGTTACGTTCTATAAAGTTGCCATGATCACTGGACTCACAGACACTGAACCACTGCTCTTGGGGAAATACAGGGTCTAGTCCCTTCGAGCCTCACGCCACAACATTTTCATCAACCAATCAACATGTAACCTTGTTTTGTGTGTGCTTCTATGTAAAGACACCTCATTTTTTAAAATACAGTTGACTCATTAACATTGAACCCACAGCCAGTAGCTGTGAGTTCGGCTCATCCCTGAAACACACTTCCTTTCTCTGAAAGGCCCCTCGAAGCCTTCTTGTACTTAAGGACACTAGACAGCACTTCGGCACTCTGTTTGGGGGCTGCTTTAAAAAAGTGAAGTCCGCAACAAAAAGCACAGAGCTGTGAAAAATGTGGTGCTACGCAGACCTCAAGGACACCTGTTTCCAGTCCGAGAGCTGACACAGGATGGCAGGGTGGCCCTGTTTAGCCTCGGCCGGGAACACTCACACCACCCTGCTGTGTGCATGCCCGCGAGTACCCGATGTGCGGGACATGAATAAACTTTAGCGAGTAGGGGAATTCGTGAATACAGAATCCACAAATGATAAGTAGTGGCTGCAATTATAACTCCGGTTTTAGGGAGAATTCTTACGAGAAAGTAAAGGGCCAAACTCCTTTGCAGGTTACAGTTGAGCACCTTACAATTTATAAATTGCAATTTATAAAGGAAATTCCATTTCCTTTCCATAATGGACAGGAAAACCATGCGTGTCATTGTTCATTTTATTTAATACACTCACCATGTTAGCAAAAACTCTATTATCCAACTAAATTCAGCCAGAAGTTACTGAGTATCTCTCTCCACCCGCAGAACATGCGGCGGTGTGGGATTATCTCAGCGGAAGCAATGTACAGTTCTCTTGGCCACGGGAGGGGAGGCTGAGGCAATTCCTAACTCCAATACACGACAGACTGTGATCGAGGCCACCGTCGAGGTCGAAGGTGCACGAGTCTAGTAAAAATAGAATGCTATGGGGACCAAACGAAGGAGAGAGTGTGCCCTCTTGGGATTGTCTTATCAAATCTGATGGAGAGCGTGACATCCGAAAAGACCTTGAGGACTGGGCCCGTGGTACCTGGAGCTGTGCGATGGAGTGGTGACAATGTCCTGGTACCAGAAGCAGAGGAGCACAGTGAGGACGTGTGTTCTGGGAACTGGGTCAGAATCCAGCCTAGGATGTAGGTCAGTGAAAGGGATGGCTTCCCTAACCGCGGTAAGCCAAGACACAATGCCCCCAAAGTGCCAACAGAGAAGAACACTGGACGGCCAGCGGCTAAGTGGGAAACGGACACCGGTTCAACTACCCTGATCCTTCATATTGTTTCCAGAATCTTCTTGGTTTACTCAACCTTTACACGGCAGTGGTTAACTCTTTAGTGGTCCATCTTTCACCTTCTTAACCAGAACGAAAACTGGAGGCCGGCAGAGGCCAAACCTCCTTCTTCCTTAGCCTCCCTCCCTCCCTCTGCCCACCACCCACACTCCCCAACACAATAAACACACACACACCTAACCTAGAAAGGACTGCCCGGCACCAACGGCAGCATGGCGCCAGTCTTTAGTAAATATTTACTCATTCACTAATTGGCTTTGACGAACACGAGTGAGCCCTGGTCTGTCTCCTAATCCAGCTTTTTCTCACGGAGTAGACGGGCTACATTTTCCTGGTAACCGTCCCTCCATTTTCCCAGAACGTATGCACATGTAGGGAGTGGGAATATTTTAAAATTATATCACCACACTGCATTACACGTTTTTGTCTCTTTACCTAACTAAAACTGAAAACACGGGTTCAGCCCAATCTCTCTAAATCTTACAGTTACATCTGTAAATGTAAAGCTATGACCTAAAAATTCTAATTTTTAGGCTGTGGTCTATTTCAGCCCCTTGATTCTAGAATTCTTCAGAACGGAATTGAAACACTAATAGTGTCTTGGATTGTCTTTGGAGTTTTAAATGTTACATAAAGTTAGACATTTCTGAATATTCTTGAAGAGAAACAAGTTTTCCACATAAAATTATTTAAATCACACCTTAAATGGTTTCTTCAATCTCTCACAAACTATTTTAATTATGTAAATATTTGAAGAAGCCAACTCTTGCGCTTTATTAACTGCTCAAATAAAAATGTCTCCATTCGAGCCCCGCGTCGGGCTCTGCTGACAGCTCAGAGCCTGGAGCCTGCTTCCGGTTCTGTGTCTCCTTCTCTCTCTGACCCTCCCCCTCTAATGCTCTGTCTCTCTCCGTATCAAAAATAAAATAAAACATTAAAAAAAAAGCAGTGGAGGCATTTAATAAAAATGTCTCCACTGGCACAAACTCAAAGGACATTAAAAACAGTAAATATTTAAATTTGAATACTTCAGGTAAAGCATGTGGCTTTCTGATAGTAGCCAGCCTATAGCTAAGAACTTAGGAATAAATTTAACTATTATTCATTGTTGCTAACTCTGAATTTTCTATTAGAAGTGATCCCTGAATTTAATCACAGAGGCAAATTTAAAAATACACACTTTTGCAGTCAAATTATTTTACTTACTGTCTCAAAACCTCGATGCGGGTGATCAGGAAATCCACCTGGTCTACCTCCTTTAAACTCATCAAACAGTAAAAATGGATCCAGATTTTCCAACTGAAATAAAAATGAAATACAGCAGATTAGACGTGCCTTTTAAACCACACTCCTGGTGGCTGTCTTCATGGACAGATCTAGCAGAATGCATTGAAACAGCATAGCTGATGAGAAACGTGAAATGAAAATTACTTTCAGGAAAGAATGCCTTACAGACGTCTGTGTGCGCACACGCACACTGATTAAAGAGCCGATTTTATGCGAGGGACAAAGAGAGGATAAACATTTCATGATCATCTAAGATCTCAATGGTGAAGCACAAGGGGAGGGGAAGGATCAGGGAAGGCGCTTTCAGGAGGTGGCACTTGAGCGGAGTCCTCAAGTACATGGAGAAGTTGATGAAGGAGAAGGGGGAAGAAGGAAGAACATTCCAGGTAAAAGAACAGAGAATACTACTAAGCTCATATGAATTTTAATAATCTATCTGCAGCTTCTTTTGGGTTTTCTTCGCAGACATTGCAGATCGCCTATGTTATTTATCAATAAGCCTCTGCCCGGCCACTCACAAAGTGCTTTTTGCTTGCATGAGGTTAAGGCTGCGGCAGGCTGCAGTTTTTCTGGCGTCTGCTAGGCTTGGCTGGTCTTGCTACGTGGCTTCTTGTTCTCCATCCCAAGATGCAACAGTGGCCGCTCTCTGGACATCGTGTTCTCATTGCCAAGGGCAGGAGCAAATGGGAGCCAAGCCAAGAGTGCACAATCACATGGACACGTCCCGGGTCACAGCACGTGACGTGGCCAAGTCCAAGGGTGGAGGAGGGCACTTAAACCCTGCCTATGGGGCTCACGGGGAATGCACCTAAAAGTGGGTTGGGGCTCACGGGGAATGCACCTAAAAGTGGGTTGGGACTCACGGGGAATGCACCTAAAAATGAGTTGCGAGTGTGTAATCCCATTATGGGGGGCAGTGAATATGTGGTGGTTATATTCCAACCAACACCCATCAGCAAATAACTGGGTTCTTTCCCCTTCGTGTTCAATCCTCACCCTTTCTACTTCTTTTCCTTGTCTTTTTGCAAGCTGGCGTGTCTACAATGCTGAGTAGAAATGCCGGTAAGGAGACAACCTTGGTTTTTGCCTGATTTTACATAGATTGCTTTTCCAAGATGTATCGGCTCGCGGGTTGCTTAATGCACGTTTTCTGCAGATTCCCTCCAGAAGGTGAAAGAATTCCCCTTCCATTTCTTGTTTCCTAATTTTTTTTTTAGAATTCAAAAACTCAGGTTTATTAATGATTGAACAAGAATCTAGTCATAATTTTTTAAACCTACACAGATGTTGAACTTCACGGAATGCTTTTCTGAGCTGATTGAGACCATTTTTCTCTCCTTTAATCTCTTAACGTTGGTAAGATTACAATAAATAGATTTTCTAACATTAAACCAAATTTGCTATGTTCGGACAATCCAAAGTTTGTTGTGATATATTATCTTTTTTATACACGGCTGTTCTTGTGTGCTTAATATTTTGCTTATGACTCTTACAAAAATGTTTATAAATGCCATGTGACTATCCTTTCACTTTGCTGTCCTTGTCTGGTCTTAACTGCAAGGCAACGTCGTCTCCTAAAGTGACATGAGGTCTCCTTGGGGCTTCATCTCCTGGAGATGGAGAGTTTGAGTTACTGGAGTTTTCTGTAGCTGAAATATTGGGTGAAATTTGTCTGTAAGATCACCTAGACCTGTTGTCTTGTCTTTGTGACAGACTTTTTAAAATACTAATAGAGGGGCGCCTGGGTGGCTCAGTCGGTTAAGCCTCCGACTTCGGCTCAGGTCATGATCTCACGGGTCATGGGTTCGAGCCCCACGTCAGGCTCTGTGCTGACAGCTAGCTCAGAGCCTGGAGCCTGCTTCGGATTCTGTGTCTCCCTCTCTCTCTGACCCTCCCCTGCTCATGCTGTCTCTGTCTCTCAAAAATAAATACAAAAAAAAAAAAACAGTAAAATACGGAATGGAATGGAAATGGAAATTAAAATAAAATAAAATACTGACTCCATTACCCCAATGGCTATGAAACTATTCAGACTTTCTTTCTCTTGTTTTCAGACTCTAAGCATTGCTCCAGCTTCCTGTCAGCTGTGCTAATTACATTTTAAAGGTACGTATTTGTTCATTTCAGGGTATCTACTCTGTCCTATTGCTAGAATAGAGAGTACCAGACCTGCTCTTTGTCCGTCTCTGGTTTTGACTCCCTTACTTTCACTTTCTATGGGAAAACACACACACATACACACATGCATGCAGAGATATTGTGCACACACCATAAATTCGACAACCTACTGCAGGTTTTTCACCTAACCAAGCCTCGGTTTCTTCACTTTAAAAAAGCTGGGCCATGGGGCGCCTGGGTGGCTCAGTCGATTAAGTGTCCAACTTCGGCCCAGGTCATGAACTCATGGTCCATGAGCTTGAGCCCCGTGTTGGGCTCTGTGCTGACAGCTCAGAGCCAGGAGCCTGCTTCTGATTCTGTCTGTCTGTCTGTCTGTCTGTCTCTCTCTCTGCCCCTCCCCATTCACACTCTGTCTCCATCTCTCAAAAATAACCAAACACTAAAAAAATTAATAAATTAAAAGGCTTGGCCACTTTGCAGCCCATCTCGGACCAGAAAAGTGAAACATTTTTGGACTTCTCCCCCATACAGCCGGGAGGGCGCTTTAACTTACCGGCCCACTTCAGACCACCCTGACCGCTCTCCAGCAAGCCCCCGGTGTGTCCATCTCTCACTCAACTCCTCACCCCTCCTCTGGAGACCGCCCGTTCCTTTCCTCCTCCTCCCCTCTCGCCTTCCATATGGCCTCTCTCTTCCCCTTGTAACCCTCTGCCCCTTCCCGGGAAAGTCACTCGTGGACCTTTTCAATCTCACAACTCCACTTCAGCTCAGCGAAAGCCCAGGAATCGAACCGGGGCTGGGAGGAGGAAGGGGGAAATTCTTGTTATTTCTCTTTCCTGTCACAGGAGAACGCGTGGCTGGGAGGCTGGTAACAATGCATGGAGAGCACCTGGTCCTACGCCCTTAGGCGCCGCAGGTTTGCCCCGGGTGGGTGGGATCTGCACCCACACATCTCTGCGCCACAACTTCCCCACGTGCAAAAGAAAGGGTTTAGACGGCACACTGTTGGGTTCTATGGAATTAAAAAGTGGGCAAAGATGAGATGGCTATTTCTGGCTTCGTGGTATCAAACAGTTTGGTATCCAAGAAATAGGTGAAGGGGATTAAGAATTACAAACTTCCAGTTAGAAAATCAACGAGTCACGGGGATACACAGTACAGCAGAGGGAATATGGTCCCTAACCCTGTGACAGCTGTACGCTGACAGACTATGACATGGTGGCTGACGCTGCGGCGGTGAGCGTTTCGTCAGGTAGATGAGTATTGAATCACTATATGGTACACCTGAAACTGAGAGACTATCAAATACAGTTCAACAGAAAAGTAAGAACATTGCAACACACACAAGAGAAAACTGTAAAGAAACAGTAGAGTTTCATATGAGCAAATGCGTCCTGCTGTTAAATAAATCATGAAAAGCAGATGTTCCTTAGTGTTTATGGCCAAAGGATCGCGCCCAGGTGTGAGACATTTTCTTCCGACAGCAAGAGTATCTCGCATTAGACTATTGTACGAAAGTGTGATGTGCAGGGCTGGGTATGAGGCCTTAACAAAGCTCCTGACAGTCTCTAAACATGTAGCAAGTATTCAAGGGCACGTAAAAGAAACTTGTCATCCGCAGGCAGGATGTGACTGATAGGAAAACTCGGATTGTCGACGTTTTCAGTTAGTCACCAGCTCATCCACATCGGTCTATCTCTACATATTAAACTGGCCATCTTTTCAAACTTTGTGAGCCATATCAGATTCTCCTTTCCTTCACACGGCTCCCAACCCTGTGGCTGCCAAATCCGGGTGATGGCTTGCAAGCCACTTCTTTTGATCTCTTGAGGCGGCCAGTCAAACCCTGTGGCCTCCACCCCGCAAGTTTGTGGCACTCCCTTAATAAAGCTCCAGCTGCCTGTAAGCTTTAAGTCAGGAAGCAATGGACAAAGCTACCAGGAATGTCAGCTCCTTGGGAATAGGGCCAGTAGGATGCTTTTTTACGATGCTCTACTGAATCCAGAATAATTCTCTGAGCATAGAAAACACAACAAACATCCCAAGTAGTACTTGTGGGAGGTCCCTCATCACCCTTATAGCTGGGTGTGGTCGTATGACTGAGTCTGGCTAATGAGAGGTACACAGAAGTTGCTGGGTGGGCCTTTCAGGGAAATCCTTTATTTTAAAAACAAGGGAGAGGGATGGAAGGCTGGCACCGATCCTTTTGCCCTTCCTGCTCTTCCTCCTCTCTGTGCCCAAGGGCAAATGGTTACTGTTGCCTCAACAGCCATCTTGGGCCATAAGGCGAGGCACTGAGAGTACTAAAGTGATGGACGACTATAGAGTGAGCGAGGGTCTCTGACAAGTGGGGAGCCTTCGGGCCCACCCTAGACTTCCTGCTCTTGGGTTTTCAAAGGAGAAACACAAATCCGTATGTACGTAAACCACGGGTTTCAGAGGCTGCTGTATGTTACACAGCTGAACCTCCAGGAACAGCGGAGACCTCGCCCTCCCAACACTCAATGAAATGCCCGCCTGTATCAAGGCAATATGGCGGCAGGAGAAGGGAGAGGCCCTGTCAAAGATAGACTCCAATAGCCCAGACTACATCTTGGGCCTACTCAACGTCGAGACAGGGGCTGGAGGGTAACGATGAAAGGGTAGAAGGAAAGTGCCAGCATATAGTCCAAACTGAGATCAGATTTGGCCTTGAATGGACTTGGGCTATGACTCTATGCTTCTGACTTGGACTCAACGTCTAAAGACCCCGATAATGGAGAGCGCCATCTACAGAGGCTGTACCAATCAGGAACAAGGCCAGTCAAGGTTATTTGATGGCAGTAATGGACTCATAATTCTTAAGTGTATAATGGGGTTATAGTTTTATTTCTTAAAGCTCTTACCTTTTACAGATACCAACTGAAATATTTATAAGTAGAATACAAGTGATTCCTTTTTAAAATACTTTGAGTGAAGAAATGGATGGGGGATATAGAGAAAACAAGAATGCCCATGACTTGATCACTGTGGGTGTTGGGTACATGGAGAGTCATTATACTATTTTCTCTTCTTTTCTATGTTAGAGATTTTTCAAAATAAAACAAAAATATGTGTAAGAGTGGTCCAAGGAAAATGGCACTCCACTAAGAAGGTCTGGTGGAAGGGGGTATGGAGCACTGAGGCCAGTGCAAGGGAGCAGTGGGCTTCCCTTCTGCGGGAAGCACAGAAAAGCCACTAATATCACGCTGTGCGATCTCTCAAATTCCAGCATGGCCCACATTCATTCATAATGTAGGCACGAGCCAACCTCCCTCCATCTCTTCTTTATTGTTCACCACCGAGAGGCTCAGTGAGAGCTTTGTAAATTCCTCTACCTCCACATTTATAGCCATAGGAATCATGTCACCTAGGGCCACTAATATGAAACACTGCTGTAAATTCCACACTAAAATAGCTTTGTGCTTCACAGCATGCGAGATGTTTCTTCAGAGACAAAGTCTTGGTGCAAAAAGTTTGCAAAGTAACTACCTTGAAGCTACATTGGTGTTTTCCTTCTCTGCTGATTGGAGAATTCGGGGTTGTAGGGGGCTCAAGAATATGGTGACAGTCTAAATGGCCAGGAGGAGGCCCATGAGGAAGAGAACAGTGGTATGCCATTTACTGGAACAGGTCATAGCTATTTCAGTGATGCTCAGGAAGACTGATAACAATGCGGCAAGTGCTTATATAACTGTGTTAAATGAAAAAATACGGACGCAAAATTGTTTATCCTGTATAATCCCCATGATGTAAAATACACACTATATGGAGACAAAAGGAAACACCCTCTGTCTTAATAGTGATTAAACCAGGGTGATGGCATTAGGAGTGATTCCTATCCACTTATTTTTCCTCAGGGTAGAGGCACACACAGCAAACCCTCTGAATTAGTAGAATGTGGGGGTCTTTAACACTTGTTAATGTTTATTTATTTTTGAGAGAGAGAATGTGTGAGCACGAGTAGGGGGCGCAGAGAGAGAGGGAGATACAGAATTGGAAGCAGGCTGCTGGCTTGGAGGTGTCAGCACAGAGCCTGATATGGGGCTCGAACTCATGAACTGTGAGATCAGGACCTGAGCCAAAGTCGGACGCTCAACCAACTGAGCTTCCCAGGTGCCCTAGAATGTGGGGGTCTTTAAAGCATAGGTTTTCAGCGAGGGACTCTTAACTGGGTACCATGGATAGAATTTAGGGTGGCTATCCACTTGTCTGGGGAAAAACTTACGTCTTTATTTTCACTAACCTTTAACCGAAAAGTTTTCTTCTGGATTTTTTTTGTAGTAAAATATATATAACAAAACTTACCATTTTAACTATTTTTAAGTACACAGTTCAGTATCGTTAAGTGCATTCACACTGGTAGGCAACAGTGACCAGCAACCAGCTCCAGGCTGAAATGCTTTGATCATGAAGATGGTCAAAGACTGACAGTAAATTACCAGGACCTGTGACCGTCACCACTAGAAATCAAAGCTGTTTTCATCGCACATGACAGCTGTTGCAGGTGTACTGAACTATTATTGTTGCTGCGCCCCACAGTTTTGAAATTAGGGAGTTCTAGGGACTGCCCCCAATTCTTATTATTTAATGCAAATTTACTAGATTACAGATTTGTTTTGTAGTATTGTGCTAACCAGATTTCAACGTAAGTTTTTCTTTGTAATCCTATGCCTGTGTTTTGCGTATTAACAAAATACTATTCTGAGAAAGAAATTGGAGGTTTCACCAGCCCCCCACCCCACAAAGGGGTTGACGAGACACAAAAAAATTAAGAAACCGTCAGCAGATGTGTTCTGACAGATGGAGCAATTAAAGTATTAGCTACCCCCAACATGACGGGTGTCTGAGCCGCGTACAGCCGTTCTGCTGGTGACGCGGTCTGGTAGAATATGATACCACATCCATGTGCGTCTCGCCAACACCCACCATGCATTTAGCCCCTGGAACGATCCTGTTTGCGTGAATCCCGTTGGAAAACAACATCTGATGGGCCCCAACACCCACTCACAGGTGAAGAGGAAGCTAGTGGCAGAAAGAGTATGAGAATCTCAGAGCAGATTTTAAGAAGAGGAACAAACCAACCTCATTTTAAAAAGAAAATAATCCATTTCCCTAATATACTTCTTCCTTTATTCAAAAATATTTTGGGGGGGGGAGATGTTCCACATCACTCATCATCAGGGAAACTCAAATCAAAACCACAGTAAGATATCACGTCACACCCGTCAGAATGACTATTACCCAAAAGACAAGAAATAACAAGCATGGGGGAGAACGTGGAGAAAAGGGACCCCTTGTGGACTGTTGGCGGGATGTAAATTGGCGCAGCCACTATGGAAAACAGTATGGAGGGTCCTCAAAAAATTAGAACGAGGAATACCATATGATCCAGTGATCCCACTGCCAGGCGCTCACCCACAGAAAACAAAAATAGCCAAGACATGAAAACAACCGAAGTGTCCACTGAATAGATAAAGTGTGTGTGTGTGTGTGTGTGTGTGTGTGTGTGTGTGTGTGTAGACACACATACACTACCAAGTATTATTCAGCCATAAAAAAGGAGATCTTGTCATGTGCAACATGGGTAGATCTTGAGGGCATTATGCTAAGTGAAAGAAGTCAGAGAAAGACAGATACCATACAATCTCACTTATGTGTGAAATCAAACAAGAAATGCATAAGCCGAACCCACAGACACAGAGAACAGATTAGTAGTTGTTGCCAGAGGTGAGGGCTTGGGGGAGGGGGGGTTGAAATAGGTCAAGGTGTTCAAAACGTACAAACTTCCAGTTACAAGATAAGTAAGCCCTGGGGATATAATGCACAGCATGGTGACCATAATTAATATTATGGTGCTGCATATTTGAAAGTTGCTAAGAGAGTAAATCTTAATAGTTCTCATCACAAGAAAAATAAGTTCTGTATCTACATATGGTGATCGATGTTAACTAAACTTACTGCAGTGACCATTTTGCAATATAAACAAATACCAAATCATTATGTTGTCCACATGAAACTAACACGATGTCATATGTCAATTAAATCTCAATTTAAAAAACCTTTCTGGAATCCGGTATGGGGTGGAGTGCTGTATTCCTTGGGCTACAACCACCATTTGCTACCTTTCTGTGCAAATAAGATTTTCTTTCCTACAAGTCACCATGTCCGCTCTTTGTGATTTATAAAACTGCTCTCCAGTGTTGACAGATGTCTACCTAACCTAAAACCACCTCCCATAAGAGAAGCCTTCATGCACCCCCTCTAGCACCAGAGGCCCACAGAGTTGGGTCTCAGTGGTTTTTCCATGAACCCAAATCCCTGGCAATGGCTGACTGGCCAAGGGTGGGCACATGACCTCTGTACCCATGTTAGAGAGACCCCCTATGGGCCAGGGCTGTCCAGGGAGGGACCCTAACTGCCAAGTTTAGAGCTGGCCCCAAAGGGCCCACAAGGCAGGTCATGACTGTCCCAGGCCCCTCTTCCCAAGTTAGCCCTCAGTGTCCCACCAGTGCCTTCCACAAAAAGCAGAAATAGCCACCCGACCAGCATACCTCGGGTCTGCCGATGCTTCTGCGGACCCTCGCCCCGACCCCTTCCGACTGCTCCCGGCTGAGCAGGGACAGGGTAACCTTCTTGGAGGATGCCATGTCCAAGTCTAAAAAGGGCGTTCCGATGCTAATCTGTAGAGGAGAAAGAGCCAGTGGAGGAACACAGTAAGACAAATCATAAAGGAGGGCACCTCCAAGGACTATGAAATAACAGGTACTAAATTCAGACGTGGGCAAAATATTCACAGCTACAAGATATGGACTGCCTACTCCGTACAAGACCTGGGTTAGGTCATCTAAAATGAGGCTGGTGAACACGCAGGAGTACTAATCAGGTTCCCAGCACCCCACTAATTATTTGCAATCATAACCTCATGCAATCCTACAGCCATCGCTTACCAGGGTTAGCAGTAACAGCCCTGCGGGTACAGGTACTCACGAACCCCTAACAGCACTGTGTCTGCTTTATCTCATGGCAATCTCTCCAGCCCCACAAGGGAGGTGCAACCCGGAGACAGGAAGATTTATGTGGTGCCAGAGGGAACAGAAGGAAATCTGTGAGGTCTGTGACCCTCGCCTGAACATGTCGAAGATCTTGGCACCGAAAAGGATCTTCAGGGGTCACCGATTTCAAAGACCATCTTTCCCTGAAGCTCAAGGCCAACGTTTGTGGGAAGAAATTTTCCAGCCTTGTCGGGAAGTCTTCAAGAGCACAGGAAACCTACAGGGGAGGCGTCCTGGACAATGCATCCGGTATTTCGGGACCAATCTATACCCCGCCTTTATTATTCAAAAGCGTTTTCTCTTTGCGGGGGGCCTAAGTTCTACCGAACGGAGGGTCACAGAACAAATCATAATCCATCCCTTTTTCACTTCAAATGCTTGCAGACGGTACCACCAAATCTCTAAAGCTCTTCTTCCAGCGAAACACAAACCATTCCTTCAAAGATCCCTCCTCACACCTAGAGAGATGCTTTAGCGAGAAGCAGAGAGTCTAGAGCCCGCGGGCCTGGGTTTGCCTCCGGGCTTCGGCAGGTACCAGCTGTGTGACCTGAGGCCACTCACTAAGCCTCTCTGTTCCTCAGTTTTGCCACCTGTGAAACAGGGGAAGAAGACTACCCACCTCCAAGGAGTGGGGTCAGCGCTCTAAGAACGTTAGCTGCTATGATCAGAGCCCTTTACTCCGCAACGCCCCCCACTCGGTCAAAACGTGTCCGCCCAGGAGCAGCCAATCAATAAATACTTCTCGGATGGGGGACGGGGGGAGGGGTTCCGAAATGAGCTTAATCCTCAAAGCCGCACAGAATTGTCACCGCATACCTCCAAGCAACCAGGACAGGTTTGGGCCCTACCTACGGGCGCTACCTCTAGGTCCTTCCAGACTCCCGGCCCGTCAATTCCGCGCACGCGAACGGCTGCCGAGGTGCTCACCGGGACGCAGTGCTCGGCAGCGAGGAAAGCCGCCTCCCGCTTCCCGAGTCCCGGGTCGGCCCCCGCCGGCACCGCC
>NC_043717.1:11010792-11151166 GCF_006229205.1 Suricata suricatta
GAGCTCAGGACAGGGCTGGGGCGTGGGGGTGCAGAGGCTGAGCTCAGGACAGGGGTGGGGCGTGGGGGTGCAGAGGCTGAGCTCAGGACAGGGCTGGGGCGTGGGGGTGCAGAGGCTGAGCTCAGGACAGGGCTGGGGCGTGGGGGTGCAGAGGCTAAGCTCAGGGCTGGGGCGTGGGGGTGCAGAGGCTAAGCTCAGGACAGGGCTGGGGCGTGGGGGTGCAGAGGGAAGGTGAGAAGAGAAGTTTGGAAAACAAAGGCTGTCCTGCTCTGCGCACCAGTCTCTTAGGTAAAGAGGACTCTCCTGCTCCCAGTGCCCCTCCAGGGACAGGCTCCCGTGTCCACTGTAAATGTAGGCAGTGGAAGGGGAGGTAAAGCACTTTTCCTGAATCTGCTGGATTTTGATCTCTTAACTCAAAATCCTCTTCATGCCAAAGTGGCACATCTTTTTTTTTTTAATTTTTTAATGTTTTATTTATTTTTGAGAGAGAGAGCATGAGCAGGGGAGGGTCAGACAGAGAGGGAGACACAGACTCGAAGACAGGCTCCAGGCTCTGAGCTGTCAGCATAGAGCCCGATGCGGGGCTCGAATCCACAAACCATGAGATCATGACCTGAGCCGAAGCCAGTCGCTCAACCGACTGAGCCACCCAGGCGCCCCCAAAGTGGCACATCTTGACGTGGCCTGCCCTTGCCCCTACAATACAGAAATTTGAATTTCATGTAATTTTCATGTGTCATGAAACATTATTCTCTTGATTTTTTTTTATTTCGACCATTTACTTAAAAATGTGAAAACTTGCTCTTTACTCGCAGGCTGTAAAAACTGGGTAATGGACCAGACGTGGCTGCAAGCCTAGTTTGCAGACCCCTGCTCTAAAAGAACAGTTTAGTAGAGGAACATGGACTTTTCCCTGGATTCCTTTTTTTTTTTTTTAATGTATTTTGAGAGAGAGAGCAAGCAGGGGAGGGGCAGAGAGAGAGGAAGAATCCCGAGCAGGGTCGCTATCAGTGCAGAGCCTGATGCGGGGCTTGAACTTATGAACTGTGCAATCACGGCCTGAGTCGAAATCAAGAGTCGGACACTTAACCGACTGAGCCACCCAGACTGCATTCCTTATATGTCAGTGGGACTCAAATCTTTCCTCTCCACCTTACTATGAGTCAAGGCTAAGTGAGATAATACACACGAGTATTAAAAGTACCATGAAATAATAAAGTACTATTACTTGTCATCATTATACTGACTTTTGAAACTGCCTCCAAGTAAAATAGAAGTATGGACTCTCTGTCAGGCTCTTTGCTGTCTTTACTAAATGCTTCCGTACCGGCTGCCAAAAATTTCTTTTTTTTATGTTTTATTTATTTTTGAGAGACAGAGAGAGACAGCTTGAGCAGGGGAGGGTCAGAGAGAGAGGGAGACACACAATCTGAAGCAGGCTCCAGGCTCTGAGCTAGCTGCCAGCACAGAGCCCGACGCGGGGCTCGAACCCACGAACCCCGAGATCATGAACTGAGCGGAAGCTGAATGCTCACCTGGGCCGTACACGTGCCCTAACGTATGACCTCCTCGTGAAGGTCAAGGAGTTAATGATTCCTTCCTTTTTTTTTTTTAATCTGAAGAACACAGAAGTATTTTTATTTTTTCACTTAATGATGCAAAACATCAATGCTGATTTGACATACATTCACAGCTTTGTCTTTCACGTTTGCAGCTCATGTCTTCTTTTATACTCTCAAACATCTTCATGATGCTGTTTGATGAGGTAGATCCACAAGAACATGGAGATGCCCAGGGTCAGCCCAACAGTCAGCCAGTCAGGTCTGTCATGGGGCGGCCCCCCAATGTGCTGAAGAGCCACCTGGGAGTCTGGCCAGAGCCAGCAGCTTGGAGAAGGGGTGTGACAGTGTGGCCGGCGCCATCTTGCTGGGCTGGGCTCCCAGGAGTTCACGATTTCTTTGGAGCCTTCTAGCACAATAGATGACATCTGGCATCTAAGGCATGACTGGGTGGGTTGTCCTGAACGTTTCCCAAGACCACTGATTGCAGACACTTTGAAGCCAAGACCCCGGGCTCCAGGCACAAGTGACTTACGGAGGCCACCTGAGCCCTCGTCCTTGCTCTGACCAGGTCCTGGATGTCTGACAGGACACGCACACCAGGCCACCATCTTCAACAAGAATCCCAGACCCCGAGCAAAGATGAGACTCTCTCTCCTTTCCTTTCTGAGTCTCCCAGCCGTGCAGTCTCTATCTGCATTCTCTCTAGGTCTCCAATAAACTTCAATTCCTCTTGGCTCGTGTTTCATTTCCATCCTGCGTGCAGCTGGGGAACCGTTGCACAGTCCTATGGGACCCCTGTGGGTCCTCGGACCCAGCCAGCCTCCATCAATCACAGCCACACACTGTTGAGTAGACTCATTGTACATCATCTTTTGGAAGATTCTGTTTTCCTATGACAGCTCCAACGGTATGTCCCATTAGACATGTCTTCCGCAATGTGACTCTGATCACTCCGATCGCTCCCCTCTGACCACAGTTGGGTCTTCCTTTTCTTCCTCCTGAGCCTAGCTAGGGCTTGTGGTTGCTTTGACCAATGCAATACCGTGCAAGTGACACTGTGCCGGTCCTGGGCATGGCTCTGAAATGGTCTGGAGACTTCTGCGTCCTGCCTCCTGGGCGCTGGGGCCCCATGAGAAAAGCGAGGTCTCGAAGACAACCTCCCTGGAAAAGCCTATGCCACGCGGATAGAACAGGGACGCCCAACTGCGTCCTTCCTAACTTCCGGACCTGCAGAATCGGGAGCAATTAAAGACAGTTGTTCGAGCCACTCAGTTCCCAGGTCATTTGTTCCGTGAGAATAGATAACTGGAAAATACATTTTTATGCGAGAGGAGAGATGAGTTCGGTTTTCAAAGCTCTCGGGGCTAAAGAAACACGCTTACAAATATTTACCCTTTTAGAAAGTAGATGTGTCCATTTAAATGTTATCACCAAGACAACCGGCCATCCAGCAAGATAAACAATTATTTTGTTTAAGTTTACTTATTTATTTTGAAAGAAAGCGAGAGAAAATGAGCGGAGGAGGGGCAGAGAGAAAGGGAGACGGAGAATCTGAATCAGGTTTCTGGGCTGATAGCAGAAAGCCTGATGCGGGACTCAAACTCGCGAACCATGAGATCATGACCTGAGCTGGAGTCAGAAGCTTAACCCACTGAGCCACCCAAGCACCCCAGATAAGGAATTATTCAACGTGACTTGAGAGATTACAAGTCGCATGCCACAGGCCATAGCAGTAACCTCTGGAGGTCAGGTGGCCCAAAAGCTCCTCTACTTGTAAGTAGAATTTACAAGGAGAACTTTGCAATAAAACCAGGCAGGAGGGAACAGCTTCCCTGTACATTTTCATCCACTTCTGTAGTAGATTTGCAATACTTTGGTGGACGCTTTGGGTTTATCACCTTTTCAGAGTGTCCTCTGGGACTCACAATGCCCTCCACCTCCAAAAACTGTCACGGCAGCGAGAGCTTTCCTTTTTGTTGGTCTTAGAGAGGTCAGCCATGGGTGGAAACGAAGCCCAGGGGCTTGCATTGCCAGCACAAGGCAGGAAACTCTGTTCGTGGACCCCGTGGAAGAAAAGAGCAGGGCTGAAAAGCTAGAAGGAACTGAACTGAGGAAGAACAAAGGTGAGAGAGGGGCCAATGTTTACAAATGGAATAAGGGACATGTAACGTTTCACTAGCAGGGGCCCACTCTGGACAGGAGAAGTGTCACGCTGTACATGAAGCTTTGGGCTCTTTTCGCCGCTGTCATTTGCCGTCCCGATGGAGATGTCGAACAGGCAGGTGGCCGTGGGAGGGTGTAGCTGCCCCGTCAAGGGCCCTCAGAGCCCTGGGAAGCATAAAGAAAACTCTATGCTGATATGACAACGAAGAAAGCCTTCCCTAAATGATTCTAAATAACACCATTATAATCTTTAAAAACACCCACGTTATCAACACATTTTACTTGACCCTTTTTCTCAAAAAAATTTTATTTTCCTCGTTTGTATGACTTACTGATTTTCTTCTCCAGGATACATTGTATAGGAATACATGGGCATCCTATATATTTCATCATTTCCAAAGTTATTTTTTTCTCCTTCTTGCACTCAACTCGAAAATTCTTTCTCGCAGATTGTTTTGGTTTTGGTAATTCGCCTCTCAGGGCATGAGAGCGGCTGTTCATTAAATGACAAACCTCTTTGGAATATTCCAAATTAGGGATTCAGACTCACTGAACCCAGGAAATCAACTGGCTCCAAACCAGACACTAACTATTCTATAAACATTAGTTTACGATGGTCATGAATGCGTTTGGGGTTAAGGACATCCAAAAGCACCCAGCAAAGATGAGTGGATGTGATTCTCACTTCCGGCGTCATGGGAGCACTCTCCACAGGCCGGGTCCGACCCAGGAGCTATGCGTGATCAACCACGGCATGCAGCTCATCCCTGCGTTCCTATCTCTCCCGTGGGTTTTCGGCAGCATTCCAGAAAAGAACAGCTTATGACCCTCTTTTGAGCCACAGAAACGTCCTAGAATTCATCACGAGCAAAATACTCTCGGCCCCGAGAGGGTTCATCTCTGAACCAGGGAAGTTGAGAAATTTAAGCGAACAATTCCCCCGACACTTCTCTCAGTTACCTTGATACCCTTTTTCAGTTTTCAGCTGGTTGTATCTTCTGGCTAAAAATGGAGGTGGCTTTCAAGATCACAGTATTGGCATGAAAATAAAAGGCTAATTTGAATTTACCTCGAATCTAGCTAATGCTTTGTTTGCTGAGGTGTTTATGGATGAGGTCCACTGATGCAGCCTACTTTGCAAGCCCCAGAAAATAACAACAACAACAACAACAACAATACCAGCAGTAGCAGTAGTGATACCAGGAAGACGGCTTGATGGATGGAGAGAGAGAAGGATAAACAGATCTAGGACAAAGCAAATATGGTGAAATGTAATTGCAGAATCTAGATGGTGGGGTATGGGAGCTTGTGTACAATTCTTTTAGCTTTTCTTCATTTTGAAATTTCTCATGATAAAATTTTGGGACAAATAATTTGAATCAAATTGGGAACCATGGCTGGAAGGGTCCCCTAAAGACACCTCCTTCACCTACTTTCTTCACGTCCAACTCTGGCACCTTGTACCTAATGCAGTTCAGTGAATGTCTGTTGAATTGAGCGGTTGAACTTAATTCTGAGCTATTAGGTCACTCCCACAGCTGGCAAGATTCTTCTAGAGCATGAGTTGGCATTTTTTTTTTCTGTGAAGACCAGATAGGAAATATTTGAGACTTCACAGGCATATGGTCTCTGCTGCAACTACCTAACTAAGCAGCCACACGCGATTCATAGCAAACAGTCATGACTGCGTTCCAATACATTTTATTTACAAAAACAGCTGGTGGTCATAGTTTGCCAACCCCACCTCAGCCCCCCAAAACCTTACCTTCCATTAAAAAATGGGAGTAAAATTGATCCCATGGCAACAGGCTATGTGAAGATTTCATAGGTGTCCGGAAAGGTCCTAACAAAAAGAAACAACAAATCTTTTCACGTCCACCTCCACGCCCCCCCCCCCGTCTCCTTTCATAAGGACCGAGGCTTTTTTTCCCCCACCGCTGAGCGTGAGATTTAATAGGCAAGCGTCTCTAGCAGAGGTGATGCATGAACCTTCCATCCCAGTAAGTGTAAACCATTCCCACAGGACCCCAACCTCCATGTAGACCATGTAGGAGGTCTGGTGCATTAGCACCAGAGGAGTAAATGCACGAGGTGATGGGGTGACACCCCCACTGAAGAGGTTCCATGGGGAGGGCTCAGGCTGTAGAGAGACACTATTGGAGCCCTTGGAGGCTTACTCATTAGTGGAAAAGACAGACATGAAAAATAATAAATAAATCGTGTAGCAGGTGTTAGGTGCTGTGGGAAAAGACAAAGTAGAGCAGAGTAAGGGAGGCTCGCAGTGCTGGGTGGAGTGAGGTTGTCGTACTAAATGAGGTGGTCCAGGCAGGGCTCATTAGGAAGACACCATTTGAAGTAGGGCCCCAAGATGAGGAAACGGACCAGGCAGATGTCTGCGACGGTTTTCCAAGCACAGGAAGCCACCAAATGCTGAAATTTGGAATCAGGAGCAGACAGACGGTGTTTAAAGCCAGGATACAAACAAATTTTTTAAAGTGAGAAAAAAAAAATAGAGGTCAGCCAGAAGCCAGAAGAAGCTCGCTCGCTTTAGAGAACATTCCCGAGGCTCTCGCTGAGCACAGGTGCCAGCGCAGGGTATAATTCGGACAAATTAAATCATGTAATGGCAATAGCAGGTTGCCACAACAAGTTAGAGTTAAACTAAAGACATGGCAAATGCAAAGCCAAAGAAAGATTTGGGAGAAGTGGCAGAGGAAGCGAATGAATAGAAGTCGATAAATCTGCGACATTTGACTCAGAGGAAACCACTCCCCACAACTGCCCGGGAATGTTTCAAAGGCCCGAGAAGGGATGGGGTCCTAAGAGACTGTGCCCAGGTGTTTCCAGGGTTCTACCACCTCCTTCCCCTCCCCGAAATTTACTTTTTATTCCGGAATTGATCTTGTGCCATGTTACCCCGTTGCCACAGGGGAGTGAATCGCCATGTGGGAAAGGAAGCCAATTAGCAGAGTGTAGAATTCATTTGTTTGGCCAAGTCGCTGGGCCACAGGTCCCCTGCTTCACCCCGAATTTCCTGAATGGCCGCCTACATTACCCACAGAGACCGAAGAGCCATTCGGGAACCACCAGGGATGTGTTTGCTCTTGGGGTGTAAGCCCCCCTCTTTTGTATTCTTCTGAAGGACTCTTGGCCCCTCCCCCAATTCCAGTTTCAAACAGAAACATTAACACTACCCCTGCAAGCGATTTTTCACCCCCTCTACTGTAATTATTTTTTTAATAATTTATTTATTTATTTTTAATATATATTTTTAAATATTTTATTTATTTTTAATACAGAGAGAGACAGAGCATGAGACGGGGAGGGGCAGAGAGAGAAGGAGACACAGAACTGGAAGCAGGCTCCAGGCTCTGAGCTAGCTGTTAGCACAGAGCCTGACGCGGGGCTTGAACCCACGAACGTGAGATCTGACCTGAGCCGAAGCCGGAGGCTTAAACGACTGAGCCACCCAGGCGCCCCTATAATTTATTTATTTTTGAGAGAGACAGAGACAGAGACTGAGTGGGGAAGGGTTAGAGAGAGAGGGAGACACAGAATCTGAAACAGGCTTCAGGCTCTGAGCTGTCAGCACAGAACCCGATGCGGGGCTCGAACCCACAAATCGTGAGATCATGACGTGAGCCGAAGTCTCAGGCTTAACCGTGAGCCACCCAAGCGCCTCCCTCTACTGTAAGTAAACCTTTACTTAGGGGGTCTGCCTCCACAGGATAGAAGGCCCCTGAAGATGTGGGCTGCCTCTATTCTGTTTGCTCCTGTCCCCAGCCCCTTGCAGAACTCTTAGCCCACGGCAAGGTCTCAATAGGACCTGACCAAATGACAAGGGAACAGCAACGATGCTAATCCCGTGTCCACTCAAAGGAATATCTCTTTGAAAGTCAGGAGCTTCGCTCCCGTCTGCCACCCCAAGATTTCATCACACGTGGACGTTTCCAAATCAGTTGGAGCAGCCAAGCATGTACAAGTTAACACAGTTGTCAGCGGAATACCGAAACGGTGGTGTGGAGGAGAGCCTAAAAGAACTCATTAGATGTATTTCATGTGACCAGTCAGCGTGCACCAGAGAAAAAGCTGGAATGGGGAAAACCAAGAGCAGCGATATTGTCAGAATGATGTCGAGTGACAATCACACTTTTTCATTGCAATCTTGGTGCATGGTCCATTGGCCAAACGGATCTCTTTTCCACTTCTGGATTTCGTAGTAACTTAAGGTGTGGAAATGTGCTCCTTTTGGGTCAGATTAACTGTCCTTTCTCTGTCTCATGTTCTCCAGCCTCCCCTCGCCCAGTGTCAACTTGGAGTTCTCATTGCTTTTTCTCTGTGCACTTTGGCGTTACCTCATGGTTTCCTGATTCTAGAGAGAAGTCAGTGTCAGAAGCGGGGCTTTGCTGAGATATTTCCTCGTCCTTTCCAGCATGGAGCTCTATAAACAAAAGCGGGGTTATCACATGTACCCGGGAACTGCCTGGGAAAAGCGGGAGCTGTAGTTATCAAAATTGGAACCTTTACGAAGAATGCTTTTGTCTCCGTTTTTGTGGCGTTCAATCAGATCAACAAGTGTTGGCTAAGTGCTGAACGTGGTTTCCTGTGGGATTGTGTAAGGCCCTTGCAGGACAATAAACGTTTTGGGGGCACTGAGTCATGTAGCCATTTCTGACCCAGCGGCCGGGAAAATGTGAGACAATTTGCTGCCGCTGGAAGGAGGGCAGCCGGGACCGTGTGCCTGCAAGACCAGATTAACCTCACCGCGGTGGACCCCGGCGCGGATCCGGCCAACATGGTGCGTTTCGCGCAGGTGCCTACACAATGTCATATCCTACAGGCAAATCGGTTCAGGATGATGAATATGAAATTGCCGGGGCTCCTCCAGGGACTTTGGATGAGACCGTGCAGCTTGGAGGCCTGCTATGGCTTTACTATAAATTTCCCCCTTGTTCAAACTCTCGCTGGGGGAGGCTCTCTGGTTGTGTATATTTCACGGTCGGCTCCAGCTAGTTCTGTGGCTTTCTCTGTAGTGTTCTGTACGCATTGCCCCTCTGTGACTTTGCATATTGGCTTTTAACTGCTTCTGAAAAGACAGAAATGTTAGCCATAGCTTCTTTAATTTATCTGTGTTTTTATGATGTTATTTTAAGCACAAGTATCTGTTCTCAGGTTCCCGAGGTCCTCCAGACTCTGGGGCCTGGGGGCATTTTAGATGGAGATGGAAGGAGGGGGAGGTGAACCTTTCAGTTGCACCACAGCCAGACAATTTTGCAAGTTCTTGTGGACCACGAGCATTTCACTGGATTTGAAAAGTAGTACAATGTAACGTGGCCTCCGTCAGTGCTTTCCCAACTCATAGCACAGGAAGCCCCTGGGGATCTCGCTAAAATGTATATTCTGATGCACTGGGTTGGGGGGTGGGTAGCACGAGGCTGCACTCCCAACAAGCCCCCAGGATGATGCTGCCACCGCCAGCCCAGGGACCACGCTTGGGGTGATGTCCACGTGCTGCTTTGCCAGAAACCCAGTGGCAGGAATACACAGTCAGTTAGGGGCTGGTTCAACTGGATTCTTAGGGACCGGTCCCAGGGTCGAATGCTTGTAACAGATCCACTGGGTCGGTGCTTGATGACCAGAGAACACCCAAGGTATGTTCCTGTCTCTCATGATCTCCTATTCCCAGGATCTGGTGAAGGGAGAGGAGAATGGAAATTTTATCATTGAAGGTCATTTCATTCTCTTCAGTGTCTAACCTTTCCTATGGTCATTTTTTAAAAATTTTACATATGGAGTGCTGAGGGGGAGGGGTATGGAGTTTGGGAGTATCTACTAGCCTGCTAGGCATGGTACCGCCATTTTCTCTTGGCTCCTCGTAACCCTTTGACGTGGTTATTGTTTTAGTCTCTTTACAGATGGGGAAGCTGGGGTTTAGCAGGTTAAGTAACAGGCCAGGCTGCACAGGGACAGAGCAGGGATTTGAACCCACCAGCTCGGTGCTTTTGCCCACACCAACCTGCATCACCTAAGCACTGTTAGTGGGCTACTAATTCAGCATAAAGTCTTAGGACAAGGATTCATCACTTTTTGCTTTTTTCCCAACCACCCCCTAGGCAGACTAAATTAGGACATATTCCATAGGATGGGGGTGCCTGGCCTATTTTACAAGGTAAACAAATGCATATTTTGAAGCTGCTTTAAACAGTGCCAGCGTAAGGCAAGCCCTCCTTACATGTGAGCTAGGACTCGGTCACTCATATCCTTCAAGGTCTGCTTCTAATGCCTCCCTTCCATAACGTCTTTCTTGATTATCTTTAAAAAAAAGAAACAACTTTCCTTCTTCAGGCCTTTCAGGGCAAAGAGAACATGGACTCTGCTCTATCACTTGAGTTGTTTCTTTCCACCTTTTCTTTTTCTTTTTTGTTTTTTTAACATTTGTTTATTTTTGAGAGAGAGAGCATGAGCAGGGGAGGGGCAGAGAGACGGGGAAAGAGGATCTCAAATCGGCTCTGTGCTGACAGCAGCGAGCCCGATGTGGGGCTCAGACTCAAGAAACGTGAGATCATGACCAAGTCACCCAGGCGCCCCTCCACCTTTTGCTTTTTAAATCATGATTCAGTACCCCTGGTGTGCCCAGAACTTTCCCGTAGCTTTCTCATTCAAGCCTCAGAGAGCGACAGAATCGTGACCCTTCTCTTACAGATCAGAAAGCTGAAGCTCAGGGCAGGGTAGGGCCTTGGTTGGGGTGACATAACGCACAAATGACAGTCCTATAAGCTCCTCATGCCTTCGGAGTCTGCTACCCTCCAGCCACCCGGCACATTAATCAGTTATGAAACCTATCTCTCAAGTCTGCTCCTTATCTCTTGGGCAGCGGAGGGCTGATCCGCATTTGTGGCACCACTCACTCGATGTCCGGCCTGCGGCAGGCTCGAAATCTACTGTGCTGGACAGACAGGCAGAGTTGGACTCCTTACTCTCCTGCTAAGGTTTCCTTACAAATGTTAAGTAAGCATGGTGCTTCCAAGTCATGGTCATTCGTGTAGACGTTACATAATGGTTGCTGGCTTCCTTAGAGAAAATACTGTGTTGATTTCTGCCAGTGTTTTGGGTTCTGGTTTTTGTTTTTGCGTCCCCTGCACTTTAATCTCTTACTAGTTTCATGCGCTTATGGAAATAGGCAGCCTGGGCTATTTGGTAAGCAAATTAATGCGTCTCTTCTATGTAGGTGGTAACATGAGAGCCCAGCCACATTCCACCGGATCTTCTATGGAAATAGATTTCTGGCTAATACTTACTAGCTTTAGGATCTCACTTCGTTTTGAAAGTGTTTCGAACCTTCCCAACTGAATTTCCTTTAAATATGGGTACGCAGAGCCATATTTACTAGTTGTTGGACAGGCGTTTGAATCAACCGTGCACGGTACCTGAGCCCGTTGACTTCCTGTCCTAATACAGGGAGGAGACATCACATTCAAGGGTGTTAGGAAGCGCCGGGGCCCACCCCCGGGGGCAACTTTGAAGGTCTCCAAAGACATGTGGCCCCAGGTGCGTTATAGGAGAATGGCAGATTACAGACCTGGCTGCCCAGAGTGTGAACTCATTCGTGTGAAAATAAATACAGGCACGTATGTATTCAAAAAAATCTAGAGGTATGTTCACCAAGATGTTAACAGGGCTTTTTTTTCCTTTGCATATTTGTAGTTCTTAATTTCGTAGAATAAACATACATCATGTCTGATTTTATAAATGAAACCCAAAAAAGTCACAAAAGGCAGGACTATGGAATGAACGCTCTTATTGCAATTCGACAAATTATACGGCCTCAGCTGCAACAAGATGCGTAAAGCTTTGAGATTTGTCAGAAAGCGTGTCCAAGGACTTGGGGCCTTCCTTTCCAGCCCACGTTCTCCATCCCTTTACTATTCAAAAGCGGCTTTGTGAGTTTCACATCTCAATGAGTTCTGTGACTCACCATATTCATTTTTTTACATAAAATTTCCCTTCCCCTATTTTAATGTGATGAATGTAAAAGTTCTATAAACAGAAAAGTGTGTGTATCATCATGCAGTACCTAGAAGGGCCGCTTATTCTTTGGACGCTCTGATTTGCATTTTTAAAACAGTGCTCTTAAAGTTATAAGTCCATTCAGTATCGGAAAAAGTTTTGAAAAGGAAACTTTCTATTCAACTAATCGGATCTCTGTAACTTGCATTCTGCTTCGAGGAGTCATGTTTTAGCTGTGGATACAAAAGATGTTTGACAAAAGTTTTCAGTTTTCTTTTTATGCCTTGTTAGTAAACATTTGAATGCAGGAATGTAAACGGTAAAAGTGCCCTAAAACTATGCCCAGAGTGCGGTCCGGCTCCCCAAGTGGGGAATTAACTCGAAAAAACTAGACCCTGCACAGTTTCAGTAACTCTTCAAGCCAATCTCTTCCGACCATGGATTCTGGGTATAGAAAATAATCTAATCTGGGGACGCCTGGATGGCTCAGTCGGTTGAGCGTCTGACTTCTGATTTTGGCTCAGATCATGATCTCAGGGTCGTGGGTTTGAACCCTGTGTCAGGCTCCACACTGGCCCTGGAGCCTGGCTGGGATTCTCTCTCTCCTTTTCTCTCTGCCTCTCCACTGCTTGTGCTCTCCCTCTCTTTCTCTCCCTATCTCTCTAAGAAGAGAAAAAGGAAAGAGAAGAAAAGAAGAGAAGAGAAAAGAAAGGAAAAAGAAAAGGAAAGGAAAGGAAAAGAAAATAAATCTTATCTGACCAGGCATATGTGTAGAGTTTCTAATGAAGGCAAAGGTGAAAAGTAGGCATCTCCCTCTTCCCAGGTCCTGCTGGGAAGACTCTGCCTCATCCTTGAGTCCAGGGGCCAAGAAACAAGTGACCGTAGCACTTACTGTGCTCAGACGAAACCCATTCTACCTTCCCAAAGGAATTCTACTTTTCTTTCCAGATAAAACAATATTCGAAACCAAAAGTGACCAATGGATAAGATTTCCATTACTTCTGTCTCTAAATCAAACGACGCCCTTGGAGAACACCTGAGGGATTAATAAATAGTCACTTAGTCTATAAATAATGAACATGAGCTGACTTTTGGAGTCCTGTTTCCAGAGTGGCGTGGTCTATGTCAGGAGGGCTGGGCCTGACGTGGTTTAGTCAATGCGTCTCCCTTTCTTCCCACTTCCCTGTCATGGCGGGCCCGTCATGCTCCGGGCCCCTGAGAAGTGGCCTTTAGCGATTGGACAGGTTCACCTGGCATCTCCCGCTGTCCACAGAGAGCAGTGCCTATGTGGGTGCTTCCTGATGGAGAGTGATAAATAGGATGCAAATATTTTCTTTGTAATCCGTGATGCTGGCGTGGCCAGAGGGCATATGAGCACCTGATCCTCAGAACGGTGACTTTTTGCTTAGACCTTGAGAGTTGACGTTAAGGACCCACAAGCACACCCGGGCTGATCAAATGTAAGGTGAGTAAAGTTAATGACATGTAGATTAACAGTAGACAAAGAGCGATAGAAATTATTGAACATCTGACTGCTAATAATCCTGTGATTTCCCAAAACAAAGAACTTAAGAAAGTTGATCTTTTGTGGCCCTCTACTTAACATTACTTTTTTTTAAGCATCACTTTTCATTACCAGAGCTGATATCACATGGAGGGTGAAGAAACAGTCATAGTAGCACTAGAAAATGCTACTAGAAATACCTTTAACTTTAATGATTTCCATGGTTTCGGAAGGAAAAGCAAGAGTGTTTTTAGTTTGTAAGATGCCAGGTTTTTTTTTCAGTTTTTTAAAAGTTGATTTTGGGGGCACCTGGGTGGCTCAGCCTGTTGAGCGTCTGGCTTCAGCTCAGGTCATGATCTCATGGTTCGTGGGTTCAAGCCCTGCATCAGGCTCTGTGCTGGCAACTAGCTCAGAACCTGGAGCCTGTCTTCAGACTCTGTGTCTCCCTCTCTCTCTGACCCTCCCCTGCTCATGCTATCTCTCTCTCGCTCTCTCAAAAATAAATAAAAAACATTTTTAAAAGTTTTTTTAAAAAAGCCATTGTGTTTAAAAAATAAAATAAAAGTTGATTTTGATAGCATTTTTAAATGTTTTATCCTCAGAAATACTGAAAATCATATCCATGTCCTTGTGTTAAAGCTCTGATCGTGATCGGGGACTGTGGGAGGCACTTACAATGGTGTCAGGGCCTCTCGGTGGTTTGGATGGTTGGTCAAAGAGGAGTCACACTGACAGAGAAATGTGTGGGTCAATCACTTCAGACACGCTGAGCTGTCCGGAGTTCAGATATTTCAAAGTGTGATCATATCCAATTGGATTCAACGAATGCCTATCGAATGCTTTAGGAATAAGGAGAATTTTGATAAGGTGGTTTGCAAAGATGGTGGGTTTGTGAGCCAAAATAGGGTGAGAACGATACATAAAATGTTGTAAACCAATTCACAGATTTCTAAAAGGCAGAGCCCAAACAGTAGCAATGGAGGGCAGGTATGTGTATGAGTCCACTTAATTTTTTTTCTCCAGTCCTAAATCTAAGTTGTAGAGATTGTGTTATTTATATTATCTCTGACTGAGAAATGGTTGACTAAAAACCCTGAAGGCTAAAAGAGAATGTAGCTAGGTGCTACACATACTCATTTTCATTATTTTATTTTATTTTATTTTATTTTATTTTATTTTATTTTATTTTATTTAGGACGACGATATGGACACAAAATCCATTCTAGAAGAACTTCTTCTCAAAAGGTCACAGCAAAAGAAGAAAATGTCGCCAAGTAATTACAAAGAGAGGCTTTTTGTTTTAACCAAAGCAAATCTCTCCTACTATGAATATGACAAAATGGTGAGACCCTAGTTCTTCTATTTTTTGTCCTATTTATTTTTCTTGAGTCTCCACAAAGTGCTTAATTATAATGAAATGATATCACGTTTCTTAGCTTACACAGTAAAGATCAACTTGCCCTCACTTATCACATTGTCTTTTCTTAACCAAGGTACGATTAATTCAAGATAAAGGGCTAACTTTACTGAGGCGAATTGTACCCTTTAGAACAGTATTCCACAGCTGAGGGGGATTTGGCCCCCCAGGGGACATTTTTGGTTATCATGATGGAAGGTGTAGTGTGTTATCCATCTGGTGGGCAGAGGCCAAAGAGGCCTCGAAACATCCTATAATGTTCTAGAACAGCCCTCGTAACAAAGAACGATCTGGCCCCAGATAGCGCTGAGGATAAGAGACACTTCCTTAACCCTCTGCTGGAAATCAGACTATTTCTATACAGCTGAGAATTCTATCATAGCGGAAATCCTGAAATACCGTCTTAAAATTGAAACAAAATGAAGATGTTCTCTAGCGTTAAATTTGGTTTTCCCAAGTAGATGAAGCAAGCACGTGGCAGGGGAGTGGAAATCTGTTTCAAGATGATCCAACAAAATTAAGTACTACTTGCAGACTGGCTTTTGGAGGTGTCTCCGGGCCTGTGTCCACACTCGAGAACATATTCTGTGGCCGCTGGGCGCTGACCACGATGGAATCCGTGGAAGAATCCTCACATGGCCGCCCACCTCTCAATCTCCCTGCTAGGATAACCTTCACTTTATGAGTTTCCTTGTGTGCCATTGCGGATTGCATGAGGCATCTTATATTTTGGTTTTTAATTCAGAAAAGAGGCAGCAGAAAAGGATCAATTGACATTAAGAAAATCAGATGCGTGGAGAAAGTAAACCCTGAGGAGCAGACCCCTGTGGAGAGACAGTATCCGTTTCAGGTAAGGGGAGGGACAGGCACAACGTTCTATCGGGTGGATGGCTTTTGTTTTAATATTTTTGATTATGAACTCAACATGTGGCCTATAACCAAAGATGTAGCAAAATGCTGAAGACAATGACAAGGCTTGACACGTCCCCACATGGGAGCTGGGCATTTTGCTGAAATTCTATCTACCCATCTGTTTTCCCTAGAGGGAGAGAAAGAAAGATGAGCAAGTGAGCCAAGGAGGCCGGGCTTGCCCTGGGGCCTCACAATCTTTCACCCAACATTGCTAAGCATTTCCAAGGGGCCACAAGGTGCTAGGCACACGATAAGGAATCAAATGCCACCCTTTGTCGCCAAGGCATTTCCAGATCATTATAAGGCAGTGAGGGTGAGGGTTAAGATGACGGTCTACAGACGGGCCATGGTGATCCAGGAAGCAGAAGCCTCCCTCCTCACTCCCAAAGGTCAGGGAGACTGACTATTGGAAGTGACCCTCGGGTTAAGAAAGACCAGTGCTTAGCCCAGCAAAAACAAGAAGGGCAGTGAAACAAAAGAAACAGCTGATGTCAAGGCTCTGGAGGTGAAGTAGTATGCGTGTTTGGAGAATTCCAAGTAGTCCTCGGGAGTAAAGCCAGCCCTGTGAGCCAGTGAAGGGCACGAGCCTGGGAAGGTGGGCAGGGCCGTATCATGAAAGTGTTGGCACAGCATACTAAGGAGCTTGCATTTTACCCTGAAGTGTTTTAAGCAATGGTATGGTGCAGAAAGTGTGCCTCCAGTGCCCTTTGGAAGTGGCCTGATCAGACTCATGCCCTAGTTTTATTATATCATTAATACTTATCTTTCTGATCTAAAGGCAGACAGACTGTCCTTCCGATGGTCAGACTACCCAGTGCTAGGGGCTTGAGGGAACTGTAGCCACAAATGAAATAAAATCATCTGGTTGATGAACAACCCATACTTCCTACTTTAAAAGCGAACGTTGCCCAACTGGAAGAAACCAGGGGAGCGTGTCCTCACGGAAGATGTTTCATATTCGCATCACAGAAGCATGGAACACTCAAAAGATCACAGGATTCGGAGGCGCACAGGCTCCTAACCCCACTGCTTACGTTTGCGTTACCATAGACAACACTTTCAACCTTCTGAGTTTGTTTCTTCGCTTACAAAGTGGGCATAATCATATATATTTCATAGAGTTGAAGTAGGACTGGAGTCCTAAAGTATCTAGGAACTGGTGGATATTTAATAATTGGTCTGTATCACCCACAAAAATGGAATAAACTAGAGAACGATCTGGGAAAGACATTATAATGTTCCAACATTTAAAACAAGCAAAGCAGAAGTAAAGGACATTTCATCCCTGAAGATACTTTAAAGGATAGAGCAGGTAAACATTTTCCAGTGGGCTATAAAGAGAGCCATGCCCTGGGTTGATGGATGGACCAGAACATTCCTAAGACACCCGTGATATCTAACACTTTGTGCTTTTATAATTCTCCGTGGTCCAGGGCATCTATGCTGGGGCCCCTGGGACCTCAGTGTTCACTAATGGCAGATGCATCATCGCTGTGATTTCCCCAAACGTAGAGGTGTCTGGGATACAACAAAATGAGGGGCGGAGGCTAAAAACGACTAGACTTTGTTCATCTAATTCCAGAGCTAACGCATATTTCATACACAAACTCAACTTTTCTTTCGGATGCCAGAAAATGAGCAGTTGCATCGGAATGAACGGCGCATGCCATTACATCTCAATGAACCCAATCTTTTCCTTTCCAGATCGTCTATAAAGACGGGCTTCTCTATGTGTACGCATCAAACGAAGAGAGCCGGAGTCAGTGGTTGAAAGCACTGCAAAAAGGTAATTTTGAAAAGTCGCAAGAGGGAGCCACCAATGGAGTTCCGTTGAGGCGCAGTGCAGGACCGATATGGCAGTATCGAGAGTTGGAGGCTTGACTGACTGAGCCACCCACTGCCAAGGGAGAATCCGCTGCTTTTCCTAGGAACCCCAGACACTGTGCCATGCTTGCTCTCGCTTTGCATTCTCATTGTTCCCCGGAGGGGCCTGTGGATCGGATCCCCTTCCCGCCCTGCACAGAGCAGCTATTGTGCGTTCCCAGCAGCGTGGAGGAAGCCAGACCACCTGCCCTCCGCCCGCTGTGCCTTTACCAGGGCAAAGTCTAGGCTCCCGCGGGGCCTGTGGCTACTGTACTTTGGATGTTTACAGAAGGTTATATCTAATACCTACCAGGTACTCAGCACATGCCAACTACCGTGCCAAGGACGCTGTAAAATATTTTCTTAAGCAATCCTCTCTATGGAAGGGGGTCATGGTATTCTCCCTTTCTCAGATGAGTTGAATTAAAGACACATGGCTGGTGCCACAGACCTAATAATGGAGAACTCACAAGTTCGTAGCCCGAACCCAGCTTTTTGCCCAGTGCGGCAGAAATGTGAGGCAAAACTGGGGGTTTAATGAAGCTTTTACTCAGGGGTTCTTAGGCTGCTCTTTGGCAGAAGAGAGAAAATTGTCAGTGATCTCGTGCTATGATATTTCTCCCTGTGATATTTTCATTTTAAAGGCAGGTCATAGAGTGAGGACAGTATGTAACTCAAATGAATGACTCTGTTGGTGTGATTTCAGGTACTGAGCCCCCGGGCAGGGTGTGGTTTTGTTTTAATTCATTTAAGTTTTAGATGCAGGTTCTTTCTCCGTATACTTCAAATTATACCACTTTAGACAACCACCGACTCTACTTTGGTGCAAACACACCCTTTTGTTCCCCAGACACACAGGGCTTCCCTTTCCCTTTGCATGAAAGGGTTTAGCCACCTGCTCTGTCGGACAGTCAAGTGGGGGAGCCTCCCTGTGCCCGCTACCAGCTCGCTGGCGTGAGAGGGGGACCCCTCTTAGAGACAGACAAATCCACATCCAATCCTTCCCGCTTTGCTGTGTCACCTAATAAAGCCACCTCACGTCTCTGGATCTCAGTTTCCCAACCTGTAACATGGGAGGTCACATTCCTTTTTCCCTTGTGTGATCGTGAACTACAAACGAATGACTCACATATACACTAAAGTATCCTACACACATGTGAGCCCGTTCCCGTGGGGCCCCCAGGAGGAGTCTGAGATGCTGCTTTCCATTCAGTCTCCTCTGCGGAGGTGGGGGACTTCCTAGGAGTAGTTGCTATGTGGACCCCTCCTGGGTGCAGGTATTGGTCATGCCCCAGAGTCCTTTCTGGGTCCTTCTGGAACTATATGTACCAGGCAGGTTTGGGTTAGGCCCTGGGAAGCGCGGGTAAAGGCAGATGGGAAAGAAGGAAAGCAGAGACAGGGAAGCAAAGGCGAATCTCTTAGCCCCTTCCAGAACTCCAGGGAGGCCCTATCACTAAGTGCCACCACAGACACACCGTAAGCCATTTGTACAGTTAGTAATGCTTGGGGGTGCAGGTAAAAGGGCACTAAACAGGTGCATCTGGGTGGCTCGGTCAGTCAAGCCTCCAACTCTTGATTTTGGCTCACGTGGTGATCTCACAGTTCGTGGGTTCAAGCCTCGCATTAGGCTCTGTGCTGGCAGCGTCGAGCCTGCTTGGGATTTTCTCTCTCCCCACTACCCTCCGTCCCTCTCTCTTTCTCTCAAAATAAATAAATGTTTTTTAAAAAGACACCAGACGCTGGCGGAAACAACTTCAGGTTTGTTCCTTCCCATCACACAATTAACAAGTCCAGAGGGAAATGGCCCAGGGCCGGTGCAGCAGCCCAGGCAAGTTGGGTAGAGACCCCGGCCCCTCCTAGCTATCTGCTCTGCCACCTGGGAAAGGCTCTGGGGGGCTCTGGGAAATGCTCTGAGCTTTTCTAGAAGCATCCTCTGCAAACTTCTGCACGTGTCTTACTGGCCAGAACTGTGTCTCACGGCCTTCTCTTTGTGCAAGGGAGGCTGGAAAATAGGAAGAGAGAAGGTGGGTGAGGTTCTGTCAGGTTGAAGGAAACAAGAGAGGGGGATGGTATCAGCTGTCAGGCTGGCCAACCCGCCACCGCAAAACAAAGGAGTGTCACAACGTGGACTTTTGGACTCCGTTGGAAAAGAGTCAGTTACCCAGGAAATGAAATTCGCATGGTAGGAAATAACAGGAATCCTGGCCCCCCTGGGAGGGGGGGGCAGCAGGAGCTTGGAGAGCAGGAAGGCAAGTAATGTGCCCGAGGAATTGCAATGGCCTTTTGGGACCAAGGTCAAAAACCAGTGTGTGGCAATCTTTTTTTTTTTATGTTTATTTATTTATTTATTTTGAGAGAGAGCGAGCACAAGCAAGCGGAGGAGGGGCCGAGAGAGAGGGAGACGCAGACTCCCAAGCAGGCTCCGGGCTCAGTGTGGAGCCTGACCCACGGCTCGATCTCATGACCTGAGCTGAAATCAAGAGTCTGATGCTTAACCGACTGAGCCACCCAGGTGCCCCTAGTGTATTGTAATCGTAACCCCTTTCACTTTTTGTGAACTTCCCATTTAGTTCCCATTAATATTTAGTAAAGTGTTTTTTTTTAAATGCCAGTGCTTGCAGCTGAGCTGAGCTGAGCTAAACTATGGGAATGATGATACTAAGGCCCACTGTTTACTGAAACGCCTACTCTGAGCCAAACTCTGTGCCGGATGCATAAAGGTTGGATACATAAAGACTGGATTATCTCCGAACGCTTCCTTGAATCAGGGCTCTAACGGAGGGGCAGAACTCTCAGAAAATAAGGAATCCTTAAGATGAATATAAAATCAAGAAGAAGAATTAAAGTCACATATAGAACCAGCGCTCCCCACCTAGAGACCCTTCTGGAACTATTGTCTACTAAGACCCTGTGGGGTTTCTCTGCTGTATCTTGAGAGAGGCTAATTTGGTGTAGACGTGGAATTCTACTCCAGTATTAGAATTTCATTTCTTTCAATTAAACATTGTCCTACTCCCATATATATATATTTAAATATGCACGTATTCCTAGAAAAGTAGCCCCACAAACCATCCCTTCTCTAGTGTAAACAAGTCAAAGTCATGGAAGACAAAGCAGGGATGAGGGATGGTTCCAGATCAAGGAAAACTAGTGCATAACTATGAAGGGTATTACTGGAACCGTTGGATCAATATAGAATATCGAATATTCACTAATAGTATTGTATCACGTTAAGTTTCCTGAATTTGATCATCGTATTATGGTTGTGTAAGGGACTGTCCCTGCTAACGAAAGTTATGTGCTGAAGTATTTATGGGTGATATTTTTTAGGTCATGATATCTGCAACATACTGTCAAATGGTTAGCGAAACATAATAATTTAAAATTTTTTAATAATAATAATATGTGGGGCACCTGGGTGGCTCAGTCGGTTAAGCCTCTGACTTCGGCTCTGGTCAGATCTCACGTTCGTGGGTTCGAGCCCTGCGGCAGGCTCTATGCTGACAGCTAGCTGAGAGCCTGGAGCCTGCTTCTGGTTCTTTGTCTCCCTCTCTCTCTGCCCCTCCCCTTCTCATGCTCTGTCTCTCTCTGTATCGAAAATAAATAAAACATTAAAAAAAAATTTTTAAATAACAATAATATGTATGTACAGAGAGAAAGATAAAGCAAATGTGGCAAACAGTTAAAAATTGATGAATCTGGGTGAAGGGTATATGGACATGCATTGTACTAGTCCTCAAACTCATCTGTGTGTTTGAAATGTTTCAAAATGAAGAGGGGGGGGGATGTACGTGTTCATTAGAACCTTCTTTTCTTCTTGCTAAGATTTGGTCCTATCCTCTGGCCTCCTTCTACAAGAGAACACCATGTACCATAACCCCCTCACTACCTTTAAGGATGTATTTCTAGATCACCAAGTTGATCTGTATATACATTTTCTAGTTTTTTGGGTAAGACTGATATGAGTTATTGTGTTGTTCTCACGATATGCCAGGTTCAACTCTTTTTTTTTTTTTTTTTTTTTTGGCTTATTGACTTCTGAGTGAAAGACACATCCTTTGGGAACCGTTTGCTCTTCCCCTGGTTGCTGGCAAAATAAGGTTTTTATTGTTCTGTGATAACAGCACTTGCTGAACGTGTTTCTTCTCTTGGGCCAACGTTTGCTCATGCTGTGTTTTCTTCCTGTCTGCTCCCCAGAGATAAGGGGCAACCCCCACCTGCTGATCAAGTACCACAGCGGCTTCTTCGTGGATGGGAAGTTCCTGTGCTGTCAGCAGAGCTGCAAAGCGGCCCCAGGATGTACCCTCTGGGAAGCGTGTAATGGGAACCTTTTGTTGGGCTGGACCCCGGGTGGACGGTGCCCCGTTGGGCAAAGCTGCCAAGTTCCAGAATAGCTCACCAAGTTCTGGAAAACAAGATGTGCCAGATTGGCTTGAGATCATGAAAATGCAGCCTCAAAAATGCTCGTGGGCAGATGAAGTCCAATTCTAGGGTCGACTGAGTCATGTTCATTAAGATAACAACAACATTAACCTCTGGCATTCATTTCATGAGAAACATGTTTTTAAATTGGAATCAAGACTCGAGCAAGGAGCTGTTTATTTCCTCCCATAATTCGTTCTGGTTTGACATAAACTCCAAATGTGTAGAATGTGGTGAACATAGCACCAAGGTTCATAACCTAAAATAATAAACTAAAAAACCGCCATTTAAAAAAAACATATATCCAAGGATAAAATATACCATATATACCAAAATGATGGACAGCCAAATTTTAAAAGGTCTATTTAAAGGATTTGCCATTTCTGGACGTGTTTATTGATTTCTTATGGACATCATAGAAGGTAGTGAAGAGTTTGCCTTAAATGCAATCAGATTCTATCCAGAGTTATATTCCTAAGAAAATCTGTGTGAGGCTTTATCTGGGGACAGGAAAGAAAGCCCCCCAGTAGCTTTGAAGGGCTAGCAGTGGGAAGAAATTAACTGTTTCCTGCTTGTGCCCATATGGGGTCCCATCACGTAAGTACCCCAGGACACTTAGGTGACACAGTCCCACGTATTTTAGACGTTTATCATTGTTTACCAGTATGAAGTTGCAAATACATTAAAAAGGAGAACTTATTCTGGGAACGGTTTAACCAGCCTGGATAAAACGTGCTTGGATTCCAACTTGAACGAATTGAATGAGATGAACAATGTGCTACCATTTCATGAAGTGTAAGAGCCACGGGGACATGAGTTATTCAAATTCACTCTATTATCATATTCACAGCGGACAGTCCCATTGATGGTATTACTAGCAATTTGGCAACAAAATCAATGAACACGTGTTCATTAGACCACACAATGAACGTTTATCAATCTTACGTACCCACGTTGCCCTTTATACTCACCAATGACAGTGATTTAATGAACTATATAGAAATCGTGGTGTATGGATCCTCCCTATGCTGTAAGGGACTAAGGAATAACGTTTCCTTACAGCATTAGTTATATCCCCCACTTATTCTGTTCCTGATCTGGCATGATCCAGCAGGCCAGATTCTAGCTCTGACCATACCCTAACTCTCTGGGAAGACGCAGGAAGAAGGGCCAGAGAGAGCCCTGCCTTGGGATTATCTTCCTAGGCTCTGCCTGGATGGCATCTGCCATGCCTTCTGGATGCAACAGGCTCTTTGCCAGCCTCCGAAGGAAACTACAGAATTTGCGGGTGCTGTGGCTCACGAGTGACTATGATGTTGTCTATTTGCCCAAGTGTAACTTCCTGCCTTGGGCTCCTCTGCTGAGTTAGAGGGCAGCCCCTGGGTGCAGTTACTAGGAAGGAAATAGTTGAGAGTCTTTGCTTCCTTCTGTCTCCAAAATGCCCTAGACCACTCCTTTTCTGGGGCACACGGCCTCTGAGGAAGTTCACCATGCACCCCAGTTAGTTTGGATCAGTCTCTTTCTGGAGCTGGGGACCTGGCATAATTATTCAAACCTACCTGTCCCTGGAAGGAATGTTCCAGCTTGGTTAGTGAACCACATGGCCACTCTGCTTATAAGGCACATGACGGCTTCACCCCCTTGGCCAGGACATCTACCCACATGTGGAAGTGGAAAGAGAAACCAACAACTACCATAAGAAAGGAAGAAAGCATAGGATAGGTTTGTTTACTTATAAATCAGCTACATATAAGCATCTTGTATGAGTCGATCTAAGAGGAATCAGACCTGAATTCTGACCCAAGGCTCATAGATACTGGCCAATGAGATTAGACGTCTGTATTTCAAATACAGGGTAGACATGAGATATAAATTAAAAGTTTAAAGGACTGAGAGGAACTTGAACTTTTTCTCCGTTTGGGGAGAATATTGATGGCCATAGGCAGAGGAGTGGTGTTTGAGTTGGTGTTACAGGGGAAAGTCACATCACTCCAAATGTTTGCTTTGTTTAATGTTTTCTCTGATACTACCTAGCTTTGCTTTCCAGATGCTGATCTGCACGTCACAACCCGTGAAGAGAAACACAGAGCTCCCACCTTCCCGGACAGAGTGGTAAGTCAGCATTTTAAAAAAGATTTGCAGTCAGGATCTATGACCTAAACTATTAGTTGTCAGATTGAAGACTAGAAAATATGGGCCTCATTCAGAGGCTCAGCAAACAGAGGGAGACCGTCAGTTGTCACCAATAGCAATGGCTGTATCCAAGGATAAGTTTAAATATCGAGTCGCGGTACTATTTTATATGGTTGTATTTAATACCTGGGCCTTTTCCAACTTTTTCTTTTCTCATAGTCACCAAAAAATGGGTGCATGCGGGAGAAGTCCTTAAGATGGCATCACATATAACGGGTAGCTGTTACTTACTGCCATTCGTCCCCCAGCACCAGCATGGCCACGTGGGCCTCCTGTGAACACTCCAGTGAAGAAACGAGACCCCATAGGGCACAAGCAGAAACTAACCTAATTCCTTCCCTCCATTATCCCTTCAAAGCCACTCGGTGGGCTTTTGTTCTCTGTCTCTGAACAGAATCTCTGGTAGATTCCGTAGTTTTCCAGTCCCTCTCATTTGAAATAAAATTTCCCAATGCCTCGTAGTCACGGGAAGAACCTCTAAACTGTCCCATCCAATGTTACAGTCCTACGACTCCAAACATCATTCCAAGTTACAACGTCTCCCCTTCACATAGGTCAGATGTAGATCTGCCGGCAGCCTGCTCCGGGCGAGGGTCATGGAGAAGCTGAAACTTCTGACTCTTTCACAGTCGGGCCCCAGGAAGAGGGGGTGTAATGCAAACCAGTCATATGTGCCTGATCCCATCATGATTTGACAGGGGTGCCTGTGGGCTACTTGTGTGGGTGTGCCACTAGCAGGCAGATCCAAATGTAGTTTTATGACAGGGAATGTCTGGACCTTTGGCTCTTGGGTTTCTAGTCCTCACATTTCTGCTGAGCCAGTTCACCCATCTCGGGAAGAGTTCCTTTCAAGATGGCTCCCAGCCAACCCTCTCCCAAGGGTGGAGTTGGCCTACAGGAAAACAAACAAAACCTGGACTGGTCTGGTTAGGAAGACTGTCTGTGGCTCACTCACTCTCTCACTACCGACTACTGCTCTGCTTCTGCTCTGCCTTGTGGGGTTCGTAGCCTTAGCCTCTGGCTTTTAGGCTTCGCAGACAGGGGTCGGCCTCCTCACGTGCCAGGGGACACATAAAATGGCCTCCTGATGATCCTCTAGAAGCCATCCTCAAAGCAAAGGGGTCTCTGCCCGTCCATCAGCTCTCTGGTGTCTTGGCTACTTATTGTCAGTGGTACACCTTCACACACACTTCTCTCTAAGTCAAAACCATATGAATTTTGTGAACCAGCACGAGGGACAAAAAGAAATCCATTTCCGGAGTAGGTTAAATTGTGTCAATTGCTTCTCAAGGAAGCATAGCCATGCCAAAGCCTGGATGGCGGGCCCCCGGCCTCCAGAACTGGGAGAGAACAAATTTCCGTTGTTTGAATCCACCAGATGCATACCGATTGGTTATGGCAGCCCAAGGAAAGTCATACAGTTATGAAGGCCTGAGGGTTTTATTCTGTTATCAGCAGCACTGCCATTTTGGTTTGGGTGCATGCTCTCGTCCTGAAGTTTGGAAACTGTGGCCTTAGAAAACTCCTAAGAGCAATGTCCAGAATAAGCAAACACACAGGGACAAAAGGTCGAGGCGTGGTTGCTGGGGCTGGGATGGAAATGGGGAGTGGCCCCTAATGGGCACAGGGGCCCCACAGGAGTGCCAGCCACGTGCTTGGAGCCCACTGTGGCGGCGGTTGCCCGACTTGACAAATTTACTAAAAGTCACTGAATTCTACACTGATAAAGGATAAATTTTAAAGTATGCAAATGACAATCCAACACAATTTGTTTGAAACAAATCTAAGAGCAGGGGATAATTTAGGGGCCAGAAACCGTGGCACCTAATCTCTGGCAAGGAATTCTTTGGGAAATGTGCCGAAGATGATCAGTTTGGCAAATCAGTGGCTGAGGGTTTCTAAGTCTGTTTTGATTGTAAGCTGCCCTAAGGGATCAGGGATCAGAGAGAGTATCATGAAAAGCATGTTCTCCTTTGTTTTGTTTTTATCAGAACATTCAGGAGAGAAATGACTTTGCAGAGCTAAGGAAATTAAAAATCCACATTCTGGCTGGTCTGTTCAGCTTTCCATTGAGGGAACTTTCCATCGCATTTACCTCTGGACAGAACCATGGCATAGCTCATAAACAGCCGAGTTCTGGATAACTAAAATTTCCAGGAGGTTGATCCCTGGACCAAGAGTAAAACTACAAGTATGAAAACTTAAATTTAGAACTTATATATTGTTCTGTGAAGTTTTCATTGAAGGATAATGCACTTAGAAAAGTATAAAAGTCCTATGTGTTTAGCTTGCTGCCTTTTCACAAACTGAACACATCTCTGTACCTTACACATGTTCCTTTTTTGGTCAGTACATCCCAGTGATAGTAATCACTGGCTTGACTTATAACATCATAGATGACTTGTTTGGTTTTGACCTTTATATAAGTGGAATCTTAAAGCATATAGTCATTTATTATCTGTCTTATGAGTTTAGGGTATGGTTCTAATTGTTTCTCGCTGCTGTATATAGTTCTACTGTAACAAATTACCACGGGTTTTGTGACTTAAAACAACACAAATGTATTCTCTTGAAGTGCTGAAAGTCAGAAGTCTAAAATAAAATGGGCGCATACAGCTGTAGTCCCTGTAGAGGCTTTTGGGGGCCGGGGGGATCTATCTCCTTGCCTTTTCCAGCTTCTAGAGACTACCTACACATCTTGGTTTCTGGCCCTCTGTCCATTTTCAGGGCCAGAAGCGTAGCATTCTGTTTAGTATAAAATATCTTCATTCTTTTACCCTTTGAATGGGCATTTAGATTGTTTCCAGTTTTTATCTAATTGAAATAATTCTGCTATGAACATTCTTTCACGTCTTTTGATTTCAATGTTGGGTGTGCCTGTAGACTTTCTGGATCATAGGGTATGTGCACGCCCAGCCTTTCACTTCCGTCCATATCTTTGCCAGTCCTTAGTATTGGCCTTTTATTTTTCTTTCTTTCCTTTCCTTACTTTCCTTCCTTCTTTCCTTCCTTCCCATCTTTCTTGCACTCTTTCCTCTCTTTCCCTCCTCCTTTCCTTTTTAAAAGCTAATATACTAGGCCTGTGAGTTCTCACTGCCCGAATCTGTGCCTCACTATAATAAAATCTCTTGTCCTCCAAAGCTGAAGATTCCTCGAGCGGTTCCTATTTTCAGAATGAATGAACCATCTTCAAGTACCACTGTCGCCCAGTATGACAGCGACCCCAAGAAAAACTATGGCTCCCAGCTAAACGTCAATTTGCAGCATCTTCCAAAGGAAGACTACCCTGACTGGTGGCAAGTAAGAAAACTGAAAAGGTAAACTTGAGCTTTTAGTCTGGCTGCCCACGTGTAGGAGAGATGTTACCGTGCCGCCTTGGACCCCAGCCTCAAAGCTGTCCCTGCAGGCCTTGTCCGAGCTGCGGCTCGGAGCGTGAGCCGGGAGCCTGGAGACGCAGTGGCCCCACTGGGACAGAACAGCATAAACTTTCCATTTAGATGATCTGATCTGTCAGCTAAGCAATACTCGTGCATTTTATCCCCTCGTCTTTCTCTCCTCCATTCCCCCTAACACCCTTATGTGCCAGAACTCGGAATCTCTAAAATATATCCTTTACATGAGACAGTTTAGGGTGGGCTTCCTTTTGTGCTGTGCTTAGGAATGACAAGTGACACCCCCGGCAAGTCCTCGGCCGCTTCTCAGGATGTACGCCACCACCTCTCCTGATATGACCAGCCCTCTCACCTTTTTGGGGTTTTTAATTTTTTTCATGTTTATTTGAGAAAGCGCACGCATGCATGCAAACAGGAGAGGTTCAGAGAGAGAGAGAGAGAGAATCCTGAGCAGGCTCCATGCTATCAGTGCAGAGCCTCACAAGGGACTTGATCTCATGACCTTGAGATCATGACCTGAGCCGAAATCAAGAGTTGGACGCTTAGCCAACTGAGCCACCCCGGCACCCCTGGTCTTAAGTTGTTTTTTTTAATTAATTGTTTATTGTCAAGTTGGTTTCCATAGAACACCCAGTGCTCTTCCCCACAAGTGCCCTCTTCCATGACCATCATCCCCCCTTCCCTTCCCCCACTTCAGCCCTCAGTTTGTTCTCAGTATTCAAGAGTCCCTCATGATTTGCCTCCCTCCCTCTCCCTAACTCTTTCCCCCTCCCCCTTCCCCTCCACATGGTCCCCTGTTAGGTTTCTCCTGTTAGACCTATGAGTGACAACATATGGTGTCTGTCCTTCTCTGCTGACTTATTTCACGTAGCATGACTCCCTCGAGGTACATCCACGTTGCTACACATGGCCAGATTCCACCTAAAGGCAGAATTAAAACTGCCTCAAAGGCAGCACCTAAAATGTGTACCTCGCCAGGGTCTGGGACCAAACCGGCCCCGTCCCCGATGCTCAGTAAAGACTGAATTGAATCGCAAGACAGCAATAGAGAATGGGTCAGGGAGCAGCCTTCCATGTCTGCTGCCTCGGACTTCCCCCGTCACCGTGTTCACCATCTGACATCTGCTCGCCGGTCATCAGTGTCCCTACAGGGCGCCCACGTCTATCTCTCTGCACAACAGACGCACAACATCTCTCTGACTCCACTGTACCTCCTTCTTTGATTTGGGCTCTGATTTTTTAAATTCTTTCCATCCTCATCCTTTTAATATAAAGCAAATGCCTCACTGTACCCACAGTACAGTCACGGGCCGCACAGAACTTGAAAGAATTTGAGTGTATTCCTGTTGTTGCTTTCAGGGTAGCAAGTTGTGGTACCTTTGGTTTGAAAGCGGAGCTAGAATCCAGGTGTATTCATCTACACCGGGTGCCTGAGGGGACGTGTTACATAGATTTGCCTGCAACCCAGTGCTCCCGGGGAAGGAGACCAGCAGCACACTTAGATCCTAGCAGACCGGCTGTCACATCAACTTTGCGCCAGGTCCCCTCACTGCTGGAAGCCCCCGGGATCCGCTGAGGGAGGTGTGCAGTGAAAGTGATCGTTTTGTTCACCATGGAGTTTTTGCATGAATAGTTATTTAAAAAAATATTTCATGAAGCACCTGGGTGGCTCAGTCAGTTAAGCATCTGACTTCGGGTCAGGTCATGATCTCACGGTTCATGGGTTCAAGCCCTGCATCGGGCTCTGGGCTGACAGCCCAGAGCCTGGAGCCTGCCTCAGATTCTGTGTCTCCCTCTCTCTCTCTTTGCCCCTCCCTGCTCATGCTGTCTCTCTCAAAAGTAAACATAAAATTTTTTAAAATATTTCATGAAAACACCATTTATCATGACTGCTGAGTTTTTCTGACACCCCCTTAAATTTTGCCCCCAAGATTTAGCCCCAACTTTGGATTTTCCCCTAGAACCTGAGAAAGCTAGTTATCTGAACCAAGAATTGATTAATCACATCTTTGTGTGAGTAGCATTACATCAGTGAGTGAATGATGAGATTTGCTGAAAGGTCTTCATGGAGATTGAATTTTTAAAATGTAGCCATGATTCTCAGCTCATGGAAGTAGATAATACTTTTCATCAATTATCCTCAGTTGAGGTGCTTTTTAATTTTTTCTGAGTAGTGAAATAATGCATGCTTCCATTAAAGCATTCATGGATCGCAGAATAGCCAGTGTACATTGTTCTAGAATGTTCCATATGCACATGTTACTGTGTATAGAGAATTACAAAGTTAGATCCTTACCACGCAGTCAGTATTTTGTGTCACTTGCTCTTTTCACATCACATCTTGGACATTTTTTCCCATTTAAATACATGAGGATATTTAAGTTTTAATTTGAAAAATATTGAACGGTGGTAAAACATAACATACATTTTACCCTCTTAGTCATTTCTTTTAAAAATTTTTTAATGTTTATTTTTGAGAGACAGAGAGAGAGAGAGAGAGAGAGAGAGAGAGAGAGAGAGGATGCAAGTGGGGGAGGGACAGAAAGAGAGGGAAACACAGAATCTGAAGCAGGCTCCAGGTTCTGTGCTGTCAGCACAGAGCCCGATGCGGAGCTCGAACTCATGAACTGCAGTGAGATCATTATCTGAGCTGAAGCTAGATGCCCAACCGACTGAGCCACCCAGGCACCCCCTCATCGTAGTCATTTGTAAGTATGCAGTTCAGAGGGTGAGATACATTCACATTGGTACGCAACCTGCCTGATTATTTTGAATGTTTGCATAGTGTTCTATTACATGGATAAACCTAAGAGATATACTATTGGTGGACATTCTCTGAATGTTCTTGAAAACAACATAAAAGCTAAATAAATTGCTTAGCAATTTAAAATAAGTTTTGTGTGGGGGCACCTGGGGGGCTCAGTTGGTTGAGCGTCTGAGTTTAGCTCAGGTCATGATCTCACGGTTTGTGGGTTCCAGCCCCGCGTCGCGCTCTGTGCTAACAGCTTGCTCAGAGCCTGGAGACTGCTTCGAATTCTGTGTTTCTTTCTCTCACTGGCCCTCTCCCATTTATGCTCTGTCTCTCAAAAATAAATAAATGTAAAAAAAAAAATAAGTTTAGTGGGGCACCGGCTTGGCTCAGTCAGTAGAGCACATGGCGCTTGATCTAAGGGTTGTGAATTAAGCCCCACATTGGGCACAGAGCCTACTTAAAGAATAATAATAATAAAGTAAAATAAGAGTTGTCTTATGAAGAGATGAAGTAAAAAAGCTGCACGTATCACTGAGAAGTGTGGTTTTGAAAAAGAGCCTGTGAGCTGGAGGCAAACAGGAAACCGGTCCCACATTGCAAGTAAAATAGCCTTTGGACTTGGAGAGAGGCAGGCACTTGCTCATGCTCTGCTTCACGCCCCAAACGAAAGAGGGAAAATGATGGGTGGCAGAGGGTGACAAAGACCCTGTGGGTCCATCTGTGTCACACAGAGTTAGAAGTTCAGTTTTTTTAAGACTTTTAGTGGCAATCACAACAGCCAAGAGGAAAATAACATTGTAAAATATATTAAGTGGCCGAATGCTTGCGTATCTATGAGAAAATCAGGGCAAACCCAGACAAGATGATTTATTAATCCAACTTTCCTATTAACAGTTCTCTTTTATTCAGGAACACCGTCAAACTACTGCTTGTTCCTGGGGTCCCCGCAAGGACAAAGATGTGAAAATGACTCATTAGCTTAAATTCCCAAACCAAGTGAAGCGGACAGGCCAAAACGTTAAATGAAGCTACAAGATATCTAACAGAACTGTTTGGGGCATTTAACATTTATAAATAAACATAAATTTATGAAATATATCCTTTGTTGTAGCAGTGAAGATTTTGCAAGCGGCAACCAGAGGGAACGGGCTGTTGCAGATCACAGCACCTCAAAGATGTCATGGTAAGTCGAGTTCTGATATTCCTTTACACCTAGGATGTGCTTCCATTTGCAGGAAAACTAACCAAATTTGCAATCATTTTGCAACTAGACGTCATGTTTAAGGTAAATAAGAGCCAAAAAAAAATTTCACGTACTTTGCCCCTCTGAACCCTTAAGTTGGTCTGAACCGATGGCTCCTCGGTTACAGTCTTCCTCACCCTGGATTTCCTGTCCATCAGTCGTGATATCCACTGGTGTTAGCACGAACAATGGGACACCTGGCTTGGGCATCTCTAGCGGGAGGGAAAACCACCTAGAGCTGAGTAACTCTTCTCTAAGAATAGCTCTGCCCACAACCTGAACACTTTTTGTAACGTTATGCCACAGCTGCCCCCGAAGGCGTTCATCTATTTCATGAGCCTGCTCTTCAGAAGAGTCAAACAAATCCGTATTCCTGGTGGCCTCCTGTATCGAAGAGCCATTTTCTCACTAAACTGGGCATGAGTTCCACTTCTGAGTGATTCTCTCTTCACTTTGCAGATACTTCCCAAGTGCAAAGAGGGAACCCTAACAGTCTGCATTTTATTTACGGGGTGGAAGCAGGGCGGGATTTGATACTGCGTTGCTGGGTGATTGCATTATTTCTCGGTGGTTTTTTTGCATTTATGTCGTTTCCTCTCTTCTTAAGGGGATACCCCGAGTCAAGTTCATCTGAAGAAGAGGAAAACCTGGATGACTATGAGTGAGTTTTGAAAGTCCTCTGTATAACTCTAAAACTAACATAGGTGTTTCTATTCTATTCTTCCCCAAAGGCATTAAAGCAGATGGCTTGGTCTTGCTCAGGAGGCAGTATTTACAAGGGCAAAGTCACATGAGGTTCTAATCCATTTATCTGGATGACAGGTGATAATGAGCTAGAATGTTACTAAGGGAAATACTTCTCAGTCTGGATCATCTAACGTAGCTATCCACATTCATTGGATTTATTGAATACCTGGAGTTCCCTGCATTTCACTTTGTCCTCATAGATACAAGATATGACATTTTGATGGAGAAATGCTCTATTAAACATTGCACCTGGACAGCTGCGTGGTTCAGTTGTATAAGCGTCTGACTTCGGCTCAGGTCATGACCTAATGGTTCGTTGGTTCAGGCTCCAAGTCAGGCTCTGTGCTGACAGCTCAGAGCCTGGAGCCTGCTTCAGATTCTGTGTCTCCCCACTTTCTGCCCCTCGCCTCCTCATGCTTGTGCGCTTGCTCATGCTCACTCTCTGTCTGTGAAAAATAAACATTAAAAAAGCATTGCACGTGGACCTCAGGCATAAACCAGACTCTTCAGGGTGAATACAAATGTGTGATCACACCAACTATACTGAGACAGGTTGGCCTGAGGGGCCCTTAAGGTCCTTTCCAACATCTAGGACAGTGTCCTTCTTCAAATAGGGACAAAAAAGTCCCCTGAACTTTATGTAAAACTGGCATTAAGGAGAGGCAGGAGTGGGAGGGCAGAATGCGCCTCTCAGACACCTGCTACCCAGTGGCAACACTTGCTACCCAATGGCGGCCAAGTTGCTTGAGCACCAGGATATACTATTGTTACTTCTGTCTTTGTCTGAGTGCTGTCACTGATGTCTTGGTTCTAGGTACAGTGAGAGGTTTTATGAAGTACATGTCACTTTTTTGAGTCTTTGTCCTACCTCCAACCCAGCCTGGGCCTAGGCGTGTGTGCCACATTAGGGAAGACGTGCTGTATGCCTGAACCCTCCACGGCATGACCTTTCCAGCACCTTCTAGCTCCCCTCTATCCCTACCTTCTCCCCCGACATCCACCCTCAGGAAAGCCTGTGATGGAATAATTCAAACTAAGATGTAAAAGACTGAGAAACACCAGCACAAAAATTAATAGCACTTTGACAGAGGACAACCGAAGGGAGTGACCTTCTAATTGTGGGTTTGCTCATTGGCTTTCCGATGAATTGGAAGTCTTCCTTTGCTCTGGAAAGGACCATATAGACACTCTTGCTCTCCATCACTTCTAAATTCAAATGGTGCATGAGAGGTGTGCGTCGGGGAGACGAGCAGGAAAGACCTGCTCTCTTCAAAGTGAAAGAGATGCCGCCAGGAAATCAGGACCAGAGGGCTGTGTGGTCTGGGGCTCAGCCCCTTGCACTGCACTTGGTGTCCCCGGGTTCTCCCTCTATCAGTGGCCCTGAAGCATATGTTCTGTGGCCAGAACTTCACAGGCAATTCTATTCTGTTCTACTGAAGGCCGAGTCACCAACGTTTAGATGAAAGTCATACCTCGAGACAAGGCCTCTGACACCTTGTACTGAAACCTTTTTTTTTTTTTAAACAAACGAGCCAGACCTCAGCCAACTTCTGACACAGGCAAAGTGTCTATGCAGGGGGTGCTTACTCACAATCTCGCCTCGCTTCTCCAGGCTTCTCTCCTTATTCCTGACCATCTCTGTCTTCTATCTCCCATGGGCACGTATCCCCAACCATATTCCCTGAGGAGTCTTTTGATTAGCTATGATTAGCTTAAAATACTAATAAGAAAATGATTGGCTAATATCTCAAGTTTTAATTATATAGTATCTATAAGGGTAGGACTAGAAGAGCTTTCTGGGGGGAAGAGACTTTTATACTTATCGAATTCCAAACCCTCGTCCTAATTTTGCAAATGGGTAATTCCCGGGTCAACAAAGGCTAAGTGGCTCGTCCAAAGCTGTACACTACTTATTAGAAGTTCTGTCTAGAACCCAGACCTCCAAGCTGGTGGGTGGCTCTCGCCACTTCCTTAGCCCGCCCACCAGCTGGCACTGCCCCATCCCCACTCTCAGGTATTTCTTTCCTCCTCGGGTGTTATTTTCTAACCAGAGGGTCCCCGTGAGCCCCCAAATCCACGCTCCATCCCACCTCACACCCTGTTCGTTTCCCTAGTATGACATTTTGGCCAAATCCAAAAGACTACAGACGTCATTGATCTCACAAGAGAAACAGCTCTGTGGACTGTTGAGTTCTGCGTACAGAGACGTGATACTCTTGGCTAACTTCGTGGAAAAGGCAGTTTCTAAAGATTACACCTGGCCGGTCCATGTCATCTTTTTCTCCGGTCACTATAACTCTTACTGTGTTAATATAACCACAGGAGCTTATTATTGCTATCCTGCAAATAAAAGAGATTTGTTAGAAAAGCATTTGCTTTGAAAATAGATGCCATAAAGGGTGCTTCCATCAGATTATTACAAGAAAAATATAGGGTTGAGGGGTGACTGGGTGGCTCAGTTAGTTAAGTATCCGACTCTTGGTTTCTGCCCAGATCATGATCTCACTGTTCCTGGGATTGAGCTCTGTGTTGGGCTCTGCACTGATAGCACAGAGCCTGCTTGGGATTCTCTCTCTCTCCTCTCTCTCTGCCCCTCCTCCACTCGCTTCCTGTCTCTCTCTCTCTCAAAATAAATAAAAAAGTACTTTTAAAATTAAAAAATATATATATATGGTAGAAAGACAGGAACTTTCATCCTTGGCAACCCCGGCTTTCCCAGTGGAATATTCTGCATTGGTCTAATCTCTGGCTCTCACTCAAAACAGTGAAATACAGAACTTAGGGCCCAGCTAGGAGGCCAGCCATTCCTCAGTGCCAGCCCGTGTGAAAATAAGGATACGCAGGCCCCACGGCACGGGCTCCTTGACTTTGCAAATAAGTCAGGCGGAGAAGGACAGATAGCGTATGTTCGCACTCATAGGTCTAACAGGAGAGACCTGGCAGGGGACCATGGGGAGGGGAAGGGGGAAAGAGAGCAGGGGAGAGTGAGGGACACAGATCAAGGGAGATTACTGAATACTAAAAAACGAACCATGGACTGAAGGGGGAGGGAGGAAGGGGTTGATGGTCATGGTGGGGGGCACGTGTGGGGAGAAGCACTGGGTGTTATATGGAAACCAACTTGACAATAAACTATTTAAAAAATTAACTACAAACAAAAAAAATAAATAAATAAAAGCTCCTGGAGCGATCAGGTTTGGAAACCCCCGATCGAGGCCGACACCCCCTTTTACACACAAGAAAGTGGAGTCATCAGCCGTGCAGTTAAAAATCACTGACTCTCCGCTATGCAACTCTTTCTCTTTGCAGCTGGTTTGCAGGCCACATCTCCAGGTCACAATGTGAGCAGTTACTGAGACAAAAGGTAAACAGCCTGGTTTTTGAAGTAGCCTCTAAGCCTCTCTATCGCTGGCCCCTGGGAGGGGGGGGGGTAATGCTCTTCTCGTAGAAGCCAGGTCGCTAATCTTACAGTCATGTCATTGCGCGGTCAGCCCCTGGGTTAGCGGGCCCTTGGTATCTAGCTACTTCCTCTGTTTCCATTATCTGCTGCTGTGGGACAACCCACTTCAAGATTCAGTGGTTTGAAAAAAAAAAAAAAAAGATTCAGTGGTTTGAAACCAGATTGGCCACCTCACCATTTGGTGCATCCACCGGGCCCGCAGCACTTTCGCAGGTTTGGCTTAGGGTCACCCGGGTATCCGCGTGTAGCCAATAGATGCACGGGGCGGGGTGGGTTTGACTGGGGCAGTCACCGCGGTGCCACAGTCCTGCCCCGCGTGGCTGCCGTGGGCTTCCTCCCCGCCTGGTGATCTCACGGCAGTGGCAGAAGAGGCAAGTCCTGTAGTTTACTGCAAGCACTCGCTGAGTTTCTGCTTTGGGTGCACTTGCAAATGCCCTACTAGCCAGAGCAGGGCGTGTGGCCCGTCCCGGCCTCCCTGCGGGAGGGGCTACACAAGGCCACAGTAGGGGACATGATTTATTGGGGGGCCACCTATGTGACGGTCTAGCGCAACACCGACCCTGCTCATCAGCACCTAAGCCAGAGTACGACAGACATAATAGGGCCTAACTCTCCCTGATTTTGTTACTCAAGGCACGGAATTACCAGGAGCAGACTCTTTTGCCCTACCAAAATGACGCTTTGATACAGTTCAATCTAATAAAACACACCAGTGATTTCCTTGAGGGGTACTGGTGAGAACGTGGTGGCCTCACCGCCTAACTCGGGATCCTGCCACACTCACAGGTTATTTTCTGCGCTTTCTGAATCTGGATCTGCTTAGAATTAGCACAAGTGATACAGCCACGTTGAGTGCAGGACGTTAACAGAGGGTTTGTTCTGCATCTCTGGTTTTCTACTAGCTTCCAAGGGCATGATACAGTCATGTGGAGCTTTAAACTTTATTTCTGAAAGATTGAAACATCAGGCTGGCGCAAATACAAGATGGAGAAAATTGGGGCGCCTGGTAGCTCTGTCAGTTAAGCGTCTGACTTCGGCTCAGGTCCTGATCTCACAGTCCATGAGTTTGAACCCCGCGTCAGGCTCTGTGCTGACGGCTCAGCATCTGGAGCCTGCTTCAGAGCCTCCCTCTCTCTCTTCCCCTCCCCTGCTCGCACTCTCTCTCTCTCAAAAATAAATAAACATTTTTAAAGAAGGCAGAGAAAATTACCAGTGGGGGTTAAAAAGTAAGTGCAGAGAGAGAGTCGGAGTGCACAGGGTCTCCAACAGAGCCGAGAGGTGGAGAGCTCAGCTGTGGGGCTGTGGGGCCCCTTCCGCACCAGCTGCTGTATGACCCGTACCGTCAGTGACATTTAACGACCAATGACGATTCAGTGACCTAAAAGATCAATCTTCCTATCACCTATAGTTTTCAAGAATAACGAGAATGTTCTCTGTTCCTTCCACACTTTCCTTCCTTTGCAGGGCAAAGAAGGCGCGTTTATGGTTAGAAATTCCCGCCAGGTGGGAATGTACACAGTGTCCTTATTTAGCAAGGCTATAGAGTAAGTATGGCAGGGATTTCTGCCTTTTACCTTTTGTTTGTGTCCTTTGAATATGCCGGCCATTTCGTTACATTTTGGGATAAGACACCGCCTTTAAACCCTGGAATTTTGGATCAAAGTATTTCTATTGAATGCGACCCTTTATCATTGCCTTCCCCCCCTGCTTTGAGAGGTTGTTCTCTGGAATGATGCCAGTCAACGCTTGGTAAAGGAATCTTGGGTTACTCTCCTTGACTTGCCCCTAGGCCTAGAAAGAGAGAAAAATAGCAATGGAGCCTGTCTACACCCTTGTCCCTAGCCATCTGCTGAGCTGAGAGACCTACCCCAGCATCTGGTCTCCAGTAAGTCTTTCCAGCGGGTGCAAAGCTGGTAGAAAGTTGAATGGGTTTATCTGTGTTCCGCAGATCGTTTCCTTCCGGGGTGCCGTCCTCTTTGCATGGTTAAGAGTTCTGGTTGGGAGCTGCACCTCGGGGTCCAACTCCTGACTCTACCATGTCAAGGCTGTATGACACCACGCAAGTTTCTTAACCTCTGTGCCTCAGATTCCCCATTTGAAAGGGGAAAATAACACTGACTAGTAGGTTCTCTGGGTGAAGTGAGTGAATGCACGTATTGGATCACAACAGTGCCTGGCGCAGAGTAAGCACTTAATAAACGAGTAGCAATTACTATTACGGTTGCTGTTCTTGTGAAGGAGCAAGTCCGTGCACTCCACTCCCCCGCCCCAATGCTTTGGCACCTATGACACCCAAAGGCACGGCGTGCAAGTCCACGCATATCGGGACCCCCTGCCGGCGTTTTCCAGGCCACATTCCCATTGGCTGTTAGCTGTTTTGTTCCTTCTGATCATCCGGAAAGCTGTGTTTATTTGCACCATTTTGCGGATGAGAGGTCTGAGGTTCCACCTCACGGAGACCCACCCACAAAATTAACGAGGGACCCACGTGATGTCAGGCCTTCAACAACAGAGTTCGTGTTCTTTTGACCAGACTCCTGTGTCCATATTGAGAACTCCTAGTGTTCTGAGATAAGAGTCTGGCCAAATCTATATTAGGATCATTTGAAAAAAAATATTCCTAATAAAAAGATTTCTTTTGATGGTTGGATTGCTTGACCCTCTCTCTGCCTTGGGGATGTCTCCACATACCATACCTACCCTTGGTACTTACATGGGTTTTTTTTTTTTTTGGTGATAATTAAGTGGTTAAAAGGTAATTTTATTTTGAGAAAAATTTCTATGATGTATCCATCTCCCATTTGAGAGACCAGGAGGTACCCTAAGCAGTCACCGCATTTCCCAGTGCAGGAAGCCACTCCTGGGCCATCTCTTCTATGAGGCTGCACAGCGACAGGCTGGCTAAAGCCGGCCCGGTAGGAATCGGGAGGATTTGCTTCAGGGCGCATTGAGAGCTCCGTGGCCACCGCCCCGCGGGTTCAGCTGCACCTGACATCAGGGTCCTCCTAATCAAGGCCCGTGACACCAAACTTATTTTTGAAGGTGGCCAGATAGAGAATACAGCAAATAGATGAGGAATCAAATGAAAATAATCCCAATTAATGAATATGGAAGCCCTCTTTTATGAAACATCACAAATGGGCCTGGATGCGTTTCACGCTGAGACCAAGAGCAATGTGGGCGTTTGCAACAAGAAACCGCCATTTTTCCTTTTTACAAGTGCGGTTTTAACTAGGCTAGAATCACGGCAACAACCATTTCCTGAATTTGTTACGAACCAAACATAGCGCAAACTGCTGTCCATCAGATCGCACCCAATCTTTATTACAACCAGACGAGATATCTAGCGAACAGTAGAACTGGATGGAAAACCAAGCTTTTGATCACTAGGCTCCACTCTAAAGCCCGAGACAGGCATATGATTTCTTATTAGCTGAGATTAATGCATCTGAAGTAATCATTTAACCACTGTTTAATCAAGCCTTGATCGGTAATTAAAAACATTCTAACATTCGTTCTTCCTTACTAGTGATAAAAAAGGAACCGTCAAGCATTACCATGTCCATAAAAATGCTGAGAATAAATTGTACCTGGCAGAAAACTACTGCTTTGATTCCATTCCAAAGCTTATTCACTATCATCAACACAATTCGGCAGGTAATTTATTTCAGTTGTTCTTTTGTGGGTCCTTGTTGATAAATATTCATTGTCTTGGATACTATTGATCCTCCTAACATTCTTTTTTCTTTTAATTTTTTTAATGCTTTATTTATTTTTGAGAGAAAGAGAGAGACAGCATGATCAGGGGAGGGTCAGAGAGGGAGGGAGATACAGAATCCGAAGATAGGCTCCAGGCTCCGAGCTATCAGCACAGAGCCCAACACGTGGCTTGAACCCTCGAATCGTGAGATCATGACCTGAGCCCAAGTTGGATGCTCAACCGACTGAGCCACCCAGGTGCCCCAATCCTCCTAATATTCTTAATCATATCGGGAACCATGAAAGTAGGAATAAAAATGCTCTCAAGCCATATATGGGCTGTGATATTTAGCCTACATTTTCTGGAATATAGCATCACATGCTCTAAAATGCCAGAAAAATGCAGTTGTGTGAGTTGAGTGACTCAGAAGTAGCGATTCTCGGGGTGCCTGGGCGGCTCAGTTTGTGAAGCATCTGACTCATGGTCTCTGCTCAGGTCATGATCTCACGGTTCATGAGATCGGGCTCTGTGCTGACAGCTCAGAGCCTGGAGCCTGGTTCAGATTCTGTGTCTCCCTCTCTCTCTGCCCCTCCTCCGCTCACTCTCTCTTTCTCTCTCTCAAAAGTCAATAATGTTTAAAAAAAAAAAGAAGTTAGAGATTCTCTTTACGAAAATATTTGCGGTCTTATTTTGCTTATAGGAATAAGTTGATTACCAACATCAAACATAGAAATGTTTACCATTGGAGCAAAAACCTCCATGGACAAATTGGTGTCTGACAGAATTTTCTTCTATGCTGATATGAACACTTATTATTTATTATAAAATTTTTAATGTTTATTTTTGAGAGAGAGAGACAGAGACAGAGTATGAACAGGGGAAGGGCAGAGAGAGAAGGAGACACAGAATCTGAAGCAGGCTCCAGGCTCTGAGCTGTCAGTACTCAAACTCACAAACCAGGAGATCATGAGCTGAGCTGAAAGTGGATGCTTAACCAACTGAGCCACTCCAGTGCCCCTCTTATTTATTATATATATAAATAAATTATATATCTGTTTGTATATACAGTATAGTTTACAGAGGTAGGATCATTCCACACACACTACTTTTCAGCTTTCTTTTATTTTTTAAATGTTTTTATTTTATTTTTGAGAGAGACGGAGCATAAGTGGGGGAGAGGCAAAGAGAGAGGGAGACACAGAATCCAAAGCAGGCTCCAGGCTCTGAACTGTCAGCACAGAGACTGACGTGGGGCTTGAACCCACAAACTATGAGATCATGACCTGAGCTGAAGTTGGATGCCTAACTAACTGAACCACCCAGGCAAAAAAAAAAAAATTTTTTTTTTGAGAGAGAGAGAGGAAGCATATGAGCAGAGGAGGGTAGAGAGAGAGGGAGATACAGAATCTGAAGTAGACTCCAGGCTCCAAGCTGTCAGCACAGAGCCTGAAGCAGGGCTCGAACTCACAAAGTGTGAGATCATAGCCTGAGCCGAAGTCAAAGGCTTAACCAGCTGAGCCACTCAGGTTCCCTGATCAGTTTACTTTCTTTACTCAAAATGTCTTAGCGGTCTTTCCTTGCCAATACATACATATAGCTCACTTTGGTCTATTTAACAGCTACGTAGGATCCTAGTATAGAATTAGTCCATAATTTATTTACCTAACCCTATGTTGATACATACAGTATGTTCACATTATAATTGACATGTTTCAATGCACAGTCCTGTACACATAGCTCTGTGTACCCATATTAGTGTTGCTATAGCCAAATTCCCTAGAACTGAAATTTCTAAGATAATGGTTAAGAACATTTAAAATTTAGACATTTTCGGGGTGCCTGGGTGGCTCAGTTGGTTGAGCGTCCGGCTTCAGCTCAGGTCATGATCTCACGGTCTGTGGGTTTGAGCCCCGCATCAGGCTCTGGGCTGAGAGCTAGCTCATGAGCCTGGAGCCTGTCTTCAGATCCTATACCTCCCTCTTTCTCTGACCCTCCCCTCCTCATGCTGTCTCTGTCTTTCTCAAAAATAAATAAAACATAAAAAAATTTTAAATAAATAAAAAATAAAATTTAGACATTTTCAAATGCTTTCCAGAGATGTACACCCCCACCAACAGTAATCCCCTTCATCCTCACCAACCCTGGGTACTATTATTCTTTTTGGATTTTGCCTAACTGACCAGTGCAGCTGTGTATAGAAATTCCTCCTAACGGCAGCGTTACCTCGCCCTGCGGGCTAATCACCTCACGGCATATACACGTGTCAGATCATCATGTTGCACACCTTAACGTTAAGTACATCAACAACATCTCAGTAAGCTTAGGAAAAAAGAAGTAAAAAAAAAAAAAGGAACTCTCCTCTGTCTTTTCTAGACTAGTGTCACTTATGCGCAACGACTGCATGCCTTTCCAACAGTGAGTAAAAATAAGCTGTGGGTTCAGCATCAAATGTGCGCCAGTCTATCTGACCACATTACACGCACGTAGGTGACCTAGCCTTACTCCTGGCTTTCATTTTGGCTCTTGTATTTTTCCCTTGTCCCAATTTCCTCAATTGTACATTTTAACCTCTAGCACCTAGGAAGTAACCTTTGGAAAAAGTTTTGTATGAACGAACATCTCCAAGTAGAACGATTTCACTCCAGAAGATGCACAAGAAACCCCACGGGGTATAGGAAGGAGACATTAATGTGTTTATTTAGATATTTCTAAAAATCTATTTCTCTGAAGTTTTCTATTGTGAGTATGTTTTGTGATTCAAATAATGTGCCAATACTGCAGCCATTGTAATTACATATTTTGGAGGAGTGTGCCAATCTTTTTGCGGATAAAAGGTTCAGGACTTGAAACATTTGGAGACCACTTATATACAAAGTAAATAAATATAGGGGCGCCTGGGTGGCTCAGTCGGTTAAGCGTCCGACTTCAGCTCAGGTCATGATCTCATGGTTCGTGGGTTCGAGCCCTGTGTCGGGCTCTGTGCTGACAGCTCAGAGCCTGGACCCTGCTTCAGAGCTGTCTCCTTCTCTCTTTGCCCCTCCCCGCTCACGCTCTGTTTCTCTCTCAAAAATAAACATTGAAAAAAATACTTTTAAATAAAAAAAGTAAATAAATATATAGAAAAAGGAAGGAGAGAAAAAGGATATGTGTGACAGCTCCCAAGACTTGTAAAATATCACACATTTAAGCAAGAAACATTTTTTGAACGAGTTGTTTAAAAACACTATAAAAACTGTGATTATTTTAACCTGGCATTATCATTACTTGATGTAAGCAATTCAAATGACTTGACCAGTTAGTGCAACTTAGTAATAGCTTCCACTTTTAAAAATCAAGCGGTTTGGTTTTTATTTTTATTTAAAAGTCGAGTGTTTGGAGTTTTTTTTTTAACCAAATTTATGTGCCATGTGTGCATGTATTTAAGTATAGGATGATAAAAAGATAGAATAAAAATAGGAAAATTTTTTAAAATGGAAGAAAGAGGGGCCCCTGGGTGGCTCAGTCAATTGGCGTCCAGCTTCGGCTCAGGTCATGATCTCACGGTTTGTAGGTTCGAGCCCTCCGTCAGGCTCTGTACTGACAGCTAGCTCGGAGCCTGGAGCCTGCTTCAGGTTCTGTGTCTCCCTCTCTCTCTGACTCTCCCCTGCTCACGCATTCTGTCTCTCAAAAATAAATTTAAAAAACATTTAAAAATTAAAAAAAAATAAATAAATGGAAGAAAGATTCCATCAAGCAACCAAGCCTACGGGATATTTTAGAATTACCTAAAGTTGTCTTACTCTTTTCATCTTTGCTTTTATATTGAGCTAATTAGTCAAGTCAAGCAAATCAACCCGATACAGGATAGATATGGTCTGAACGGAGCCTCGCTCTCTGTCATGACATCCCAAATGTGGTGCTTGTCCAGCTCCCCTGGAGAGAGCCCAAGCCGGCGTGTGAGCTGGTGTGATGTAATGTGATGTGACACGACGCGATGACACAGTGCTGATTCTGTTGCAGGCATGATCACACGACTCCGCCACCCTGTGTCAACCAAGGCCAACAAGGTTCCCGTCTCCGTGTCCTTGGGAAGTGGTATGGACACACACTTGAGCTCTTAAACTCCATTTTCCACAATTTCTGGTTAAAAAACTATGTATGTATTTACTAAAAAACAAGGGAAGACCGGAAGGAGGTCCCATTCAGGTTATGCCAGGGAGGGCTTCAGTTCTAATATGTTTGATCGTTTTCATAAAAAATCAAAAAACACCACCCTTTCTGTACTCTGAAACTAACTCTGTAATCTCCTCAGCCTTACCGAAAAGGCTGTCAAGTTTGTCCTTTCATTAAACCCAACCATTAGCTGCTAGAGCCCCATCACTTGTCCTTTCTTCTTCCAGGATTCTGTGCCAGCTCAGGGGAGCCGGTGTTTAATCCTGTGTACTTAGGATAAGGACATCCACCCAGATCACAGTTTCATTTGCCTTAAAATCAAATGTCATGATTTTTTTTTTTTTTACCAAGCTAAGAGCATCGAGCACCTTTTGACACCAGGTATTTCCACGATACTCCCAGTTGGCAAAGTGTTCTAAGCCTTTTTGTCAACAACCATAGCTGCTCCATGAACAGTCTTGTCCTGGTGGCATCAGATGTGGTCATAAGACCACATCGCTAAGGGTTTGGTTTTTTTTAAGTGATCAACTTAAAGTGTCTTATTGTTGTCAATGTGAAACTCGTTGAAGAAATCACGTGGGAAGCTGTTGGCCCCAGAGCCTTCTAGTCTCATCCTAAAGAGTGTCCGTCTTGCTTTATTAGGAATATGGGAACTGAAAAGAGAAGAGCTTACCCTCCTGAAGGAACTAGGAAGCGGTCAGTTTGGAGTGGTCCACCTGGGCCAATGGAAGGGACAGTATGACGTTGCCATTAAGATGATCAAGGAGGGCTCCATGTCAGAAGATGAATTCTTTCAGGAGGCCCAGACCATGATGTAAGTTCCTCCTGAGGAATGGCAGCGTGGCGCTTACGGGGGAGGACATTCACGCTAACAGGTCTGTCCCTAACATTTGCAAGGCCTCGAGCAAGACTCCACATATCATAGGCACATTTAGAAGTTATAAATCAAGCTGACACACTGTTAAATGAAATCAGTTCTCCGCTCCCTTGACAAGGATACCTTCATAGCAACCTGAGAGGCCACATTCAAGTTTAGAATTCTCAAGACTCTTCCGAGAAACCAGCCCCTGGCCCATATCACCTCTCCCAACTCTACCCTTCTCCTTTCTCCTCCCACCCCCAGCTCTGTCCTGCACTGTACTCGGTACTTATGTGGAGACATAGCATTCAGTACCTCCAAGCTCCCGCTGTGTCTCCCACAAACAACTATCCGCCAGCTAACGATGGTGGTTAGGGATAGGCACACCAATCACATGGTTTACTCTTGGGGGACGGGCCCAGGAAGAGTCTACACAGGTCCTGGAAGAGTATCAGGACTCTGTGAATGGGGGATTTTAGAGTCTTGGTACCCAAAGGTGATCAAGAAAAAGGGAAGCATGGGGTCTGAGTAGGCATGTTTCTTTGGCTCTTCAGCCTCCCAGTCCTTTGGGGAGGTGCGTGGTGGGGTGAGGAACAGGATGGGGCGCTGCAAAGCACATGCCCAAGGGTAGGAGCCTCTGGTGGCCAGGACTAAGCAGTACTGAAAACTAATGGCCTGTGGGCAATATCCTTTTCCTTTCTGGTACCTTCAGTACAGTCTGACAGAAGTCCTTTCTCACCCAACTTCTTTCCTCATCTGGTAAATGGAGATAACCTTCCCAATGGGCCTTGGCTCCCTAAACAGTGCACAACGCAGATGTGTTGTTTTCCTCTCTGAACTCCCTTTCTCTGTCTCTGTCTCTGTCTCTGTCTCTTTCTCTCTCTCCCTCCCTTCCTCCCTCCCTTCTCTCTCTCTCTTATCAATGTAAATACAAAGAATTATTTTAATGATTCTACCTCTTCTTGTAAACATGGTGAATCAGACTCTGAACCAACCGTCCAGGTTTGCCTGAGACGTTCCTACTTTAGGCAAACTGGGACAGCTGGCCCCCCTGCCTTTAGAGACCAATCAACACAAAAATGCCACAGCAGGATTTTGGTCAAAGGTAGTTGAAATCACCAATCCTGGCCTGCTGCAGGGTAATAACACAAAAACACAAAATAACACCAAATTATATAAATGTTGACATAAACCCCTGTATGGCAGTTACAGGCATTTCTCCGAGCACTTAATAAATCTGACTGCATTCAATCCTGATAAGAAGCCTGGGTCGAATGTCCTATGGTTATCTCTCTTTTCTAGGAAACTGACACACAGAAATGTCACGTAACGTGCCCAAGGTCACCAAGCTAGTAAAAATGGCAAGGCAGAGATGCCAACCCAGCAGACATTCCAGAGTCCATCTCCTTAGTCATTCTTCCATGGAGACCGAAGGTGCCAGGATAGTGAGGACAATCACTTTGACCACAAGCGCAGGCTGGTTTGGAAGCAGAGAGACTGCGTGAGCACAGGCCTCCGCCTAGGGCTGGCTTCACGGGCTCGCTGCGTGCGGGTCTCGGGGGAGGAGGGGCCGCACTTAGAAGGGCTCTGCGCTTGGCTTACTGATGTGATGTCACCAACCTGGAATTTGTAATCAAGTTCATATAAGGGTCCTCACATTTTCATTTTGTACTGGCCCCTACAAATTCCGTAGCCTGCCGTGCCTCTGGCAATTGTACCGTCAAAACTGGGGAGGGGGCCCTTGGTGTCCTCCTTTTGTAGGACAGAAAACTCTAGCAGAAACTCCCTTAGGCTCATGGTAGAACCCCTGCGTCATGGTAGAAGTTGAAAACATGTTTTTGCAGTTAGAGGGCTGGTTATCACACAGAATCATAAAAAGCCATTAACAAACCACTGAGTCATAAAGAAAGAGATCGAACTGTACCCTAAGGGGGAAATGTCACATCCCAGATGTGAGAGTCAAATTGAGGCCTATCGTGTGGGCGTTATCAGTTGACATGCTGTTCCCATCATGTGCCCCATGGTCAGTGACTGAATTTGCTCAAGGAACAGCTTTTACTGGGAGATGGACTTTTGTCCTAACACTAGCCTTCTCTTTGAATGGAGCAATGCTGAGCTCTGTGCCATTTTCCAAAATGGCTGAAAGAGGCATATCCAAGCTCATGACTTTCAATAACCCCCTAAGGCATGTCCCTATAGTTACACTAAGAAGGAAGAAAATAGGGGCCCCTGGGTGGCTCAGTCAGTTAAGCGTCCGACCTCAGCACAGGTGGTGATCTCACGGTTCATGGGTTCGAGCCCCGCGTCAGGCTCTGTGCTGACAGCTCAGACCCTGGAGCCTCCTTCGGATTGTCTCTCCCTTTCTCTCTGCCCCTCCCCCACTCACTCTCTGTCTCTCTCTCTCTCTCTCAAAAATACATAAACATAAAAAAGAAGGAAAAAATTAGTATTTAATACATGTTTGTTTATTTAAAAATTCTAAAAATTCTGACATGTTAGATTTAGATTTACTTTGCACAACTGAACATTAAGGAATCAGCCCGTAAACTGATCAATTCCGTGGACAAGGGGACGAACACTGAAAGCGGGGTCAGGGCCTTCCAGAAGTGCTACATCATGTAGTTACTATTCTCTAAACTCATTATTGAAAGATAATGTGCTGAAACTATGAAATGAATTTTTTTGAAAAAGAAAAAAGCATGCCTACTCTCACTTCCCTAACATGGCACCTGTTTTCCTTTCTGCTGCACCCTTCATGTTCGGCTACAGTGAGGAGGCAGCTTTTTCCTTGAACTTCAAAACTCTCTTTCTCTGTTCAAGCCAAAGGGGAGACATTAAAACAAGCAAAAACCCAAGAGTGGTTCTTCTTCAGGACATCCGGAAAATGGAGGGGGGAAGTTCAATACTGAAACTTTGAAAATCTGTTGTTCCCAGGAAACTCAGCCATCCCAAGCTGGTGAAATTCTACGGAGTGTGTTCAAAGAGATACCCCATATACATAGTGACTGAATATATAACCAATGGCTGCCTGCTGAATTACCTGAAGAGTCACGGAAAACAGCTCGAAACCTCTCAGCTCTTAGAAATGTGCTACGACGTGTGTGAGGGCATGGCCTTCCTGGAGAGTCACCAGTTCATACACAGGGACTTGGTAAGCAAAGCCACTGGCCGCTCAGAGAAAGCAAGCAATCCCCGGTCCCCACCTCCAGCGATGGGGCCGTTGGGAAGGGCAGCACGGAGGGGCATCTCCACGTTCACTTTGCTCACTCGACACTTGCTCAAGCACATGACGCTTTTGTAGTAAAAGCCACAATTTCTAAATCAAAGATTTGCAGCACAGAAAGAGCAAAAGAAGCCATCAGGATGTGTGTAGCCGTGTAGTGGTGTGGAGGAAAATGGATACCAAGGAAGGAGTTTGGTCAATTTAGTGTTTCTCGGAACCCGTGAAACCCAAGTTGACCTTCACCTTCACCCCAGAACGGGCTTGATGCCAAAGCAGTGAATTAAGATCATACCTGAGAAACACCAAACCAGAAGGGAATGAAATCTGTGTGCATCTTTGGGTAAGGGTGGGTGGGGGAACGTTTTGCTTGGTAGGCACTGGTATTTATCTGTAGAGATCTGCTTGTTCTGAACGGTAAACTGGCCGTGCACCTAGGTGGGTACAGCATTTATGCCTTCAAAGCTCCTGTTACTGCAGGCTACCCCCATGGTGGAGAAGGAAACCCTAGAAATAATTTTTCCCTTCTTGCTGACGAGCTGAGGCTCTGGGTTGACGTGTGATACCTTTCATGCTGTTTGACCAGGATGGTTGCGTGCATGAAAATACTCAGGGGCGCACGTTTTCATTTTGAAAAATTGCAAAGGGAAAAAAGACAGCTTCTCCACATTTGGGGGTTTGACGGGCCATCTCAGATTGCGTGAGAACTCCACCAAGAGAAGGAAAGTGTTGGATTCTAATGTCGGGAGACTCTTGGCCACTTTTACTCTTTGGTAATTTTGTGTTTCCTCCAAAGGCGGCTCGGAATTGCTTGGTAGACAGTGATCTCTCGGTGAAAGTGTCTGACTTTGGGATGACGAGGTAAGCCAGCTGCAAAGGGGCAAGCAATGAAAGACGGGTCTCTGTTCACAGCTAAATGCCATCAGAATTGAAGGTGTTGCAGCGCTACAGAATGTGCTCTAAATCGGGGCGCCTATGAACCGCCTATGAAACATGTTTTACCTCATTTCTTCCCTTGGAAGACACAGTTGTTCTTCAGAAATTATCCAAAGTCCCTTTTCATTCTTTCAAAACTCTGATAAATATTTTTTTAACTTATAAACAAATTTCATGAAAGATCCTAGATATTCAAATATAACATGTTATAGTCCGATTATTGGGATAAATACATTATATACATAATATGTATATATTATATATTTTTAACTCAGTCAAGGCTCCTTTAGACCTTTCTGCTTTTCTCTTAATATTCATTCAAATAGGCATAGCATAGGGGTGCCTGGGGGGCTCAGTCACTTAAGCGTCTGCCTTCAGGTCATGATCTCGCAGTTTGTGAGTTTGAGCCCTGCATCAGGCTCTGTGCTGACAGCTTGGAGCCTGCTTCAGATTTTGTGTGTGTGTCTCCCTCTCTCTGCCCCTCTTCTGCTCACACTCTAGCTCCCTCTCAAAAATAAATAAACATTTTAAAAATTTAAAAAAACCAAATAGGCATAGAATTAACACTAGGAGAGTTTTTGTTGGCATGTTATTAAATTTTCTGTATCACCAAGTAAAGCACAAAAATAAACTCTGAGAGGGGCGCCTCAGTCAGGTAAGCGTCCGGCTTTGGCTCAGGTTATGATCTCAAGGTTCATGGGTTTGAGCCCCGCATCGGGCTCTGTGCTGACAGCTCAGAGCCTGGAGCCTGCTTCAGATTCTCTATCTCTCTCTTTCTCTGACCCTCCCCTTTTCCCACTGTCTCTCTCTGTCTCTCAAAAATAAGTAAAGAACATAAAAAAGATTTAAAAAAATAAACTCTGAGATTCTCTTTGTTAGCATTCTACCACCACTTTATGATTTATAGAAATTACTTTTTTTCTTCAAGTTTTTATTTAAATTCTAGTTAGTTAACATATATGATGAAGTTGGTTTTGGGTGTAGAATCTGGAGATTCGTCACTTACATACAACACCTGTGCCCATCACAGGTGCCATCCTTAATCCCCACCACCCCCGCCCACCTCCTCTCCGGCAACCCTGTTTGTTCTCTATAGTTTAAAGTCTCTTATGGTTTGCTTCCCTTTCTCTTTTTTCCTTCCCATATGTTCATCTATTTGTTTCTTAAATTCCACATATGAGTGAAATCATATAGTATTTGTCTTTCTCTGACTGATTTCGCTTAGCATAATACACCCTAGCTCCATCCATGTGGATCCATCCATGTGGCAAGATTTCATTCTTATTGACGGCCGAGTGGTACTCCATTGTGTATGTACACCACATCTTCTTTATCCATTCATCAATCGATGGACATTTGGGCTCTTGCCATAGTTTGGCTATTGATAGTGCTGCTATAAGCATCACAGTACCTGTGCCCCTTTGAATCAGTATTTTTGTATCCTTTGGGTAAATACCTAGCAACCACTGGGTCATGGGGTAGTTCTATTTTTTATTTTAACTTCTTGAAGAATATCCGTACTGTTTTCCACAGTGGCTGCACCAGTTTGCATTCCTACCAAAGGTGCATGAGGGGTCCCCTTTCTCTGCATTCTTGCCAATACCTATTGTTTCCTGTGTTGTTAATTTTACCCATTCGGACTGGTGTGAGGTGATGTCTCACTGTAGTTTTGATTTGTATTTCCCTGATGATCAGTGATGCTGGGCATCTTTTCATGTGTCTGTTAGCCCTCTGTATGTCTTCTTTAGAAAATGTCTATTCATGTCTTCTGCCCTTTTTTTTTAAACTGGATTTTTTAAATGTAGAGTTTGATAAGTTCTTTATAGATTTTGGGTTCTAATCCTTTATCTGATATGTCATTTGCAAATATCTTCTCCCATTCCGTTGGTTGCCGTTTCATTTTGTTGATTGTTTCCTTCCCTGTGCAGAAACTTTTTATGTTGATGAAGTCCCAATAGTTCATTTTGGAATTAACTATTTTATGATAGCACTTTAAAAGGGTCTTCCATTTTCTTCACTCTGAATCCTCAGACTATTTGAGCCTCAGAGCCAGTTTTCATGGGTTTATATAGGAAACAAAGTTGTACATGTTGGCCTTTCCATTTAGCAAATGTTTACTGAGTGCCTACTAAGTGCCAAGGCCTTGTAGGAGATACTGACATAAATGGGATAGTACCTGCCCTCAAAAATGACCACCTCAGTCCCAAGAGCAAGTAGATTTCAAAACGGAGACAAAATACAGCTATAAAGCTGTGTCAATTCAACAAAAACTCCCATAATTCTGAGGAGGAATACCGTTTCAAAGACGTCTGCGGAGTTCACCAAGGCTAGCTCTATATTTAGCAAACATAGCCCTAAAACACCATAGGACCATCTGAATTTGGTTTTAAAGTTTATTTGGGTAGTAACCTCTACCCCTAATGTGAGGCTCAAAATCACAACCCTGAGATTAAGAGTCACATGCTCTACCAACTGAGCCAGCCAGGTGCCCCGGGAAGATCTAGTTTTAAGTCTTTTCCACAATTCAGTATTAGGAAGTACTCTTCTTCTGGGACTCTCACCATCGTCAAGGTGTCCCTTGGGCTGTGTGCTTCTTGCCATCACTCCAACCACCCACACACGGAGTCTCCTACACCAAGACCCCAAATGTGTAGCTCTCGGTGCATAAGAGAAAAAGCTTCTCACAGCCTCACAGGACAGGGCGAGGCTCCCAGGACAGGGAACTGATCCCCACCTTGTTCCTGAGGCGGGAGTATTGGCCTTTATGGCAGCATCCGGGGAATATACTGTCAAGTTCTTCATGGCTCAGGAAAGGGGGGATGCAAGGTCTTGCACTGACCAAGGAATCCTGGAGGCCACACACCAGGCCCTGTGGGGCCACTATTCAGAAGCCTGTGACTTACCTGAATCTTGATCATCGAAGGAAGGTCTAAGCCATGAGCAGAACGCAGCGCCAGCGCCGTGTCTGGGTCTAGAGGAGGTGAGGGGCTCTGGAGAGGGAAGTATGGAAGGCGTTTTATGTAATCCTGTGAAAGTGCTTTTGTTACTACTATTAATCTTTCTGTTCTATTAATATACTCATATGTTAAAGATATTATTAACATAATATAAATATTAACATTATTAGTATTTCAAAGAATGATTTTCAAAACCAGCTTTATCTGACACTTTAAATTACAGTAAATATCTCTAGCACACCTTTGATGTGTATAGTTTTCCCACGAAATATATCCAAAATTTCAGTTTCCATAATTTTTCTTTTCCTTTTTTCTTAAGAGTCATTATTCATTTGCTTTTTTCTAGGGAGACATAGGGGGTTCCCCTCTATTAGTTATGTAAATAATATATGCTTGGTCTTAGAGCAATCGTGTAGAAAGTGAACACGCATCTGTCCCCACCCCTTCCCCTCATGTTCGGCTCTAGGAGTAACTGCCACCAACACGTTTGACAGATGTCCTTCCATCCCTTATTCCTAAGTACACCCGGTCACATGCACAAATATGTGCATTTATTGTTTGTCCTCACAACAATGGTGAAGTAGGTGAAGGGGATTGATGAGCCCCAAGTAATAGATGGAATTGTAAGTCACTATATTGTACACGTGAAATGAATGTAACACTGCATGCTAACTACAGTGGAATTAAAATACATTTTAATGGGATTACATTATATATACCTGCTTTTGCATATACCCATTTTCCTTGGGCATTTTTTTTATTTTGGTAAATATAGAGCTTTCTTGTTGTTTACATGGCTGTATACTGTTTTACTGTATTAATGTATCATATCATATTTTTAAGATTATTTATTTTGAGAGAGAGAGAGAGAGAGAGAGAGAGAGAGAGAGAGAGAATTAGTGGGGGAGGGGTAGAGAGAGAGGAATAGAGCGACAATCCCAGTTAGGCTCCATGCTCTGAGTGCAGACACAGGGCTCATACTCACAAACCATGAGATCATGACCTGAGCTGAAATCAAGAGTCAGATGCTTAGCCAGCTGAGCCCCCAGGTGCCCCTGGACCGTATCATATGTGATTGCTCTTCAACATGCGGACATGAGGATGCTTCTATTTTTATCACTATTATATAGTGCATAGCCTTGAATATGTAGTTTTGGTCTCCATATCTCCATAGGATATTATTGTTCATCATTGTTTATAACAGATTAGAAGCAACTTACAAGGTTAAACCATTAACAATGTTAATCCATAAAAGGCAATACTATTCAGTCATCAAACATGATGCCCCAGAAGAAAATGTGACCACGTGGGGAAAATATTCTTGATATGCAGTTAAGGGAAAAAAGCAAACCTCAGTAAGACAGAACTCCAATTTTGTTCAAATTATATATAAAAGATTGGAAAGTACAAGCAAAAATGTATCTTTTTTTATTAATAGTTTATTACCAAGTTGGTTTTCATTTAACACCCAGTGTTCTTCCCCAAAAGTGCCCCTATCCATGACCATCACCAAAAATGGTAGATTTACAATATCTTTGGGGTGAGATTCTGAGTAATTTCATGCTTACATTTTTGTGCTTTTCTATACTTACCAAATGTTTTGCATTCCGATTTTGTTATCTGCCAAGTTAGATATAATTTTTTAAAGCATCAAAGTCATCAGCAGCTCTTAGCTAAGCTACACATTGAAAAGGAAGCAAAAGATCTAGAAAACCTGAGGCATTCAGCTAAGACCATGGGGTCTCTGTGACCCTAATCAGCCTATACTGTCACAGAGGCCATGGCAGCCCACCGGGTCTTCTCATTTTGCACGGCCCAGTGACCTAAGGTCTGTGTTGACTTTTTCCCCACAGGTATGTTCTGGATGACCAGTACGTCAGTTCCGTAGGGACGAAATTTCCAGTCAAGTGGTCAGCCCCAGAGGTGTTCCACTACTTCAAATACAGCAGCAAGTCAGACGTGTGGGCGTTCGGTAAGCGGTGGCGGCACGGGCCCCAGCCCCATGTCGCAAGCTGGCTTCCACAACAGGAAGCCACAAGTGCAGTAACATCCCATTTTTAGCAAAAAGCCCTGGACACTTGTGAAATTACCTGTATGGCCTGACATAAGTAAGAGCTCGAAGGTGATCGTGACCATTTTCCTTGGGCCAGCGTCAGGATGTCTGCCCGGAATCCTGGAAAAATCTTCACCCTGCTAGCACCTTTGTATCAAATCACGGGAGAGCAAAGCTCTTCCACTTAAGATTTCTAACAGTTTTCTTTTATTTATTTTTTAAAATAGTTTATAGTCAAATTGGTTTCCATACAACACCCAGTGCTCTTCCCCACAAGTGCCCTCCTCCATCACCACCACCTCTTTTTCCCCCTCCCCCTCCCCCTTCAACCCTCTGTTCGTTTTCAGTATTCAATAGTCTCTTAGGTTTTGCGACCCTCTCTCTCCCCAACTCTTTCCCTCTTCCCCTCCCCCTGGTCCTCCATTAGGTTTCTCCTGTTCTCCTATTAGACCTATGAGTGCAAACATATGGTATCTGTCCTTCTCTGCCTCACTTATTTCGCTTAGCATGACACCCTCAAGGTCCATCCACTTTCCTACAAATGGCCAGATTTCATTCTTTCCCATTGCCATGTAGTACTCCATTGTATAGATAAACCACATCTTCTTGATCCATTCATCAGGTGATGGACATTTAGGCTCTTTCCATGATTTGGCTATTGTTGACTTCTAACAGTTTTTAAAAAGTCATTGAAAACTAAAAGCGGATTTGCATGGAGTCCAAAATGTTTAAAGGTTTCAAATGTAGTCATCGACTTCCTGTGTGAAAGCGGCCATGATGGCCATTCCTTCCCAAATCGACCTGCTCTTTGGGCATGCGCGGAGCTGATACCAACCACGGCTCGATGCTTTCTTTGGCCCTTGCTAATTTCAATTAGTGTCCTTGTTAAAATTCATCCTTTGCTCGAGGGCCAGCAAACCACGGCCCAGGACCAAATCTGGCGGCCTGTTCCTGTGGATGAAGTTTTACCGGAGCAAGCCATGCCCACCCGTTCCCGGATTGTCTCTGGGTTTGTCATTCCTGCTGCACAACGTACAAAGTTTAAAATACTTGCTATGTGATGCATCACAGAAAAGATTTGCTGACTCTTGTTTTAGTAAAAGAGCTTTACTGAAATTTGCTAAAGGTAATCAGAAAACAAACAATTTGTAAGTTGCGATTTGGTAGATTTCTGATAGTTTTCCACATTGCCAGGGATGTCAGGCCTGGATTATTTATTCTGGATCTGGACGATCATAAAGTTCTGGGTGTGTTAAATGCAACTGAGCCTATTTCATGTCTGTCTTAGTCCATAAGCATAATTTGACTTTTTATGTGACATCCAAAAGACTGCATGAATAGCAGAAAATTCTGTTAGCCATTTATTTTTTGATGTGATGCAATTTTTTAAAATAACTATTACTTTTGTAAAAGTAGTATTGTTCACTTAAAAAAATAATCCGACATACACAGAAAAAAACCCCACAAAGATAACGCTGTGGTGAATACTCAATAACCTTTGAGGCCGATTACCTTGTGTTACCTAGTTTCAATCTCCTTGTGTCGACACACCTTATGAAAGATGCTCTTAAAAATCAGTATCCTTGGGGCGCCTGGATGGCTCACTGGGTTAAGCATCTGGCTTTGGCTCAGGTCATGATCTTGTAGTTTGTGAGTTTGAGTCCCACATCGGGCTCTGTGCTGACAGCTCAGAGCCTGAAGCCTGCTTCAGATTCTGTGTCTTCCTCTCTCTTTCTGCCCCTCCCCCGCATGCTCTACCTCTTTCTCAAAAATAAACACTAAAAAAAAAAATCAGTATCCTTACTCAATAGTTACAGCTTGTTTGTGGCCAAAAAGTTGCATTACCCGGCTGATGACTCACCCTACGCACTACAAGGTGGCCCCAGATATTTTCCGACTGTTTCCAAAAACGAAATCCTTTCTTAAGTAATTTGTCTCCAATGAGGACGTTCTAAATGAACAGGGCCTCTGACAGCAATTCTCAAAGGAGGAGTCCCCCAGATAGTTTAAGCAATGGTATTATTTTGGGGATAAGTGGCTAGCCTTCCAAAGACACGACCGTGAAGGGCTGTACACTTTTGGATGGTTGTTTTAGAAGGTAATTTTTAAAAAATACAGCCCCGGCAACTTGTGATATTGCCTTTTTGTAAATATTTTACATAGAATCTATAGCCTGAAAAGTCAAAGAAATTTTGTAGTGCTTTAGTTACGGTTCTAGAATAATTTTCTTCCTTCTAACGTATTTCGGGCTTGCCAAGGTTTTGAAGCTAGCTGGCTGTTGAAATTCTCTGGTTTGATCAGGATGGCAGCACACTGGCCACCGCTTAGCATGTGAAGCGTCCTGGTGCACTTTATGTGCTCTGCATTTTTTAATCCTATTTCATGCTCACAGCAACTCTGTGATGTGCATATATCCGCCTGTTATAGACAGGGAACCTGATCTGAGAATGGTTAAGAAACTTGCCCGGCCTATAAACGGCAGAACTGAGCCTCAAAGGCCACAGCTAACCGACCGATTGCCACCTTCGACCACCACGACCAGAACCCGGTTTTTTAACCTGGAGTCTGCAGTGCTCTTGGATGGGCTTCAGCACACCGTGAATACCCAGAAACTGAACACAAAAATGCTGTGCACTGACCTCCCCAAGAGAAAACCAATGGTTTTTATCAGATTCTTAAAAGGACACAACTCACAAAATCTTAGGAACCACCGAGGCAAAAAGGAGGAATTTTGTCCGCGGTTTTATCTGTGAATTTCCATGGGGAGGTAACTTGTGCAGTGAAATTGTTGCACACAACTGCTAAGGCAGAGAGAAAGCAAGGGCGAGGCCTTGGATCACTCTTCCGGGTTGGAGCTAGATGGGGGGTGTTGTCACAGTGAGAGGTGGGCGAGGAGGTCTCAGCCGCCTCCCTGAAGTAGTCCTGGAATCCTGGGCCGAGTACCTCCCGCTGCGGCCGCCCTTGCCCTTGACCTGTTTACCGGCAAGAACAGGCGCCTGGGCCTCAGGGAACCCGGAGAAGGGACCTGGGCTCCAGAAGTGATGGCACAGGCCCACCCTCCATACCCTGTCCTGTTTCCCAGGGATGCCTTGCTCCCATCTGTGACCTTCCTGACCCGGGGTGTGAAGCCCGTTCGGCAAGCTCCGTACCTTCTGACGTCAGCTCTCTTTCCTTTTTGTCTGCTGGTCGCCCTTCGTGCGGTTGCAGGGATCCTGATGTGGGAAGTGTTCAGCCTGGGGAAGCAGCCCTACGACTTGTATGACAACTCCCAGGTGGTGGTGAAGGTCTCCCAGGGCCACAGACTGTACCGCCCCCAACTGGCGTCGGACACCGTCTACCAGATCATGTACAGCTGCTGGCACGAGGCAAGTGCACCACGTGGGGGAGGAGGAAGGCGCATCAGGTGCCCCGGGACGCCACGGGGCAAGGCATTTGTGAGGGGAAACACCTGCCGCAGAGCGGGTGCAATGGCCCTGGGCCCCTTCCCACAAGTGTTTGTAATTTAAAACGAGCAACGTAGCAACGTAGGTGCCAACAATTTAACTTCTATCCAGCACTGTTCTAAGAACTTTGTAAATATTAACTCATCTATTTATCAGGCAACATGCTATGAAGTAGGCACTGCCACATCCAAAACCAAGAAAAGAGGAGACAGAGACCCAGGTCAAGTGACTTGGTCAAGGTCCCATAGCTAGTAAGAGGCAGGCCGGCTAGTGTCAGAGGCCCTGTTCTTAACCACGACACCGTGGGGTCTCTCCTCAAGTAGAAAATGTGTAAGAGAGAACATGTGGCCACGTGCGTGTGCACGCGAGCGCACACACACACACACACACACACACACACACGATAGGACTGAAAACATCAAGCAGATTATAATTATACGTGCAAACTAGAAACATAGGCAAGTGCAGAAAGAGGTCAAAGGAGAGGGAGCCCCGCTTCCGAAGGCATTGTTATCTGAGCCGGGTCAGGAAACCCCGGCAGACTGTCCGTAGCTAGGTGAGTGGAGCCGCTGTCACAGCGTGGCCAGGTGAGACGCGCCGAAGCGGAGGTGAGGCCAGAAGGACACGGCGTGCTTGGCTGTACGTGGTGTTGGAAGGGCTGAGAGTTAGTTGGAAGAGTAGGTCTGAGTCAGATCCTGCAGACGGAACAACAGAGAGACGGTGAGTTTTACTTTTTATGGGCAATGGAGAGCCACTGAAGACTTTGGAGAGCACATCATAATAGGGGGGATTTTTAAGAACATTAATCTAAAAATAGCTCGTAGGCATTATATGGCGCTGCCTCCTTGACAGAGGGAGATAATGCTGCATTCGTGTCTTCACTCGTTCATTTGTTCATCTGTTCACTGGCAAAAGGCAACTGGTGTCGGGGTTAAGCATGTGGACTCTGGAGCCAGATGTCTGGGTGGAATACGAGCTGTGTGACCTTGTATAAGCCTCCTGCCATCTCTGTGCTTCACTATAAAATAGCACTTAACTTTTAGGATTATTGCGTGGATTGAATGAGTTAATGCTGTTAAGTCCCTAGAGCAGTGCCTGGTACACAGTAAGTCCTCTACGTGTTGGTTGTTGTGTACTTACAGAGCCCCCATGCACCAAGCACTGTACTTGGTGCTAGGAATAAAGTGCCCCACACAACTTACAAGAGTTTCTCATCTCTTGCGCTGGAGCCTAGGCTCCCACGTGGGAAGAGTGGCTGACAGTATCGCGCACTAATTTTGTATCATTTAGCCGAACATTCCCTCCTGGAAGGTGGACCCTTCCTCATTTCCCACCTTACGGCACTTGGAATAAAGCTGTCCCCCCACCGCCAGCCCCAACGTAGTGTCCTTGGTGCTGAGAGGCTCAGGCAGCGCTAGAGGGTCAGATGGGGTCAGAATGGAGTTAGAGACCTGTCACTGCCCCCAACCAAGGTGACCTACTGCTGTCACCTATCAGATGGGTGGGAGGAGCACACAGGGCTGGGAGTTGACGTCCCGAACCCGCCTGGCCCTTCCTACTCTGGCTCCTGGGAACATGGCCGCACCCTCGGATGGGCAGGAGGCCCTGGGCAGGAGCAAACCGCCTTCTTTCCCCAGTTGGTCCGTGGAGAGGGTTTGCACCGAGTCAACTTCCAGTTGAAGGTTCTGCATATAGTGACCGCTTTGTACGTTTTGGTCCCCAACTTTTTAAATATTTTATTTCACAATGTTTAGAAGAACATTCACAATTTTTATTAGATTCCAATTTATCTTTCTCATATTTCTTTGCACAAGAGTGAGTGTGTACGTGTGTGTGTGTCCCTTTCTTCCTTACAAAATAAGGAGCAAATTCCCTCTGCCGGTGTTACCCCACATCCACGTTCCTGTTTTCCCACCATCTCGCCAAGACAGACCATTCTGGATTTCTGCCCATCTGATAGATGAGAAATGGCATTTAGTGCAGCTTTTACATGTACATCTTTCATTACACAGGAGGTATATTTTTAAGGGCATTGGTATATCTTTATGGTGGTATTTGCCATGCAAACTTTTTTTTAAATATAGTTAATTGTATCAGCATTTGCTTTTATTGCTTCTGGAAACTGAGTTAAAGTTTTATAGGTTGCCCCACACCCTGGTCATAATGGCACTCACTCAGATTATCCTCTAGTACTTTTATGGTTTCTTTTGTTTTTACATTTAGATCTCTGATCTAGTTGGTGTTTGTTACCGTGTATGGTATAAAGCGTGGCCCCAAAGGTCTCATTTTCAAAGTGACTGCCTGCTCGCTGCACACCATTTATTACAAGACCATGTCATCCCAGGGATAAGAGCATCTAATGGTGTCTTAATATCCCTTAACATAGGAAACTTTCATATGTATTTGGGGTTATTTGGGGGCTTTCTCTTCCGCTCTTCATCTCTAGTCCTGTGCTTGCAGCACGTTGTTTTAATTATAGAGACTTTATAATACGTTTTCCTCCTAGGTAGGCTAGCACTCCGTCATGGCTAATCTTTTTAAATACCTTTCCTAGCTATTTTTGCATACAGTTTTAAAATTTCATTTAAGAAATCTTTAAACATTTTACTTTCAGTGTAGCTACCGCACAGTGCCGCGTTAGTTTCACGCATTCTTTTTTCATACTTTAAAATTCTATGAACTAGAGAATTCATTTGTCCAGCTCGAAGCAAGCTGGTTCATATTTTAGAGGAGATGGTATTCAGTTTATATTTTAACTAGGGAAATTCGACATCTCTGTGATATTGATTTCTCCTGTTCAAGAGCAAGCAATGTTTTTCTACGTGCTCAAGTCTACGTTTGTGTTTTTCAGCAGTGTTTAAAGTTTTCCGCATGGGGGAGTACATTTTTGTCTGTATTTTATTTTGGTGTTGTTGCTGTTGTAAGTGGAGTATTCTCTTCCATTGTGTCTTCTGGCTGGTTCTTGTCCATGTACATGAAGGCTCTTGATTAGCAGTATGCTAATTTTGCATACTGCTCTGCTGAATTCCTTTCATTTGAGTTGGTTCTAGGATTGATTCTCTTGGGTTTTCCAGGCACACAACCGTACTTTTGCAAATAAAGGTATTTTTACTGTTTCTTTTCCAATACGTAGGGCTCTAGTTATTTTGTCTTTAGTAGAAATGTCCATAGTGTTTCCACACTTAAAAAGTCAGTAGCTTTACCAGGTGCCTGGGTGGTTTAGTCGGTTAAGTGTCCAACTTCAGCTCAGGTCATGATCTCACATTTATGAGTTCGAATTCAACATAGGGCTCTGAGCTGTCAGCACAGTCTGGAGCCTGTTTCAGATTCTATGTCTCCCTCTTGCTCTCTGCCCCTCCCCCACTCATGTTCTGTCTCTCTCTCAAAAATAATTAAACATTAAAAAAAGGCACTAGCTTTGGGACTGAGATATACATTTCTTATATATATTAATGTTTATTTACTTATTTTGAGAGAGACGGAGAGACAAATAGAATCCCAAGCAGGCCCCATGCTGTCAGTGCAGAGCCTGATGCCAAGCTTGATCTCATCAACTGTGAGATCATGACCTGAACTGAAATCGAGAGTCAGATGTTTAACCGACTGAGCCACCCAGGCTCCCCTTATATAGTTTATTTTTAATTATAACTTTTATAAACTAAGCCACTGGGTTTTTCTTTTATTTAGCTTCCAGAAAAGCGCCCCACATTTCAGCAACTCCTATCTTCCATTGAACCACTGCGAGAAAAAGACAAGCCCTGAAAAAGAACTCGGGAGACCTGATGAGAATGAATGTAAATGCTGGCCGCCATTTTCATTCTTTTTAAGGAAAGTAGCAAGGCACAGACAATGTAATCCAGCCAGTTCTTCTTAATAGTCTTCTGTGTGCTGTTTGTTATATTATCTAGAAGTGAACAAGGTAAAAAACCAAAAGACTTCCTTGAAATTTAGGTCAGATTAGTAATTTTGTGTATGCTGCTCTTAAAATTCCACTTCCCAGCCTGTAGCCGAAGCACATTTTCTGATTGTGGATATGGAGAGTGCGTACCATGTGTAAAGATGGAACGGAATTGACAAGTTCTTTGTTGGATATTTGTTCTTTTCCTTATATTGTCACTTTCATAATTAAATATGTTACTAATGATACCAAGATGTGGACATGTGCCTTCTTGTTTCGATGCTGTCAGACTTTAGCATGGCGGTTCGGACTGCCCTAGGGGACCGACCGCCTTATGCAGTAGGGCGTCAGGAGGTGGTCCATAATCCAACCCAAATGACCCAACGCTCATCTGATTTCCAGATTAGAACAATGACTCTCTGTGTCATGTATGAATGCTACGCACATATAAAACTAAAATAATAGTATTCAAGAATATACTAAATATATTTCCACGAGGAGACCATTTTAAAAGATGCTAAGGTAAATATGCTGCCTTTTTCCTTAACCTTCATTCTTATTATTTTGATTCTGTGTAGCCATGGTCTTATTTCTAAATAATTGTTGCTTTCTAATCATTTTAAATCCTTGGATTTAGGGCTCTGGGGCTTCTGGCTAGTTTGGTAACTGAAATGTCTATTTCAGTCTCCTATCTTGACACAAAGGGACAGAAATACTATTTCAGTTTCTCATGGCAATGGCCAAAAGATACTTCTGCTTTAAAACTATTCTGGGGGGAGGGGGCGTCTGGTTGGCTCAGTTGGTTAAGTGTCCGACTCTTTATTTCGGCTCAGGTCATGATCTCAACATGGTTCGGGAGTTCAAGCCCTGCATCAGGCTCTTCGCTGACAGCATGGAGCCTGCTTGGGATTCTGTTCCCCCCACCCTTAATAAATAAAAATAAACATATAAATAAATAAAGCCATTCCTGGGAATCCCCTCCGTCATGGATTGCTGCTGAACCCATAGGTTTTCATCTCTCTTGAACTACTTTACTGTCTTTTCTGTGACATCAAGGAGGGAAAGAGAAAAGTTATGTGGAGGCACAATTACAATGAAAAGACACCCTAATTAAGCCCTGCTACTACTCTCCGGATGGACATTCACCATCTCCCTTAAGAGACACTCATATTCTTTCTCATCCCACGGACTCCGTCACTTCCCAGCTCTGTCCAATGATCCCTCTGGGTTGTTTCTTCACATGCTGCCTCCTCTATTTTCAGAAGAATTGACTTTTCATAGCTACTTTCTATTATTTCACAGAGGTGCACAAAGCTCAATTTATAATGATATGGAACTTTAAAAATAACTGCTAGGGCATGTACACATTCGGCGATTTCTTTAACAAGTACCATGTGGCACATCTGTCCTATCCAAGGGAAAAGAAGGAACAAATAACACAACCCGTGTTTCTCAACGGGCCCTCTTGAAAGCTGTTTTCCTTTCTTCTCCTTATGTTTTATATTTGGTTTTTTAAAAACAATCTTTTTTTGGCGCTCCTGGGTGGCTTGGGTGGTTAAGTGTCTGGCTTCGGCCCAGCTCATGATCTCGCGATTTGTGAGTTCAAGCCCCGCGTCGGGCTCTGTGCTGACAACTCAGAGCCTGGAGCCTGCTTCGGATTCTGTGTCTTCCCCTCTCTCTGCCCCTCCCCAGCTCATGCTCTGTCTTTGTCTCTCAATAATAAATAAATGTTAAAAAATTTTTTTAAAAAAGCAATCCTTTTTTATAACAAAAGTAATATATGCTTATTGCAAAAATTCAAACAATACCAAACTGTCTACTATGAAAAGAGTCAAAGCCTTGCTCAGAAGCCTGGCTCCAAAAACCAAGTAAAGCAATATTTGAAGATACCAGTAGAGGTTTATAAGAAAAGAAGTCCAGTGATGCTAGAAGGGGCCAAGTAGAGGAACAATATCTATACCCCAGAAAACATGCATCATTTTGAAAATGCTATTTAACCGCATTTGGTGGTGATAGCTAGCATTTACTGTTGTTTTAAACCAGGGCACTGCCTACATGCTCTTGGAAGTGAAGAGAAGGTCATCCCCACTTAGACTGGCTCACAGATCCACCAGGACTGCTATCTCCATAGAATTTATTAAGTAAAAAGGTCCTCTAACATTATGCTGTTCACCACAGGCAGTGAGCTGATGGGTAGAGGCTGGATATTTTAATCCATTTTGAATCAGTCTTCAGGCATATAGTGGGGGCTGTGCTCAGAATGGGGCTGGGTTCTGAGATAAAGAAAAGGAGTATTAGGCTTGGTTCCTAACATGACGGTGGAAACCATCTTAACATGCCTCCTTCTAGACCTATGTGATAGCTGCTTTGCACAATAAAGCAGTTTAAGAAATTGGGACACATTCCAAGACATTTGAGAGGTCAAGTCTTCCCAGGGAGTCAGACGGCAACTTTGTCCATGGAAATGAAAAGCAAACAGAATCCAAAGAAGTCCACGTCAGACACGTCAGACCACACAAGTGTGGATCTAGAAAGGATTTATTGATTGTCTGCTTTGTGCTCGGTACTACTCATACATTGTGGGTGAATACAAGATTTAAGAGATTGGGTCGCCACTTCAGAGGATGACATTCACCTGAGATTTCTAGTCACTCCACAGAGAACAACAGAAATGAGTTTCTGTCACATGTGCTCTTGGAGGGGGGGTGATTCCTGAAGGCCCCTGGAGCTAGTTTTCTATTTTCAGGAAGATGAACAGGCCTCTTGGAAATAAGAAGGCCACATCTGTCAACAGCTCTCTGGATTCTTCTCTTCTTTAGACATGTCATCCTGAAGAACGCGTGCTCCGGTCCAATCATCACTGTGCACTAATCACTACAGTACTTAGATTAACGTAACATGAAAAGAGCGTGTCATTCTTTATACTTGAAATAAAGTGAACAGTGTGGGCCATTCTCGATCCCTGCCGCTCTGCCAGTTGGCGGAACTGTCCTAAAAAGTTATCCATCCAGATTCCCTACAAGGCCCCAACACTTGCTACCCCCATACAGCCCATTTTCCTCTTTCAATTCCAGCCATGCAACAGACATTTCCACATCCCTTACCCCCGAACAGCCACTGAGGCCAAAGACCTACTTTCTCTATTACTCTCAAAAATAAACAGAAGTCAAATCCTGAGGCAGACATAAGTACTGAAAGCCAGTGAAGATGCCCTCTCTTGAGGCATGTCTTCTTGGGACAACTTTTCCTGAGCAGAGCCATGGTTTTGATATTTAATGACATCTTTACAATCTCATATTGTCAGTGCTGTAAAATTAACATTTACATACGTAAAATCACCTCAAGAGGAAAGAGATCTTCCTAAAATGAAGTCTGAGCATCATCAACATGTTGGAACCCTGCATTGTTTTCTCCTTTACTCAAGTCCTCGGAGGCATAAGGATTTTCATCACTTCTTGCTTGAGTTTTCCTGTTAAATGAAGCAAAGTCACCTTAGCGATGTTTCAATGACAAGACACTGCCTTCCGTGCACCCCACTGGGTCCAGGCGTCTCTGACACTTGAGCATCCAATGGCTCGTCAGTGAATCAGTCCCCTCCTGATGGCCTGTGAACACCTAGGGAGCACTAGATTCATTCCCTCTGCCCCATGACTCATTGGCATGATGGCTGGCAGAGCGTGGCAGACTGCCGAGGACATGTGCTCTGCAGTCAGAGTGGGTCTCTGTACCCAGTTTGCCTATGTGGCAAATGATGGCAAACATGAAAAGTCAACCAAATAGTGCCAGCACAGTGCCCATGGTACCCAGCATACGGTCCTCAAAAAATAGAAACCGTGATTATCATTTTTACAGAGTGGTTGATTAGCCAACTGCCTCATTTTCAATAGCTTCCCTACTAAATTAGCAACTCCCAAAGTGTAGGGCAGCCCTGTGGTCCAATAAACAGCTTTCGAAACTGGGTGTATATCCCAATGTGTTACTGACTAACTGTGTGCATCTGAGTTACTTGGTCTCTCTGAATCCCCTTTCAATATGTACATGAAGATAACTAGATGATTACATATTTATATCCTATGTCTGTCAAGAATATTAATGCATAAAGAGTACTGAGCAGGGTAACCAGCCTTATTTTGGGGACACCTTCTATTAACACCGCGTGTGGCATGAAAGAGGTTCCCCAAATAATTGAGGTAATGAATTAGCTTTGGAATAGCATCTTGTGTGCAAAGTAAGAATGCTTCTCAAACCATAATATGCATCCAAATCACCTGGGGGGAGGTCTTACTAAAAATGCAGATTCTCCCCAACAACAGGTCTCCTAGAAACCGATAATTGTCATTGGCTTTGGGGAAGGAAACTTGAAGGTAAAGGGTGACAGGAAGATTCTGTGTATCCTTCCATATTTTTAAAATTCTATTCATATGAATGTATTCTATTTGATGCTTAATTTTTCTTAACTGAAGCTATTTTAGGGAACTAAATTCTCTACAGAGAAGAATTGAGCAAAATAGACCGATGCATATAAAAATTCCATCATGAGCATGTTTGAGCAGCCTGAAGTGTGCACAGAGTTTTGTTAGGTGCTATGAAGTATTATTAACCTTAATTACATAAGCCCAACGAAAGTGATTTCTTAACATCAGAAAAAACATCTACTGGCAGAACAAGACTATAAATTGGGCCTTGAACTGTCTGAATCCCCAATGAACTTGGATCTTCACCTCAGGAACAAATTAGAGGGGGCGTGGCCCTTGGACAAAGGGATTAAAGGGTGGGAGTTCGAAGCACATCACAGAACTCATTCTGGAATGATTTCACCATTCAAACCATCACTGAGCCAGTCTCTGAGGTCGCTTCCAGACCGCAGAAGGCTATGGGTGAGAATAATTCCCTGAGCCCCCCCACCCGGGCCTGCTGAGTTTGCAGGGCCCGTTGGCAGTAGGTAAATGCAGCTGTGACCAGGGCATGCTAGGAAACCCCAGGCTGAACATCACCTGTGTGATGGTGCTTGCTAGGAAGGCCAAGAGGCAATGAAATCTGGTAAATTTCTAGGGGACGCATCCGAATATTTAGGTGCAAAATGGTCCAAGTAATCAATTGGATCGTACGACCTGCTACTGACTGCACATTTTCCTGTTAGTTTTTCCTAAGCCTTTCTGTTTTAAGATAGGTAAGTCTAGGAAAGGTCACTTACTTCTTTCGACTCCTGATCCCAGAGACGATGAGTAGGACAATACCAACCACGACCACGCCCATCACGACCCCAAAAACAATCAGCCATATGGTGACAGGTGGCTGGTAAGGGGGTGACAGTGTTGGCTGAATACCCAGAAACTCCAGGCTGTTGTCATCCAGGCGGAAAGCATCATTGATACGGCTCCGGGACATCCTATTCCCAAAAGCAAAACACTTAGGCAAAACAGAATTGTAATCATTTACTTCTTATATCATTGTTCCTGAAAGGATTTGATAAGGCTTACCCTAAGAATGTGCACCTAAAAGAGTGATGGAATCAAAGAAGATAACCAGGTCCAAGGAAAGATAAGGGACCTGACAGTCATACACCTTTCCTATCTCGCAGCCTAGATTAGGTCTGGCAACAGCTTCCTTGGAGAATTGGGTTGTGAGTGTGGAAACATGCAACTGGCTGGCATTTGCTGATTTGTGACTGCTGCGTCGTAAAGGCAAAGTCAGCATATTTGGCAAGAATCTCCCTCCTGTCAGTATGTCTACAACGACTTTATGTCAAATAATGGGAAAGGACAATTGGGTACAACTTTTCTACAAATCAGTAGGGTCCTATACCCAAGTCTCAACAGTTGTATCTTCCAAATAAAAGGTATTGACCTTTGGAGACAGGGGAGGAACACAGAAAAGGGGCCTTCGCCAACTTCTCCAGCACTGGGATGGGCTATGGCTAAATCTTATAGAGCAAAAACGGATGAAGATTATTTTAAAAACCAAAACTACTGAAATTAAGAAACTTCTGGATTGAAAACCAAAGTGTCTTGACAGCCCGTCCCCGTACCCTTGGGTGCAGTGCAGCTCAGGAGGTGAGAGGGAGAGACGGAGAGCGGCCAGAGCAGAATTACCGAGTAACCCCAGACAGCCTCAGCCTGAAAGTGTCCCAAGTCATCCTGGAGACCGGAATTTGGAGTCACCGCAGCTCACAAGGAGGGCTGGGCTCTTTCTGGATGACCTCAGCTGGCACTTTTCCCCAAGACAGAAACAAGTCATTTGGAGGCAGGCAGTGCAGTCTCTGGGCGTGGCCGGGCCGCGCACCCCAACTAAGCCAGATTTTCCAGGCACGCTCTGCCCAGCATTTCTTCGAGATACTTCCAAAGATGAGCAGCAGCTCACGGGGGCCACCTAGCGAGCTCCCCCACAGAAGTGGGTATCCTAAGCCTTTTTTAGTGACAAAGGAAAGCATCTGCATCTATCTATTCTTCACTCTCGCTGTTTAGGGAAACAATGAGGCACACGGGGCATACTGTTCCTTCTAGACGCTCACTGCCCATAGCAAGTCCGTCTTTCGATGTGGAGGCTGACTGATGTCTAAGGAATCTTGTTCTTGCCTACCTTCTTTCGGACCTGCCGGGCAGGTCATGTCACCTGGAAGCGGTTCTCTCTACCAACGACTGTGGTAATGAAGTAAATAAATACCCCAGTGCTGGTGGGACCACTCGGGTGTACGCTCTGCCCGGTCTCCCAGAATTCCCCAGCAGCACGGAGCTCTGGTTGCCCACAGTGGCCGCTTGCTCAAAAACATGTCATTTATTCTTTCCCTTCCGGCGTCTGGCTCCGGCGCACGTTAGCTCTCAGAGCCCCTCGAGGTCACCCCCCAAATAAATTACTTCCACTCAAATGCTGTGCAAGGGCCTGCGCGTCCAGAGGAGCCCCCATCAAGAGAGTTCCCTTGCTGGGAGATCCTTCTGGAATTAGACCCCAGGGTGTTAGCTCTAAATGACTCAGAGCGGCGCCGGGCACATAGGAAGGGCACCCCAGCCCACGCGCTGTTGCGCTTGTGTTTCTTAACCCCTCGCCCTCATAGAGTTTGTCGGAAAGCCAAGTCACCTGATGGCCGCTTCGACTTCACTTCTGGGAATGATGTCAGACACATTTTTATATGAAGTGACAAAGAAGTTGAAGGAGATCCTTGGTTTCAAATTGGTCACCCACACGTTATCCTCCCTGCGGAGAAACAAAGGAAACATCTTCCCTTGGGGCCCAGAGGACACAATACAGGGAAGAAGAGGTTGGGGGGACTCACGGGGTAAGGGGGAGAGACATGGGATAGGGCAAACCATGGCAGGATGGAATCGTCCCCAAGTCCGTACCACTGCCCAAGGCACACGAACTCCATGACCTAAGTTGTGATGATACAGTCTCGGCACTGTTTGGCCACTGTCTGCGAGCTGCATTTTCTTTCAATAATAGAAAATGTTCAAGCGGGGCGCCTGGGTGGCTCAGTCGGTTAAGCATCCGACTTCGGCTCAGGTCATGATCTCACAGTTCATGGGTTCGAGCCTCGCATCGGGCTCTGTGCTGACAGGTCAGAGCCTGAAGCCTGTCTTCGGATTCTGTGTCTCCCTCTCTCTCTGACCCTCCCCTGCTCTCTCTCTGTCTCTCTCTCTCTTTCAAAAATAAATAAAACATTAAAAAAAAAAAAAAGAAAACGTTCAAGCTGAAAAGTGGCAGGAGAAGCAGTCCAGACGGCCCGGCGACCCGGGTCTGTGGCAGACACCGCCCTGAACAGCGATGGCACAGTGCCATGAACAGAGGCGCTGCGTCCGTGCTGTCATGCCTGCTCCTCGCAGCAAAACCCGTCACACTGCGCGAACCGTTGGAGGAAAGGACTGGGCTTTACGGCACCCTGTGACAGGACTGCGCCCTCCCAGCTGCCACTGCGGTCCCAGCGAAGCCGAAGGCAGATCTCGGGCTCTGAGCCCTTCTCACTCACAAAAAAGCCAAAGTCCTAGGAATGGCCTGTGACGCCCACACGAACCTCTTCTCCCTTCCTCTTTCCCGTGCCCACTGCTGCCCTGGCCACGCCTGCGGCTGGTCCCCTGGTAGCTCAGTGCCCCAGCCGCACGGGCCTCCTGGCTGGTCCTTCAGCACACAAGGATATTCGTGCCTCCGCCTCTCTCCGCCCGCTGCTTTCCCCACGCCTGCATCCGGGCACTCTGCTGGCCTAGCCGCTCACTCAAACGGTAACAAGGCCTTTTCTGACGCTGCAGGTAAAGCTGAGCTCTAGACGCACACCAGCACTCCCTAGCCCCCGGTGCGTTGTGGTTTTCTCCCCGGAGCTTGTCACCATGTCACTGTACTATATTTCAGTTACATGTTTTGCTAATCATAACACACACAGAAAATATATGCATTAGAATCCAAGTTCAATGAAAGTAGAGATGTCCGCCTCTTTCTTTCAGTGCTGAGGGTGGAGGGAGTGTCTGGTGAACGGAAAGGGAGGGGAAGGGTGGAGAGAGCAAGGGGAGGGGGGAACAGAACCAGGCCCTTGCGATCTGAAAGTCAAGTAAGTCACACAATCTTCCCTGAAGAGAGTGGCCCAGACTCCACTATCAGAGTGGCGATAGCAGAGACGTTTCAAATTTGTTCTTAATTTTACTTGAATGGAAGTTTAAGCATAATATTTTCTCAGACCCAAGAGATAGAGAAGTACTGGTTGGCGTAACTCGAGAGCACAGCAGGTCAACTCACACAAAAGGAATGGTCTGTTTTTTTTCTTTGTTAAAATATTCTCTCATGGCATATGCAATAGACGACCGGAACAAGTACATTTCATTGTCATTCCATTCATACTGCAAAGTCAAAAGAAAAACACTGCTCAGTGGGGGTCATAGCATACATTCCAAACTTGATATTCTCGAAGCACCATTTTTAAATTTTCTACTGCTCCAGAGAATCTGGCTCCTCATTAGGCCAGTGACCTCCAACTTGTGTGTGTGCCGGCACCACCCGGAAGGCCTGTTAAACCACCGAACCCTGCTCCAGCCCCTGAGTAGTGGGCCCTGCCCTCTGGGTGTCTAATTCAGAAAGTCTGACGAAACACGCAGAAATTTGCATCTCTAACAAGCTCCCAGGTGGTGCTAATGCTGCTGGGCAGGCATCCGCCTGCTTTAAGGACTATGCTCATGGATCCTTTGAAAACTTCAGTTTGATAGAAGCTGAAATAAATATCCTGAGGGTGGGTTTATAGATGGGAGTCATAAGAGCTGTGGGCTTTGATAAATATCCATGTATTGTACACCTGAAACTATTCAACACGGTATGTTAATTATACTTGAAATAAAAAAAAAATTGGGGGCACTTCGATAGCACAGTCGGTTAAGTGTCTGACTCTTGACTTCAGCTCAGGTCATGACCTTGTGGTTCATGGGTCCAGCCCCTACTCGTGCTCTACGCTGACAGCTGCAGAGTCTGCTTGGGATTCTCTCTCCCTCCCTCTCTCTCTCTGCCCTTCCCCCCCCACCCCCTGTGCTCTCTCAAAATAAATAAACTTGAAAATTTTGAAAGTTTTCTTTAAAGAAATAAAAAATAAATTTAAAATGTATTTAATTTTTTTAATTAAAATTAAAAATTTTATTAAAAAATTAAAATAATCCCCTTTGGGTGGCTCAGTCAGTTAAGCGTCCAAATCTTGATTTTGGCTCAAGTCATGATCCTGGGGTTTGTGGGATCAAACCCTGTGGTGGGCTCTGTGCTGGCAGCATGGAGCATGCTTGGGATTCTCTCTCTCTCTCTCTCTCTCTCTCTTTCTCTCTCTCTCTCTCTCAGAATAAAAAAATAAATAAACACTTTTAAAAAAGGAAAAAGAAAAAATGTCCAGGTATTGCTGACAAATATGCAGAGCTTTTACTATTTGTATAGTAAGTTCTCAGATATGCACCAGCATAAAAGAAAAAGAAACTTGAGGTTCAAACGAAAAAAACTAACTCTTGCTCACAACATGGTTATCTGTTCCTGTGTTTCGGTGCCGAACAAACCAGCTGGTGCATTTGCGCAGTGCATGAAAATTTGCTGAGGAAAAAAGCATTCCCTCCTTCCTCCAGTAGCTGGCAGCAGAGATCAACGAATGACACAACTTTCGCCTCTTTTCTTTCCCTTTTAGAAAAAATAAAGACAACTTTCACCCAAAAACCCTGTTACATTAACTTCAGCCGGATACCATTCCGGTTTGGTAGAAAAGCTGCTTTAATAAGTAATGATAATGCAGGGCGCCTGGGTGGCTCCGTCGGTTACGCATCTGACTGGGCTCAGGTCATGATCTCGTGGTTTGTGAGCTTCAGGGGAGCCCCGCTTCTCTCTCTCTCCCTCTCTCCGCCCCCTCTCTCTCTGCCTCTCGCTCAATCGCACCCTCTCTCTCTCAAATAAAATGTTTAAAAAACCATGCATATTAAGATAATTAAAATGTATTAAGCCAAGAAAGAGCTACTAAAAAGATGACAGAAATAATCCCACAGATAGTCAATAATGGCTAAAGAAAAGATTTTTGAAGGTTTAAAGTTTGGGAAGTGGTGCGCCTGCATTTTTATTCTCTTTTAAAGATTCATTTTTTTACTCCTACTGTGTTACTTATATTTAGATGTCTTCTTTATCTATGAAAATTCGACTGTAACTACCGGGGAGCCTTGAGCAATATTTAACTTGTCAGGAAAAGTAAGGGGGGTAAAAACGCAATCTTTGGTTCTGTCCAACGCAAATCCGTTTTCTACGGCGCCCTGGACTGTCCCATCCCGCAGTCCCAGGCTGTCCCGTCATCCTGCGCGGCCTCCCGCGCCCCCATCCGCCGGGGACAGCCCCCTAGTCCCCTCTTTCCCCGTCAAAGCCGCCGCCACGGCCTCAGACGGCTCCGAGGCGGGTGCTCAGCGGAGCAAGAGCTGCGAAGGGAATTCGCACGCAGACATAAGCAATTCGGTTTTCTGGGGAACATTTCGCCTGTCCCCAAATGCGGCTCTGCATCACTTGTCCTCAACCTTGGCTGTAATTAGAATCATGTAAGGGGCTTTTAAATCATGTCCGCCTCTTGATGCTACCCCCCAGACCGATGAAGTTAGAGTCTTGGAGAGTGGGACTGGAGCTTTAATATTTTTTAAACATCCCATATGACTCCAGTGTGCAACGAGGTTTGAGAAATTGTTATAAATCAGAACGTCCCGGTGTTGTGTATATGAACCACTTGGGGGCTTGTGAAATTGCAGATTTGGATTAAGAAGGTCCAGGGTTGGAGCCTAAGATTCTTCAGTTTTAAAAAATGCTTATTTACTTATTTTGAGAGAGTGTGTATACATGAGCAGGGGATGAGCAGGGGGAGAGAGAGGGGCAGAGAGAGTGGGTGAGCAGGGAGAGGCAGAAGAGAGAGGGAGAGAGACAACCCCAAGGAGTCTCCACACTGTCAGTGCAGAGCCTGACGCGGGGCTCGATCTCACAAGCTGTGAGATCATGACCTGAACTGAAATCAAGAGTTGTATGCTTAACCAACTCAGCCACCTAGCTGCCCCAGATTGTGCATTTTTAACAAGCTTCCAGAATATGGATGATTGACTAAAACAAAATAAAGCAAAACTATCTATACTACTTCTAAAAACAATGTCTTAAAGTATGGTCTGTCCTCTTCATCGAATACAAGTAATGGCGGTAGGAGTAAATTAAGAGGGTGGACATTTGATATTTAAGAGTGGATATTTCCTCATTGATCTTTATAACACCTTGAAAGCAGCCAGGAAAAAAGTAGACATGATCAATCCAATAAGGACTGTATTACTTAAAAACAAAAAAACAAAACAAAACAAAAAAACACTGAGAGCCGAAGTCCAGAATCTGGAGCTTACAGATTTTAAGAGGAACGTGTGGCCTGTCTTCTTTGAGACCACACTGGAAGGGGCTTCTTGGTCCCGTTTAAAGGAAAGCGTTAAGAAGTAATGGACACACTGTCCAGAATACTCACTGCTTTTTCTCCAAGAGCTGATTTTAGGCTTATCCTCACTTTGATGCTTTGGTCAGCATCTAATTAAAGAGAAATCACAGACGCTTGGTTATAGATGACAGATTGACCACATGCATTTACTTCCTTCCCCTCCCAAGATTCCACTAAAGTGACAGTAAGGGAATTGTTTAAACGGCTGTACGTGCACTTTTGGAGAACGAGAAGTCATGGAGGAGGGATTAAGTGCCCCTCAAGGGTCGGGAAGCCAGGGCCTAATGTGTGCATGGAGGCAGCGCACACCCACAAGGTCCCAGAGAATCCCAGAACAAGAGACGAGACTGAAAACAAGGGCAGTGGAATCGGAGGCAAGGTCAAAGCCGCGTTGGGGCAGAGAGGATCGTCCCATCCCATGTGCTCTTGCGGCAGCAGCAGAAGAGGAGATCCGAGAAAGAAACACGGAATCCAGGAAGCAGTGGATTCGAGCCAGGAAAGCAGCGAACAGATGTATGACTGGGATGAAAACCGTGGCCCCAACTGAGACAGAGGAACGCGGGACTCTAAGGGGGAACTGATGGGACTGACCAGAACACACATGTTGGACTCCCTGGAAAAGAGGAATGCAACGTTGATAGCAAGTTAGACATGAAACAAATAAGGCATTAGAACCTCCAGGACAAACAAAAAGCCACCTAAGAAAGGATTTAAACTAGTATATTACTTGGTTCATCAGGTGTTAGGATATAAATACTGATAGTTTCTTATAAACCCATTATGAAAACTTACTGGGAAATGAGGAAGGGAGGCAGAAGGGCATGTCTAAAACTGACCGATGAAGAAATAATATAAGCAAAAGATTCAGAAATAGGAAAGTAACTGCCAGGAAGAAGAGATAATAGCATTAAAATTGACTTAAAAAAATATTTGTCTTTTAAGAGCAGGATTCGACCACAGTGGGTTGAGGACGGCTATACTCTCTTATTTTAAATATGGGGCTAATAAGGCAGACGTGAAAGAGAAAGAGAGGGAAGTAACTTTCCAGTGGAAAAACTATTCCCAAGACCTGGCCCACCTTGCTGCTGCAGGATTATTCTTTACCACCATACCCAGGATCGTTCTCTCGCTGCTTTGAAGTATGAACAGGTGGATACAAAATGAGCAGCAACCAAAATTTATTAGAATATAAGATCAGAAAGGAAGAATAGTATTAAAAAAAGAGAGAGAGAGAAAATGTGTGTGTGTGTGTGCGGGCGCGCGCGCGCGCGTGTACTTTTCACCACGCCGCCACAGCGTTGCCGGAAGCAGGGTCTACACAGAGGAAAGAGCAGGGGGAACAGAAAGGGCGTCCCTTGCAGTGTGTCAGCTCGGCGCACTCACGTGGAAACCACTCAGTGTTCCATCCCACAAAGGAATTCCTGTTCTGCTCTTTGAGCCAGGTAAACAGGGGCTCGAAGTAGTTGAGCAGTGGTCTTTCGTCCATGTTCTTTGCTCCTACAACCTGTTCCAATGCGTAGGTCCAGGGCTTGGATTTCCCAAGGCTCAGCATTTGGCTACATGAAAAAAGAAGAGGGCGGGCTCAGGGATTTTAGAGGGATTTCAGATGTGCACATATTTACACTGTGATCTAGTGTGTGTCCTCTCTGGCTTAGCCAAGTTTGCCAGTGGACGGTAAGAAAATAAGGTGGGTTAACGGATGTGTTCATCCTTCGCTCTCTTTCCTGCCAGTTACTGCAAAGGGGGCACTGGAGGTATGAGGCGGAGAGAGGGGGTAGACTGTCCAGCCTCACATGCCCTAGGTTCCTGTGTGGCCAGAACAGACACATTTAATTTGTGGATGAGGACATTTTGAGACCACTTTCTTTTTAGAACAAGGAAATCAAATCTAAACAGAGGCGTGCAGGTGAGTGATATTAGAGAGCAGGAGAGGCTCAGCAGGTTGCAGTCATTCTTACAGCAGCTTCTTCCCGGCTTCCGTGGAATTGGAGATGTCACATTTGTGCAGGGGGCCTTGATGTTTAGCTATGCGGCAGAGGGCTTCTTGAAACTGGAATTGATAAATGGTCCTTGTGTAGTATCTGGAAGGTAGACAAAGACACAAGAGAACAGCCCCGTGGTTTAGTCCCTCAGAATTTAAACATATGCCCTGAGGCTCTAGTAACCAGAGATACTGGTCCAAACTCCTTCTTCAGAAAGACCCAAATATGAACACTACGGACTCATCATAACCCACCTGTATCTGTGTATCAGCTGACTTAAAAGGCAGTATTATTCTGTTAAATGTTAGCTCACATTTGTATCGCAGTTTACATATTTATGGCCCTGTCATATAAATAATGCCAATCAATCCTATGGCAGGTCAATAACATTATTCCCACCCTCCAAATGAAGAAGCTGCCGTTGAGCAAATTCAAGATCTAGGGCTATTAGGGGAAGAATATGGGTTTTTAGACTTCAAATTAAAAATACTCTTTCACAATCACCCTGAACGCTGCCAGTAACAAGAAGACAGACAAAGATAATTTTATTTCCCCCAAGGATACTATAAATTCCTTCACGGTAAAAAAAAGATCTCACGCAAGTGTTATTGGACTCAATAAATCATACTGAGTTGAATCTAATTGAAATTGATTGTGTGCTTTGAGGTTCTGGGGGGAAGGTAGGTAGGAAGAGTCCTACTTCAGAGGTCCCTGTTTTTTTGTCATTTGCACAGCCATCCACAAACCCCCGGGGTTAAACGCTCAGAAGAAAACTGGCATTTACCTGATGAACGAGTAGTCATTAGCAACATGGAACAGAGATGCAGGGTCACAGTATGTTTCATCGTGGGGCACAGGCTCCACCACCCCGACTATGTCTCTCCTTTGGGGCAGAAAACAGAGAAATTAGCTGTGGGCCACTCATCACGAAAAGGCACGGTTGGAGGCAGTTAGTGTGGTCTCAGCAGCCAATGGTATGTATACTGGAACTGGTTGTCAGGTGAAATGGAAACAGCGTAAACAATTATGGAATAATGCCCTTCTGTGGTTATCTCTTCCTTTTTTAATCTAGCCAGGGTATACCATTGGAAAAGATCTGCATCTTCGAAACACTAATTTCGTAAGGTGCATTGCATGGCCCAAAATGTACAGTGAAAGTCTTTTCTTTTTTAATGTTTATTCAGTTTTTGAGAGACAGAGAGAGACAGAGCATGAGCAGGGGAGGGGCAGAGAGAGAGGGAGACACAGCATCCGAAGCAGGCTCCCCGCTCCGAGCTGTCAGCACAGAGATCGATGCGGGGCTTGAACCCATGAACTGTGAGATCATGACCTGAGCCAAAGTCAGGCACTCAACCAACTGAGCCACCCAGATGCCCCAAGTACAGTGAAAGTCTTAATAATCAACATTTTATGTGTCCCTGGGAAATAGAGTTTTGTGAAATTGACATCTTAGTCATTCTTCAAGGCTTGCTCCAACCCCCCCTCATCGGACTCCCCCCCCCCACCAGCACAGTGAGCCCCCTCCGGCTCCCTTAGCCTTCTCTAGCTGTGCTCCTTTGGCATCATTCTGTTTTATAATTATTCACACACGGCTCCTTCTTGCCCTGGGGACCTGAGCTCCTAGAGGGCGGGGCTGTCTCAGACATCTTAATGGCCCCAGTGCCTCATGCTAAGGAAAGACTGCATTTGTATTCATTGAATTAATGGTGTAATTAATGCATAATGAATGAGTTTAAGGTTCTGGTTCCATTTATCTTTCAAAATAAACCTTTAAGAGGGATCAACATTAATTCAATCAGAAAAAAAGGTAGGGAAACCATGTATTTGGCATTATTTAATCTTAGTACATTGGTCCTTTCTGACTGTGCGATCATTACAGACACAATTTCGATAATACTCTCACGCTAGAAATAGTTATTATCGCTGCTGCCTCCTTTCCTCCCAAGTAGGATTTATGTTCACAGAGAATCATGGCGGAAGAGTGACACTGACTTAATCTTATGGGTATGGGACTGAATGTTATGAGGTAGATCTCATCACAAAAAGGAAAGATAAAGTGGGGTGTGGCTGGCTCCGTTTGTAGAGCATCTGACTCTTGATCTTGGGGTCATCAGTTTGAGCCCCATGCTGGCTGTAGAGATCACTTTTAAAACCTTGTTTTAAAGACACGGAAAACAAATCAAAATAACTTACAGGAGTCTGACCAATAGAGGGTGAGTAGAAAGCTCTTTACTTCCTTCTTCCCTTCCTTCCTTGGTATCTGTCCTCTTTTGTAATTCTTTCATCCCAAACCCATTAGTTCATACCTGCATGTCACAGCCACTGTGCAAGGGACTTGGGTGATAGCGACGAAGAATGTAGTGCTGAGAAACTACTGAAGAGGGATCACTATGTGTTGCCCCAAAGTGCCAGGCTCTTGCTCGCCTGGAATGAGCTCTGTTCCCTCCACATACACCTGGCTAACTCTCACCCCCTTCTCAAAGCTTGACTTGGATGCCTCTCCCCGTCTGACCCACCAGGTTGGCCTCTGGCTCATGCCTTGGATGCTCATGGATCCTCATACACCCACGTTGCCATGGTTTCATTTTCCACATCCCTCCATAAAGTGAGTAAAAGAAAGTTCTTTGAAGTCAACGAGAACATCTGAAATGATCAGCATTGGGTCCCCAGTGCTTGGCCGAAAATGGCACGGTTTAATGGGGGACCCAGCACTTAAGATAGAGCATGAGAAGTGTCACCTGATCCTGCTGGGGGGAGGGTGGAGCCAAGGAAATGTTATCTGAGGAGAAAGCACCTAAATAGAGACCTAAAAACTAAAAAGGAGGGGCACCAGGGTGGCTCTATCAGTTGAGCGTCCAACTTCCGCTCGTGTATTGATCTCACATTTCATGAGTTCGAGCCCTGCATCGGGCTTGCTGCTGTCAGCCCAGAGCCCACTGCAGATCCTCTTCCCGCCCCCCGCCCCTCCCCACTTCTTTCTCTCAAAAGTAATAAACATTTAAAAATAGAAAATAAAAAGGAGGCAGTATGTGTCGGCGGGGACAGGCCACTCAAATGCTTTTAGATAAGTGGCAAACTCAAGAGAAAACATTTTACTGATTCCACATTCAGTGACTTACTTCATCTCCCACCACTTTTGCATCCACTGCTCCTTGGGAATTTCCCCCTTAAAGACCATCCACCTCCACTTCTCTAACATGTAAGTAAATGGCAGCGTTCCAACGATTGTAAGTGCTTGTTTGAGTAGGAAGTTTATTTCTGTTTCTGAAAGTAAAATGGGAAAGGATAAATATTAACATGAAATGACAGTGGTGTTTTATGTTAATTTCCCAATCTCAAGATATTATTCCTCAAGATCAACTTACAATAAGGATGATTATGTGGGAAATGTTGACAGTGGACTGATAATATGCATATATTCATTTTCTTTTTCTTTTTTAAAAAATGTTTATTTATTTTTGGGAGAGAGAGAAAGAAAGACAGAGTGTAAGCAGGGGAGGGGCAGAAAGAGAAGAAGACACAGAACCCGAAGCAGGCTCCAGGCTCTGAGCTGTCAGCACAGAGCCCGACACGGAGCTCGAACCCACGAACTGTGAGACCATAACTTGAGCCGAAGTCAGACGCTTAACCAACTGAGCCACCCAGGTGCCCCGATATTCGTTTTCTCAGCTAAGGGACTTGGAGGAGGGTGAAGACTTGGACAGAACAGGTAAGATGAATCTGCAAGCAACCTCTAATTCTCGTTTTTTCATTAGTGTCCATGGCCTTCCTTAAATACCTCTTTTCAGAGCTAATTAGAGCTACTTCGTCTTCTGTCATCTAAGCTCCATGAAGGCAGTGACTGTTAATGTCTCCTTCAAGACTGTATACCTAGCCCAGTGTCTCCTACATGATACCCTCTCTGAGTCTTTGTTAAATAAACAAATATTAAACAGATGTGGTCAAACGCCAGTAAACCAGGGAGGAAAAAAACAAATGAAAAAGAACCTCCCGAGGAGAAACTACCCCCTGGATAATCAGAAGTACAGCACACATTAAATGTACTGACATCTTCTTTACCTGCGTTCAGAATGCTTCCACAAATTATGTGTTCTCACTTATCCTTTATTCAGTGATGTGAAAAAGCAGCAGTGCTCATGCCTCGTGTACAGAGGAAGGAAGCTGAGCGAAATGCAAGCTGGGAGATTGTATCGAGTTGGCACACCGCTGTATCTCTAGTGTTAAAAAAGCACCTTGCACATGGTTTGTGCTCGTAACTATTTTTGGAAGAAGAAAGGAGGCGAGAAAAAAGGAAGGAGGGAGGGCGAGAAGTAACGAAGGAATTTATTTCACATCATTCACAGATCAGGGGCAGAGCCAAGGAAGGAAGCAAGAGTTTCTCGAACCAGCGGCTTAACTGTATCTAGTACAAATCCTAGTGATTCAATCGCCTTCGCCTGCTGTCAGGGAATATTTTAAAAATGATAGAAACAAATAATTGTCTGTTAATTGACTAAATAATTCTATTTCAAAATTAGGCAACAGGTGTGGTTGCCGTGAACTTCCTCCCTTCGTGGGAGGATGCTGCTACTTGTCTATTACCCGCTGGGTCTGTGCTGACAGTAACTTTTTCAGATGTGATGATGGCTTTACATTGACCCCCCCCCCCCCGCCACCAGGTCCTCATGAGATCACCAAAGTCTGGAGCCAGAAACGAGGCACAGTGATTTGCCCCTGCAAGGATGGAGCTCAAGACCTTGACCTCACTGACCAAACGTTCCAGCCAGTGGAGCTGAGGTTGCGAACCAAATAGCTAACATGAGGGCAGAGAAATATACAGGAGAGAACATATTTGGCTCTAAGTATCCTCCTCTTACAAGGAAGGATCAAACACAATGGCTTCTTCAGTGGAGAAGCTGGATCTCATGAACATTTGTCATGTGCCCTCAAGTCCCACCCATGCACAGAGAAACAGGCTGCCTTGGGTAAAGATGGTAGAGGATGTCATGGATCTGAGAAGGTGTCTTGGGGTCAGATTCATGCTCAGCTGCAGGAATGACACTTTTCAGTCCCACCCAATCTTCATATGCCACCGCCTGTTCTTTAGGAACTCTCAAATTTCAGGTCACACTCTGTTTTGCATAATATTATGGGAAAAGCTTTAGATTAGGGCTCTGCTTCTGGTTCTGCTATATTGCTTTTTGACCTTGGCTAGTTACTTTCCCTCTCTTGTCTTCAGTTTGCTGCCTCTGCAAAATGGTTCTTAGAATGTTCCAGCTCTCGCATTTGGAGAAGTGTTTCCCTAGAACCAGAGGGATGTAGTCATCACTCTGACACTAATTAGCTGGGTGACCTTGGATAAGCCATTTCAGTTCTGTGGGCCTGTTTTGGCATCTTTTTCCCCTGATTAGATGTTTCTTAGAGTCCCAAGACCATTTATTCAATTACCTCCCTTATGCCATTCTCAAAGATCTGAAACCACAAGTTGGCTTGTTGTGACATATACTTTAAAAAATGTTTTTACCAGTAGCAATTCCCAGTTACCCGTATATATCATATACTATATTTGGCAAAAATTAAATATATCTCACATATGATAATAAATACCTTTGCCTACATCAGACTAAAGAATCCCCAAAACAAGCCATGAAAAAACCGTCCATACCACTGTCTTCAGAAAAAGCAGGTGACAGGAGACCAATGGTTTTCAAGTGGTTGGGTGTAGCTGCCGAAAGGGACATGATTTCCCCAACAGCCTCATGGAACCCCTCATTAGCTCCATTTCTAAGCAGGAAGGGTTGTGCGTTATAGGCCATGTCATACTGGATGTGTCCCATCTCATGATGGGCTGTCAGGAAGTCATCCATCGTCACCTTTGTGCACATCTTGATCCTGCACAAAAATGGGCAAGATTACAATGAATCTCAATGAATTTAATTTAATTGGCACAGTAGTGCAGAACAGGATTTGGGTAGCATGGATCTTCCTTCCCAGGTTTGCTCACCAATGAATCGTGAGCACCTACCTCTCGTGTCCTAGAAACTGTACAAGGTGCTTAATGTAAAGTGATAGGCGGGGCTGAATCCTGTGGCTGACAGACTAATAGAGAGATAAGTGGAATCTTCTACTACAAAAACTCTCAGGCAAATACTCTCTAAGCAGGCATGGCCTTGGGCATAATAATAAGTGAATGCGGGCATGCTCTCCTAGAAGCACCAGGAAGGGTATGACTGAGGATGCAGTGAGCAACCTGGACCTTGATTAACACGCAGAAGTTTGCCAGGCCGACGGCAGGGAGGGACAAGAGGTTGACATCTCTGGAAGTGCTCTGTGAGGAAAGCTGGAATAAAGGGTGTAGCGTTCAGGGCACTGCAAGCAGTGTGGTTGAGTCAAGATAGAGAAGGAATAGGGAAGGGGCTAGAAATTGATCTTTGGGAGTCATTAGCACGGAAGACAGGGCGTAGGTGGAATGGGCCATGAAGCAGGTATAGAACGGCAAAGAAAGAGGGCCAAAAGCCAAGCGCTAGGAGGTCCCCGCGCTACAGAGCCGAGAGAGGAAGCTGATTCAGAGAAGACGGCGAGAGGAGTCCTCTTCTGGATGACAGTGCAAAAGCCAGTGCGTGACGGCATTTCAAACACAAGCTGTAGACATTGCCTACGGCTGCCTGATGCAGTTAGGCAGTGGCCCTGTTCAACGGCAAGAGCGGTCTCATTCAGGAGAAGCTTCAGTACATTCCCAAGTTCATTTTCTTACCACTCTGGCCATGTCAGCCTCCTGATAAATACCCTTTCAGTCCCCCACACTGGTCAAAAATAAACCCAACCTCCTTACTCCAGCCCGGTGTGACCTGCTTCTCTAACCTGGCTTTTCCTCTATTGGCTTATGAAAGAATCACAAGAATAGCTACTATGTATTTAACGTCTTCAGCACCTAAGAGGGAGTGCTGGGAAACTCCCACGTACTCACGCGGTTTTAAGCCTCGTTCTAGGCCTGCAGTCGGTAAACCAGTTTGATAAATAAGGCTTTCTTGGAACACGGGCACGGCCGTTTATGTGTCGTCTACGGCTGCCTGGATGCCACCCGGGGAGAACCAACTTTTTGCGACAGAGACCTGCAGAGCCTAAACTATTTACTGCGTGACCCTTTACAGAAAAGGCTGGCCAAACCCGACTCTGGTGGAAGTTACTGGGACTTCCCAGACCAGCTCCACCGGGCAGAGCCACCCATCTCCCGTTTTGCCTGAGTCAAAGCTGCTAAAAGCCAGCGGCTGCTTCCTTGGCTGAATGAGAGGTGCCTCGGCCGGAAGACTAGGTCTTCCCATGTTCCGGGCACGGTCCTCAGCCGGTGACTGACTAACGCGGGGTTACGGAAGGCCAGTCCTCTTTTCGCAGGTGGGACCAACTGTGGTACAAATCGGAGTGCAGAGAGCACCGTGGGATCGGGCTGAGGCCAAGTCTCCAGCAGAGACCACATCCTTACTTAACTCTTCCCCCTACCCGCTGCTTCCCTCGCTCCCCTTTGCCTCCCAACTGTCCTTTCGTGAAGCGCCTGGACTAGAACCTTCATCAAAGCTGGGGAGCCCAGCCCCAGACACTCACAAAGCTGCTACTTGGGCATTATCATCCCACTTTATAGCTAAGGAAACCGAAACCCAAGAAGACTAAATACCTTGCCCAAGGTCACCTAGTCACTACGTGACACGGCTCAGACTTGGCCGCCTGCACACACTCTGCCATGTTACACAGGGCCTCCTTGACACGGCCTTCGGTCTAGCCTAGCATGCGACTCCAGCACATGGCGGCAGGCCCTGCCTCTCTGCAGTTTCCTCCTGCTTTCCTCCCGGCCCAGTGTCCTCCTCCCAGCTCTGTCTGTCCAAAGCCTTCTCACCTTTTAGGTCTAATCCAAATGTCCCCTCAGAAGCCCTGTCTGAGCCTACCTCCCATTCCAGGTGTGGTCAGTGCTCGTCCCGTTCCCCGGAGAGGGTTCCCTGTGGTTCTCCTGGAACCGCACCACTTTCGCTCTTTTAACACAGCGGATTGATTCGCCTGTCCTGGCTCACTCACAGGAGGGAAACAATGCCCAATTCACACATCCATCTTCCATAAACCTTGGCACCAAATCTCTCTAATGGGGACATCACCGTACTCACGACCATGGAACTCTAATGGGTGCATACTATTTCAAGTGAGGCAAACTGTCTAAAGTTCAAGTTAGGGCCTGCTGACGATCCCCTTTTCCTGGAAAAGCCCAGATGTGCTCTCATAGACTCCTGAGCCCTCATTTAAGGAGAGGTCAGTGCTCAGAGAGGCAAAGAGGAAATCCAGATTCGTCCTCGTCCCTGCCTCCACCATCTCCCAGTTTAGTATCAGCTGTGTAAGGATTCTCCTCATTACCTGAAGTCACCCTTCCCTAGGTCCCAAGCTGTGGGGTGGCAGACCACTTTCCGGCCGTCGCCTGGCTCAGTTAGCATGGAGTTGTCCCAGAATCCTTGAGTCATGCTGGGAAGGCCAACGGACACAAAGAATTTCTCAGCCTCCCTGAATATCCTCCTGGCATCCCAGCCCTAGGAAGGATTTAAAAAAAAAAAAAAAAGAAGAAGAACAGCACTGAATTCTAGCATTAAGATAACAGCATTCTCTCTGTTGGCTATGTCCATACAGAGGCATCACCTTTCTGGAAGGCAGTTTGGTGACATGTATGGATACATCAAGCTTTCAAAGTGTTTATATCCTGTCTCTAGGAAACTAACCTAGGAAATTATCAGAAATTAGTCAAAGAATTACATCTAAAATGGTTCTCTTTATTATTTTTTAAAAGTTGAAATATATCTGACACACAACATTGTGTAAATGAAAGATAAGGAACATGTAAAATGGTTTTTAATAAAGAAAAAGGTGGAAACCACCACCAGAATGGTTAAATAAATATTGATATCTTTGTGGAATGGAAAACCTAGATAAATTCAATTTATAAAGAGTTTTTATTGATGTTCTTTATAAGTTAATCTTAAGTGAAAAAGGAGAATATATAAGCCACTTATCTAATGTAATATTAATGTGAAAATACACAAAAATATTAAATATTATGTGTGATTTTTTGGTCTTTATTCTTTATATTCCAAGTATAAACAAACAACAATGACCTTCTCTTTGCTAAAAAATCTACTCAACTAAAGCCAACAATCATTGACTGAGTTCCTTCAAATTGTAAGGGCCTGGTGTTGGGCTCAGTGGAAGACACAAAAACAAGGTGCATGTAAAGTCAGGGAATTTAGGAACCAAAAAGGCCTCCATGCGACCAAGTAGCCAGTAAGTAACTGGGCCTTGCCTCATAATCCATATGGGAATCTAAACTTTCAGAATGTTCTGGAACTGGAGAGGGGCAGCAGTAAGCATCTGCCATCCAGCAAACTCTTCTGGGAACTGACCAGGACTTCTTTGGAGATAAGGCCCATATCAGGCAAACAAAGTTTGTGTAATTGGCAGATAATTCCTGAATCGCTTTTGATGACACAGAAAACTTCCTCTGATCTCAAATACCAGTCAAGTCTGGTTTTTCTCCTCTATCAGCCTTGGGGATTTGAAACAGGATATGACACTATGGATGTTTTTCTTTATTGACCTTTAAAGGCAATATTGGTATTAATAGGTATGACATTCTTAAGCAAATGGATGTATGTATACCAAAACAGTGAAGACTAATAAGCACAGTTAGCATCCAGTAAATGAAGAATGAGTGAGTGGAAAATGGGACTGGACATGTTAGGGGTTCTGAGTTCAAGCCTTAGTTGCCACTGATTGTCTTTGTGACTTTGGGCCAATCACTTTCTCCAGGCCTCAGTTTCCTCACCTACAACATGGATCTATCAAAATACCTGTCCTGATCGTCTCATAGGTTTGTTGTAAAGATGACTGAAGGAGAGACAGTGGGTGTGCAAGCCCACAGATGGGCTAAGGAGCTGCATAGAGGTGACCCTGTGCTGGAGATGAACTGCAAAACGGACCAGGCACAGCCAGGACACTGGGAGCCGTGCAGCGCCGCGTTCTTGCTTTGTCCGTGGCCTTTTCCCAAGATCGTGTTGTGTGTGTGAAACTGTTTGCTGCACAGTTGCTTACAGATTTAAGACTGTTTACAAGGGAAAAGCCGGCAGTGTATAAATAGTAAAGGAAATTATGGTGCAACTCTCTGAGGAAATTTTATACAGCCAATAGAAGTGTGATCATAAATTCTTCCCCCAAAAGGTAGACTATTGGCTGAATAAAGAAAAATATATCATTATAATATGATTTCACCAGTGGCAGGAGACACAGAGAATTTAAACAATTCTGCCAAGATGGTGACAAAAGCATCATCTAAAAATTATTTTAAAAATTATTTTAAAGATTCTTATAATATTTTTAAGAATTATGATTTTTAATGTGCAAAAATCTCATGATATCATATTTTCTTTAAAAAAATTTTTTGTATGTCTTTATTTTATTTTGAGAGAGACAGAGAGTGAGAGGGGGAGGGGCAGAGAGAGAGGGAGACACAGAATGTGAAACAGGGTCCAGGCTCTGAGCTGTCAGCACAGAGCCCGACGCAAGTTTCGAACCCATGGACTGTGAGATCATGACCTGAGCCGAACTCAGCCGCTTAACCAACTGAGTCACCCAGGCGCCCCATGATATCATATTTTCTATTCATGGAGGTTATGGACTGATTACTTAGCAGTGACTAACTCTGGAAAGAGTAATGCCAGCCAGGTTGATAATTCCACAACTTACAGTTGAGTGGAAAACTCAGGTCATCTCCATTTTTAATACCTCTCAGCAAGATCAATACCATACTTATCATGCAAGTACCTTGCATGATACCATAAATCACTGATACCATAAATTCCTTTTCCATGAGAAGATAGCTACATAAGCAATACATTTAAGTTAGCTCAAACATTTTTATTTACATGGTTTCATATTCAAAAGACAAAAAGAGAAAAATGGCAGAAAAAGAAATGAAGTTGAGGATTTAGATTTGGTTTGTAAGGCCTCTTCTTCCTACCTGGTTCACCATTGCATCAGTAACATCTATATTTGGTTTATCTCCAAAGGGGACTGTCAAAGGGTACAGATTTGTCCAAAATCGACCCCACATATCACCTATTAAAAAGAAAAACATTTCGTTAATACATAGCAAAGACAGCAGAAGTACACACCCGATTTTACACAGCGCATAACTTAGGACGGGCAAACAGGCCATATAGTGTTCTACATTTCATCTAGTTTCTCTTTATTTACCTCTTTCTCTGTTCTCTTATTTAAAACACACTTCTTTTTCTATATCCTCTAAAAGGATAAAATGACAGGAGATTATCCCTATTTCTCCCATTTCGAATTACAATTCAAGGGCACAACTTATTAAATATATGGAACATCAAAGCTACTATAGATTAGAAACAGATATAATCCAGCACCCATGAGACAAAATATTACAAATTAAACCACTAGTAATTCCTAATATGAGACTCAGGAGAGATCACATAGGATCATCATTCAGGAATTTCTACTAACTAGTAACAAAGTTCTACCTTTATCAGGATACTACAATAATACATTTAATTGGGTGATTTTTCAAAAACCTCAAACAAATGTTAAGTTGGATCCCAAGACCAGAGACCCTAAAAGCAAGATGGATCTAGAAAAAGATCAATCTAGGGGCAGCTGGGTGGCTCAGTCAGTTGACCATCTGACTTTGGCTCAGGTCATAATCTTGCAGTTCATGGGTTTAAGTCCCACATTGGACTTGCTGCTAGTAGCACAGTGCCTGCTTCGGATCTTATGTCCCTTTCTCTCTCTGCCTCTCTCTCTCTCTGCCTCTGCCTCTCTCTCTCTCTCTCTCTCTCTCTCAAGTAAATAACATTAAAAAAAAAAAAAGAAAAAGTCAATCTAGTAGCAAGACCAGAATGCTGGCAACAAAGTAATGGGGCAATATAACTACGTGAAGAATATTCCAATGAACTCGTGTTTTAAACAATGAAATTCAGTAGAAATAAGTGTAAGGTTCTATGCGTAAATTCTAAAGAAAATCTATCCACTCTAAAAATATGTAATATGTGACTTCAGGATGAGACATAATCTGCATGTAAAAGACCAAAAGACACCTCACAAACAGTATAACATGGCTTCCAAAACACAAATTTGATCTCAAGGTAAATAAATAGAATTATAGTGTCCAGAACAAAGGAAGCCATGGTACCAGCTTTACTCTATACTGACCAGACCTCACCTGGAGTAACTGTTCAGTTTTGAGCATGATATTTAAAGAGAGATATCAACAAAGGACAGCTTGTCCAAGGGAGAACAATTAGAAAACTGAGTTTTAAAGAATGGCTAAAACTCTGCATCGGATATTTAACTGTAAAGAAGCAAAACGTGCATACATGATGGTAATGATAATACTCACTAAAATATACTGATTACATGCTCTTGTGCCAGGTACTATACTGTCCCTTTTATGATGGCTGTTTAAAATATCCAGAGGGCCACCGTTAGCAGAGCAATGAACATATTCTGGGTAACCTCATGTCATGGAATTAGATCTAACGAATGGAAGACATTAGAGGGGTGTTGATTCAGTCCCATATAAGGTAGAACTTGCTTATAATTGGTGCCACGTAGCACTAGATTAGTCTACCTTGGAAGGAAGAAAGAGCCACATCACACCAGATAGGTTTAGGCAGAAACCGAATTACTGAAGAATGCCTGCCAAAGACATTGCGGAGAGTATTTCTATATTGTCTTAGAGTAAAAAGTGTCCACAGGTCCTTCCTCCATATTCTCTCCTGCTAAGAGAGAGCTTTAAAGACGGTTGAGAAGAATTAGCTAGCAGAAAGTTAGCTTGGCAGGAATGCTATGTATGCATGAGATGAACTTTTCAAACACAGATATTTTATTTGGCCTTGGTCTCTAGGGAGTGGTAGAGGGAAGGAAGATGGACACTCTGTGGAAGGGAATTAGGAGCTTCAATAAAAGGCCTCAGGTCTTTCATGGTCTACAAAGGCTCCATAGCAGGATAGAAAGTTCTTGGAAGACTGAGTCTCCTCCTAAGTTAGGCATCTTTCTTCATGGCAAAGACTTCATTCATAACCCATATGATTCCAAACCACATACTTAGCAGCAAAAGTAATTGGTGCAGTTTAGAATAAACTTACAAAGATTTCACTCAAGCTATACCTTAATTTTAAAAGCCTTTCTTTCACCCCTGGCCAACCACAGCCTGCCAAGCTTCTTTCCTCTGACAACCATAATACTGAAATCCCAAACTCCCCCTCAAGAGCTTAGCCAATCAACTTAAATTGTAAAACGTATTTTCCCCATTTCCACTCTCATTTGAACCTGGAATTCTTTCCCTAGCTATCCTAAATAATCCCTTTATCCTTTGCATCATGGCCAACATAATAAGTGTTTATGTATAAAATAGAGTAATGCAATAGAGAACAATTAATATTATATAATTGTGTTGAATAAACTGCTATCAAAATGTGATTTGCGTCATGTTACTAACTTCATTCACAAAATTTTCTAAACGTTTTACGTTGGGCCTCATTCTAAAAAACAACTTTATTGGTAGAAATAACAAAGAACTAAGTACACAAAGAGTTTCTGGAGTTTCTTACCCAGCAAATGGGCAGGGAGGCATCCAGTTGGGCTGATATGGGAAGGGTAGGTAGCCATCAACTTTCTCCTCACATAAGCATGAAGATGTACATACAATGGCTTAATCTGAAAAGTCCAGGAAGAAAGTTTCAGACCAAGAGTAGCCTACTCCCATTTCCAATCCCTACCACTAAAAATAGGAATCTCTTTAGACAAGTAGAATGTCCTTAAATTCTAATTTCTTCTCCTCTCGAGTATTCTGGACAGTTTGAAAGTATCTTTTCTTCCCAGATATTGATGATGACTAACTTCCTTGTATAAAGCAACAAACACACCTGGAGGAATCCAGGTTCCCAAAATGAAAGCAGATGCAAAAAAAAAAATTCACTTTTAAGATGTTACCTACTTCCTTTGTTTTTAAATTGAAGTATCATTTATATCCCATCAAACTCACCCATTTTTTAATGTACAGTTTCATGAGTTTTACTAAATTTATGCTGTTGGACAACATCACTATTACCCAGTTTTAGAATATTTCCATGAGCCCAAAAAGTTTTCTTGTGCCTATTTGTAGTCAATTCCAGTCCCATCCCCAGCCCAGGTAATCACTGAACTGATTTCTCTACAGCTTTGTTGATTCTGGACATTTCATATAAATGAAATCATATAATATGTGACCTTTTGTGTCTGGCTTCTTTCACTGAGCATGATTTTTGGGGTCAGCCACGTTATTGCGTGTATCAGTAGTTCACTCTTTATTACCGCGTAGCGGGTCACTGTATCATTACATCAGAGTTTGCTTCATTTAGTATCTCATGGATACAGTCTGGCCATTAAAGGACAACTCGGTTGTTTCCAGTTTGGGGCTTTTATGAATAATTCTATGAACATTCGCACACGAGTCTTCATACGGATCTATATTTTCGTTTCTCTCAAATAGATATCTGAGAGTGGAACACCTTGGTCATATGATAAGTGTGTGTTTAACTTTTTAAGAACGGCCAAACCACTTTCTGCAGCAGCTACGCCGTTTTGCATTTCTATCAGCAGCGTCTCTACACCCACACCAGCGGCTGCTATACCAGGCTTTTTGAACCATTCTGGTGGCTGCGTGGTGGTTTTAATTATGGTCTTAATTGGCATTTACCTAATAACCTTTTACTTGCTTATGTGCCATTTATATAATCTCCACGATGACGTACTTATTGAAATCTTTTACCCATTTCTTTTCAGAGGAGTCATTTCTCCAACTTCCATTTTTGATAGCTTTGCCTAACTATGGCGATGACAGAGCAGGTGTGCGTAAGAGGTCTGAAGGCACAGGGGTAAGGGGGGGTCAAAAGGAAGGAAACGGGAGACACTGAGAAGTGTCCGTGAGGTACTCTGCCTTCCAGGTGACGGCTCCCTTAGTCAAAGGTAAGGAAACCAGACCACCAACTGTCCTGAGGCAGGAAGCAAAGCCTGCAGCTGCTAACAAAGCGAGATTGTGTGGGCCCCGGTAGTTCACAGGACCATTCCGTCCTATAATCTCCTTCTGAGAATCTTGCTATTGGTAACTGCTGGTCTACTCTGTGGCTCACAGGGGCAGGAAAGCAGGGCGACTCTGCTCATCTATGGGACCTGTCCTATTATTCTTTCAAATCTTTTCAAACTCTAATATTCCATGACTCTGAGGCCTGGGAATGGCTGACTAGTGCATCAGGAACAAGCCAGGACGCCTTCGGTCATTGTCCCTTCTTCCCGCACTCTGCCCCACATCGCATCTGTGTGGAGCCCCTTGGTTACCTGTGTGAAGGTACGTTCTACATCTTTAATCAACTGACTGCGGCTGTAGTTGTAGCCATCGGCCCCCTCCTCTTCATAATCTCCTCTCCAATAATCCCCGTAGTCCTCGTAATCTGTTTTCAAAAAGGAGAAGGAAGAGAGCATAAGGGAAAAAGGAGATAAAGCACAGTACACGTAGATCAGCCTTGGTGGGGGGTTAAAAAACCCAAAGGTCTGTCACCTTTTTATTGCCCTTCTAAATATCAACTCAAAGGGATGAAATGAATAGTAACACTAGCTGGTGTCTGTTAAGCACTTGCTCTCTGCTAGAAATTTTAATGCATCCTCTCCTCTGATACACACAGAAACTCTGCAAGACTGACATTATTAAAATCCCCACCGTGCAGATCAGCAGCCTGTTCTTAGATGCCGGAATCATTTGTCCGGTGTCGCACAACTGGGCAGAGGCAAAGGCACACTCTGAGTCTCCAAACCTTCGGTCCCTACTGTCTCTATACTTCGGTTTCCATCCTTGGCTTTAAAACACGTGATTGGGTTTGAGTTTTTATATTCTCCTCTTGTTCGGGGCCTTCTATTTTCAAATCTAACTCAGCTCATCTTAGACATCGCCACAGCGGGCCCGTGTTTGTTTGCAAATTATCTGTATACGCAGTCCATCTCTGCATGCCTCGTGTAGTGTCTCCTCACGGGAAACACAGGCTTGCATTAAGATATTAGCCAATACAGTCTGCAAGTGTATTTCAAACATTCTTGTTTTCCCATGCACATTGGCAATGGCTGACCAGGAAGAGGAGGGAAAGATGGCATCCATGTTTGGATGGAAAGCTGTGGCGCTGCACTGCTGTCCCCGGCTTGCCTGTGGCTTGAGAAGAGAAGTAGAGGTGGCAGTGAAAGACACCGAGAAACGCCAGATGAAAAAAATTCTCCCTTACTCAACCCCAGGAGACAGGGAATCACCAAGGCATAAAGGTACTCGTAATGCCACAGCTTCAGCTCATCATTCAGGCAGGAGACCAAATTAGGAGATAGGGAAATTTAAGCCCCATGTTAAGATTATTATGACCACATGATTTGAGTTATAATTACAATGGCAGAACATAATGGGTTTCCTAAATTAATCTGATTTTTTTCTCTTTCTGGGACATCACCCTGAGTTAAATCCACAAATGACCTCTGACAATAAACTGTAGCCAGATAGGAGTTTAGGTGAGAGACAGTGTCTCTGTCTCCTGTCCTGTTGGAGCAATAGAATCTGTACTCAATCCCCAGGCTATCTCGGGAAGGCTTGGATTCCTGATACCTTCCCAGACAACTGATTTGTTTGACACCCTGTAGTTCAGCCTCGTTGCTGACCTCTTTAAACTGTAGAATGTCAGCGCACCTGTCCTTATCCCAACGTAGTTTCTTCTTTGAGATGTATGACCTGAATTTGTTCAGCAGATGCTCATTAATTGAGGGACACCGCTTCTGTCAAAGGGCAGCCTTGGTAATTCATGGGAGATAGACCAGAGCCCCCACAGAGAGCTCAGGACCTCTACACACCAGCGTACTTACTGTTTGCTCTTGCCATCTCATTTTTCAGGGCCACATACTCTTCATATAATGGCCTCAGCTGCTTGCCGACCTCAGCCCTCCAGCCTTCCCAGGCCCAGAGCCTCTCATTGTAGTCTCTGCTGTTTTCCATTATGTTATCCAAGCCTGTCATTGCAAAGCACCCAGTAGGAAATGAACATGCATGAGTAAGATTTTCATTTGTGAACAAATGAACTTTAAAGTATTCAGAGTAAGGCTGGTGGGCATGGAGGCTATAAAGTTATTAAATGAAATCTCATGATTTCCCAATTTCTTCATCCTTGTTATAGTTCCAAAATATTTTCGCAAAGAAAAGAAACCATTGAAATCATTTAACTGCTTAGTTAAATTACTTAGAATGTGACAGAATTTACAATGAAGTTTTGTGAAAAGTCAGAAGTTCATCTACGTACTGAAACAACTATTTGGAATCTTATCATCTTTGGATTATACGCTTGAAAGGCACGACATCATCATCCAGTGTCAATCTCAGTTTTAAGACTTAGAGTAAAAAAATTAAATTTCATAATCACTGCTCAAAATTAATAGCCTACCTGGTTCCAGGAATAAGCACTCCTGTGGATTATTTGGGTTACACGCTTTTCCAGTACTGTAGATCGTGCTCATTGCATTTAGGATTGTGTTCAACTGCAAAATAAGCACAATAAACAATGTTTAAAGTGGGAGATGTGCTATATAGAATGCTAAGGTAAAGATGTCCTTTTAACCACGTGGCTTTTTTATGCCTCAAAATACAGCAGTTCACACGTTTGCTGAGTATCCTCCTTTATGTAGGGTAAGAATATCCCCATTAAATTCCCCCCACTATCAATTGGCACAGAGCCTTAAAAACACATAATAAATATATGTGGAATGACTGAAATAAATTGATCTACCAAAATCCCAAGGATGCTTCCCAGGTACACAGAGAAGTGCATTTGTTGTTTCGTTCAGCACTTTTATTGAGCATCTACTTTGTCCTACGCTCTAATAACTCTGATATGAAGAAGTCATGGTCCTCAACGACCCGCATGGCCATAGGACAATGAAGCAGCCATGAAATCAATAATTACATACTCGAGTGACAAGTGGTAGAACTGTCATGAAGAAGTGATGTAGCGGTCTGGCGGAAGTGGATAAATGAAGAACTTGGAGATTCAGGAATGGCTTCAAAGAGGAAGGGACATTAATCCCGTGTCTTGGAAGAGAAGTAGGAACTGGTCAAGTAGAAAAAGAGAATAGAAGGCAGAGCCTAAAAGATGGATGGAGGTTGGGAAAGAGCAGCAATTTTCCAGAAGTGGTGACACCTTGAAGGAAACTGGAGTAGTGATGCTGGAGAGGGAAGCAGGGGCTTTGTCATGAGGGGCCGGCCATCTGTGCAACACTAAAGACGTTAAACTTTATCCCGTAGATAAAGGAGAGTAAAGGTAATAGAGTTAAGCAGTGCTACTCAAAGTATGGTCCATGGATCAGTACAAGACAGCAAATGGTTTGTTTTTATCCTGTGACAAGTACAGGAATCAAGAGAACAATTTTTTTAAAAAAAGAGAATAAATGTTTATAAACTTTTAAAAAACATTTGAAATTTCCATGACATCTAAGCATGTCAATGAATTTAACCAAGTATCCATCTGTAATAGATTGGTAATAAAAGAAGAAAGGGAAGAAGAGAGGGAGAAAAGGAGGGAGGGAGGAAGAAAAGCAGGAAGGAAGGAAGGAAAGAAGGAAAGAAGGAAGGAAGGAAGGAAGGAAGAAAGGAAGGAAGGAAGGAAAGATAGGAGAGGAAAGAAGGAACCGGTTCTCTCCTACATTTGATATAAGAAGCCCCACAAGAAAAGCTGTTTCCCTTCTCCTATTTCCCCCTTCCATTTCTTTCACTCTGCTACAAAAGTCATTATCCTAAAACATTAAATAGATCAAATTGTTAAAACTTCAATAAGATCCCATAGTCCAATCCAAATTCCTTATCATGGCACAAAACTCCTCATGGTCTTTTTGTCTACCTGCTTTTTCAACCTCCCCTCCTTCCTCACCGTTGTATTAATGCATCCTTGAGTCTCCTCTCTTCCCCAAACACTTCAATCTTTTACAGGCATTTCAATGTTTTTCATTTTGGCTGCACATTAGAATTACCTGGAATCTTATAAAAATACAGTGTCCATGTTCTATCCAAGATAGATCAGGCTGTCTAAACTAAGGGCAAAGTTTCACATGGTATCTTTGAGAAAAAGATGAGAAGCACAGACTGGATAAGATAAAGTGGATTAATAACTAGTTGGATAATTGGATCCAAAGAATGTGGAATAATAAATATCAACTTGTAGGAAGATATGTGCCATATGGTTTTATCTTTGTCCTTATCGTGAATTTTTTCTTTTTAGAGATGTGGATTACAACACAGAATTCCAGAGGACAAGCAACAGAGAAAGAAGACTTTGATGTTAAATAGCCAAATACTTTAGATAAAAGTATTTCAGTAGGTTAGATCAGGGCTCTGTAAACTATGACCTGCAGACCACATGCAGTCTGCTGCCCGTTTTTGTAGTTTTATCAGAACACAGCCACATTCACTGTTTAGGTATTAGCTGTGGCTGATTTCCTGACACAACAGCAGAGCTGATTCATTGTGACAAAGACTGTATGGCCCCCAAAACCTAAAATATTTACAGTCTTTCCCTTCACAGAAAAAAGTTTGCTGACTCCTAGGCTGGAGAGATGGGATGGGAGATGGGATTTTAATAGGGTGAATACATGCTTTCTTGAATTTGAATAGACTATCTACTTAAGGATAGAATTCTGAAAGCTCATTTTAGAGCAACATTGGTGGAAGAGATTTGGTGACGTCATCAACAGTGATGTTGATATGAGACAACGTGGGATTTGGCTATCCAGACAACCAAACCAACCAACCAAAAACCTAACACAGTCCTAGGCTGTCTTAATAGATGTAGGGCACAGGGTGCAGAATGTCACATTCTGCTCCCCTGCATGCAGACCAGAACCAACGCAGAGTGCCATGTTTAGTTCAAGGTTACCGACAAAATGAAGACAGCAACTAGGACTGGTTAGGAAACTCGAAACTACTGTAGAGAGGAAAATTGACAGGGTGAAGGATGACGTCCTAGGTTTAAAAAACAAATAGGACTTGAGGTGCCTGGGTGGCTCAGTCAGTTAAGTATTTGACTCTTGGTTTTGGCTCAGGTTATGATCTCACACTTCGTGAGTTTGAGCCCTGCATCAGGCTCCACGCTGACAGTGCAGAGCCTGCTTGGGATTCCCTCTCTCTTCTCTTTTTGCCCCCCTCACTCATGCTCACTCTCTCTCTCTCTCTTTCTCTCTCTTTCTCAATAAATAAGTAAATAAAGTTAAAAAATAGGAGTCAATTAGTTTTAAAAAAAATAGCTGCCTTCATTTATTTAAAAACCATTATAGGAGCAGTGTCAACAATAGCCAAATCATGGAAAAAGCCTAAATGTTCATCATCTGATGAATGGATCAAGAAGATGTGGTTTATATATACAATGGAGTATTACATGGCAATGAGAAAGAATGAAATATGGCCATTTGTAGCAAAGTGGATGGACCTTGAGGGTGTCATGCTAAGTGAAATAAGTCAGGTGGAGAAGGACAGAAACCATACGTTTGCACTCATAGGTCTAACAGGAGAACAGGAGAAACCTAATGGAGGACCATGGGGAAGGGAAGGGGGACAGAGAGTTGGGGAGAGAGAGGGATCTAAAACTTGAGAGACTGTTGAATGCTGAGAATGAACTGAGAGTTGAAAGGGAAGGGGGAGGGGGGGAAAGGAGGTGGTGGTGATGGAGGAGGGCACTTGTGGGGAAGAGCACTGGGTGTCGTATGGAAACCAATTTGACAGTAAACTATTAAAAAACAACCATTATAGGAAAGAGCAATTTGGATCCAGAAGGTAGAATCAAATGGTGGTAAAGCACTTAATGCTCAATGGAGGGAGTATCTCCATCAATTAGAGGGACCCACAGATGGAATGGATGTCTTGGAAAGAGATGAATCACCTACTCCTGAAGCAGTCTGGGTTGAGGTTCTCAGTCACTTGTTAATGGCATTGTGGAGAAGAGTCAAAAATGAAAGCGGGAAAGAATTGGACCACATATAGGACTTCCCAAGCTTGGCACTATTAATGCTTTGGACCAAATAATTCTTTGTCACTGGGGTCTGTCTTGTGCATTGTGGAATGTTTAGTGGCATCCCTGCCCTCTCTCCAGTTATGAAAACCAAAAATGTCTCCAGACATCATCAAATATCACGGGGGCGGGGGGGGTAAAAGCACCCCTAGTTGAAAATGACTGACATAGACTAAGTATATTCTTCAGGCACCCGGTCCTCAAGAAGGTGATGTCGGTATAGGGCACCCATATGCAACAAGGACCCAGACAACACCAGTTGACCTCTGTGTCCTAACATAATTATTACCAGTGTCTTCTTTTACTTGCAAAAGGATTCCAGTTTGCATGATAAATTATGCGGTCACCCTACCTAGGCACAGAGCTCTTTCTAATGTCAGCATTACTGTCTCTGCAGATAAAGGAAGCAGCCACTGGGGATATTGATGTTTAATGTTTCCCAAATATTTCAACTCTCGGGGCGAGCACTAGAATGTTCACATACGCGTTGGCCCTTTTCCGGCGAGAGCACCGATGACCCACTCTGTTGAAGGGCCTGCAGTTGACGCTTGACCGTGGTATTCTGAATTTCTGCTAGTGGGTAAGCTTTGGCACGCTTGGACTGTTCTTCATAAAAGGCAGACCATTTGGCCCCGGCCTCATTCTGAAATGACAAAAAAGAACGTTGAAGTCAGAATGTCACCGCTGGAACAGATAAAACAGGAGGTTCTCTCCAAAAAACATCTGGTGGAACATCTAATATTTCCTGAGAGGTTTTAGTTCTCTACTTTGCTGAAGGTCAAGGCTTAGGTTATGAGTGACCAGGCCATTCTTGGTCACTCTCTCTTTCTGGCCCAGTGCCTAGTTTTCCCCAGGGTCCTGTCTCCAGAACTGGAAGTGAATTCTCACAGATAATTCACATCGTGGGACCCTGAAATTTATGGCCTTAGCACTGTGACGTGCGTGAGTTGATCAAAGATTTGAGGATGAGTGCTCTAAAGGGAGAGTCCAGGAAAGCTCAGAATGAACTTAATGGGAATACAGCCCCTCATGACCCTGGGAACCATAAGAAATGAGAACCAGTTTGCGGTAAGCCCCATGGTACCATGACTTACCAGAGATTCTGATCTTAAATTATGTTCCCTCAAAAAGGTAGCCCAGAATGTGGCCATTTGGTAGCCATAGTGATTTTCTGACAGCCAAAGAAGCCAACGAGCAGTTGATGCCAGGAATCACTTGGCCCCCATCTTAAATGTCAAATATAGGCAAGTGGACTTCTCCAGACTCTTCTAGCACAGTCTTTTCTCAATGTACAAACTCATTTCCATCTATCACAGACTAAAATGGGCAATTACTTTGTACATTGTACTTCTCTAGGCTATATAAAAGAGGTAGCATATGAGACAAGTAAGAAGTCCATTCTTAGAGAGAGAAACCTGTGAGTAGCTGTGTGACTTTAGGCAAGTTACTTACCTTCTCTGAGCCAGTCACCTTATCTGTAAAATGTGAATAATAATAGGACTTACCTCAAAGGGTTGTTGTAAGGATGAGAAGAATTAACAAATAATAAAATGTTTATCACAGTATTGGGTACATCTTAAACATTCAAAAAGTTAGCTATTTTATAATTTGTAGAAAAAAACTCTTCGCCCATAAGTTGCTTACTGTTTTATCAGACAGATAAAGTATGCAGCCGGAATGTTTCATTAATGAAATATAAAAACATATAAGGTATAAGCTCTGAGTGGGCCAAGCAGTTTCTGCTATAGGAAAAGACTCATGCAGGCAACTAGATTTGGCCACACCCTCATGGAGAAGACCTTAAAGTCGGCAGGAGTTGGATGGATGTAGAGTGCTTTGCAGAATAATTCACCTCATCTGATCTTCTTAATCTCAAGAGATAGAAAATCATCATGCTCCTTTATTCATATGTGCATAAAGGGGCTGAGAGATATAAATAGTGGCTATGGCAATCAACTGATAGCATCTAGATCCTGGACCCTGCGGTAGACAAACGCCACAATGGCTCCCACAGCCCCTCCAGCCAGGTGGTACACACCTGAGTGATCGCCTCCACCTTGACTGTGAGCAGAATCCATGATTTACCTCTAACCAGCAGCATATCCCAAAGGTGACAGGCAGTGCATACTTATATTACATAAGATTGTCATTTTTATCTTGCTAAAACTCTGTCTCCCTTGCTGACTTGGATGCAGCGAGATGTCATGGTGTGAACGACCCTATGGAAAGGGCCACATGTTCAGGAACTGAGGATGGCCTCTGGCTGACGTCATGGAAGAAACTAAGGACCCCAGTCCAGCAGCACACAAGGATCTGACTGCTTGCCATCCACCACATCAGCCTGGAAGTGGATTCATCCTCAGTCAGGCCTCAGAACAGACCATAGTGCCAGCCAGGACCTCGATTACACCCTTATCAGGCTCAGAAACAGAAGACGCAGCTAGGACATGCCCGGATTCCTGACCCACAGAAGCTGTGGGGTAACACATGTGTGTTGTTTTCAGTTGCTAAGCTTGTGGTAATTTTTAACACAATAGATAATTAGTAACAATCCCAAGGGCAGGACTTCAGGCATGATTGAATTTTCCAGGCAAGGAATTTTGCTTTTATTCTTTGAATACTAGGGAATCACTCAGGGGCTCCAAGCAGGCATGTGACATGATAGAAACAGTGTGTAGACATGACAGCATGGATCAGACAAGAAAGAGATGAGTAGAATAGTGGCCATAAAAATGGGAAACGATTTCTCTCTTTATTGAGTACACACAGCCCCTCAGGAACTACTTCCCAATTAATCTTCACAAACAATCATTTGAGCTGGGTTGCGATTGTCTCTACTTCACAAATGAGGAAACTGAGGCACAGAGGGGGTAAGTCGCTTTCCCTAGGTCACACAGCTAGTAACCGAAAGAACCAGAGTGTCAAGCCAGACATCTACCTGCAACGCTAATGCTCTTAACCAGTCACTATCGATTGCATTCCACATATTCTAGGCTTGTCTGTAACACGCACGTGTGGGAAGGAGTGGGCTCTGGAAAGAAGAGTCTGGCTCAGACTCATCTGTGCAACCTACCACTTACTGCAAAATCCCTGCCCTTCTTCACCCAATCCAGGATGATTTACTGTCAAGTAAAATTTCTGTTAAAACTTTGATACCAGATTATAGGAATAATATTATGCTCAATTTCTTCTGGAAACAACCCACAGTCCCCAAAAGGGCTCAGTCTTAGAACACGTTTTAAATTATACTGATTTAGGAACTTTGGAGATATCTGTTGTATTTATCACTGCCATACTATAAGTATTATACTTTAAATCACACACAAAAAATTGCATGATGTTGCCTTGAATTTTGCTCACTGACGACATACTGTTCCATCCCAAGCTAATCTTTTTTCCAGAGCTCTAGGGACCTAAACTAGCTTTTTGTTAATTTCTTGGCTCAATATTCCTATACCATGCTAGTAGCAGAAATCCCATTTCCACACCTATTAAATAAGCCACAGGTGAAACCTGAGTCTGATCAAGTCTCTAGATCAGGATTCTGCCCACCATTTATTTCTGTAAATAAAGTTTCATTGGAACATAGTCATACTCACTTCTGTATCATCTATGGCTGCTTTCGCACTACAATGGCAGAGGTGAGCAGAGGCCATGGAGCCTACAAAGCCTGAAGTATTTACTCTGGCCTTTTTTGGAAAAAGCATTCTGACCTCTGCCCTAGATCTATACATTTACAGGAAATGCAGGGGGCCAAGGAGCATGTTAAGCGACATTTAGGGGGCACAGCCGGCAAATCCAGAAAAGTGAGAGTTTCTATAGAACCAAAAATTTAATTCTTCAGCAAATGAATTGCTAAAAAAAAAAAAAAAAAGCAAACGTGAAGAACTCTACAGACTTAAAGAGAGCTAGAGAACATCCTCCAAAACGATTGGAAGGAGAGGACCTGGTTAGACCTTGATTCAAACAAAAGACCTGAAATTTTTAAAAAACGAGATGGTAGGATGCATTTGAATACTGATGGATATTTGACAAAACCGAGGAGTTCTTGCCAAGTTGTTGGCAGTGTTATTGAGGTTCTTTTAAAAATTCTTACATTGAGAGCTACACGGTGAAGTATTTACACATCGAACCAGGTCATGTTTTAGATTTCCTTCAAAATAATCCAGTAAATGAGGGGCTGGGGCAGAAAAATAAAACAAGATTAGCCAAAGTGTTAATAATTTTTAAAACCAGGTGATGGGTACAAGGAGATTCAATAGACAAGTCTCTCTTCTTTTATACATGTTTGAAAATTTTTGTGATCAAAATAAAGAAAGAATCATACCATGGAATACTCATTGGCAACAGAAAGTTAGGAAGGAATGCTACGTGCCACCACATGCGAAGTGAAAGAAGCCAGACACGAGAGGCCACATACCCTACGAGTCCATTGATGTGACTTGTTCAAAGGAGGCAAATCTTTAGAGACAGAAAGTAGATTAGTGGTCGCCTGGGGGCTGGGTGCTGGGAGGAAGGGCAATGACTACCGGGCTTGTGGTTTCTTGCTGGAGAAACAAAAATGTTGTGAAATGAGATGCTGGGGAAGGTTGAACCGTTCTGTAACTATACTAAAAAGCATTGAATCATATACTTTTCACTGGTGGATTTTATGGTGCCTAAGTTGTATCTCAATAAAACTGTCGTTAAAGGCTCTCGAGAGTAAAAGGAAAGGAAAACAACTGTACCTTATTCCCCAAGTCTTGTCACTAAGTCTGAAACCCCCACAAAACTGCTCCAAACCAAAGGAGTAAGCCACAATTCACGTACTGCTCCTGTAGCCAGTTAGCCGGCACATGCCCAGAAGCAGAAGCCGGCCCTCCCGGCCAGACCGCCTTGCCCGCCCTGCATGTGGCCGGTGGCCACCTGCTTCCTCTCTGCATTTTAGTATTTTCACTTTCCTTTAGCGGCTCCGTGCTTTCTGCGGTTTGGCCACGCTTTGCGATTTATGCCCCGTCTTCCCTGGCCCCTGCTCTAATCAACCGCTGCAGTTCACAAATAACAACGCTTAGTGATCCAGACACGATTCCGACAAACGTCACTACATCCCATTCGGGAACATGGCTTCTCAGCGAAGGGCGCTCAGCAGGACTGTTACGTGTCTCTCTGGCAGTTCAAACTCCCTCCCACACTCGTAGCAATGATAACGTGTCACTCTCCGACGCTCACAGCCACCCTACAAGGCAGACATGAGTGGCACGTTCTCTTTCACAGGTGAGATAATGAAGGCGCAGAGAGGTTAATTAAGCAGCTTGAGCTCACCCAGCTGGAAAGTGGTGGAGCCAAGGGCTGGACCCCGACAAATTGGGCTCCAGACCTCTTAGGCGCAATAACACCTTCACCAGCACCTAGGAGACCATTCAGGGGAGAATGCAAACAAATAAACGGCACACTATAGTCACCTCCAACAGAGACCAAATGAAAAGTGAGGGCAAAGCAACAATAAAGAGATGAAGAGAGGTAAGACCAAAATATGAGACAAGAAACAGATGATCTCCTATGACAACACCAAGCTGTCAAAATCTCCAGGATTTCTCTGAGCTTTAGAAAAATGGAAAAACTACTCTTCGGGAATTTCAAATGAAGCGGTAGGTCTCGGGTTTAGTCTGTCCTGTGAATGGCAGTAATTTAAGTAATACTAAGCATTTGAAAAAAAAAATAAGCTTCTGAGCTACATTTTTGAAGGAATGTATCGCGATACAAGTGTCACAAAATCTTTTCTCAAATAACATCGCCTGACTTCTAGCACAGCTGTGTAAGGATACTGCTTCGGAACCTGTGAGAGAAGAAATTCCTAAGTCCTGGTACTTGTCAAAGCATCTTGCTTTCCCAGAGCATTCTGAGATTTGTCAGAATTGGTTTAGTTATGTTTCCTCTGGGAGGGCTCTGGCTGGATTCTGTGACCTTTGGAAGTCCCTCAGAGCTCCGCGACAAGGAAGGAAGGAACTCCCAATGCCAGCGTTCGGACCCACGGTTAGTTTAATTACTCACTAGCTTTTTCACTAAGCCTCCAGTTGCATTTTCCAGTTAATCTATCATTTTAGAGAGTCTTTAGATATTCCTGTTGAGATTGTAGGCTTGGGAAAATTACTCAATAACTCATAGCATTTCCATGAAATGATTTGAAACCCTGATTATGGTGAGAATTATGGTGGCCACTTTATAAAGCATGTTCACTGGTGTCCAAGAATCTGGACCAAGACCAGTGAATTATTTTGTAACCATTTCCAAAGGAGCCCCGAGGTCAATTAAATTTAGTCATCTGGGACTCCAGAATCCAGAAGACTGAGGCAAACATCCAGCTTCACAACTCAGAGCATTTCTTTGATTTCCCTTTTCAGTCGCATGGGCAGCAATCTAATCTTTAAGAAGCAGCAAACACCCCTATGTAAGCCATGAGAACTCACCATTTGTTTGACATTCTCGTCCGTGATATTGGTGTTATAGTTCCAGGAAGCAACTGAACTTAGATAAGACAGCTCTTGGGCTTCATGGTTAAACTGCTCCAAAAATGTCTTGGCCAGTTCTTCAGTGGTCGACTGAGCAGCAGTTAAAGCAGCAAAGCTGAGAAGGAGCCAGAAAGAGCCTGACATCTTTCCCTATGCACCAAGATCCCATCTACTGAACAACTTGCCCTAGAGTAAAACCTCTTCATGAGTTTTTCTCTCTCATCAGCCTTTGAACTTGGGTTGGGCACTGAGCAGGGAAGATGAAAAAAAAAAAAAAAGAAGAAGATGAAGAAGAAGAAGGAGAAGAAACAGTAAACAGTCTGCTGAACCAATATAAAGTTCATCCTGGAGAGGACAGATATGTAAACAGATTTTAGAATTATTTTTTAAAGTAAATAAAATAAACAAATGTTATTCATTAATCCTACAGAATCATAGCCCTCCTAGTATTTTATGGCCAGATCAGAACTTGCACATTTGGTTAATATGTTCCTAAAAAGCTGTTAAAGATACACTGAAGGTGCTATAATTTTACGGGGACCAAAGAAGGCTAGAATTAGGGATCACTGGGGGTAATGTTGGTACTTATATGTTTTCTAGACAGTTCCATTAAAAGTCAGTTATCCCTCCTTTCTTTTTATTTCAAGTTCTATTAACAGAAAGTCTTTGCGAGGGTAACATTTTCCTTTCCTAAATAAACTACTTTGCTCTTGTCTTTATGGAATTCAGTATTTTCTGATTTTAATTTTAATTTCCATGGCCATTTCTAAAAGTACAACACTAAGCTTTGCACAGTGGCAGTATCGTCGCCAATGAGGTTTATCCAAGGCGCGATTATTGCTAATTAAAAGTACAAGACTAGGGACATCTGGGTGGCTCAGTTGCTTGAGCATCTGACTTCAGCTCAGGTCATGGTCCTCCAGCTCGTGAGTTTGAGTCCCGCATCGGGCTCACTGCTGTCAGCACAGAGCCCACTTTGGGTCCTCTGTCTCCTTCTCTCTCTGCTCCTTCCTCACTCACAAGCACTCTCTCCAAAAAATAAATAAAACTTAAAAAAATAAGTAAAAATAAAGTTATAAGACTACCCTCCACTCCTGATCTCGCTTGGGTAAAATTAAAAAGGCTCACTTTCTGTTTCTCAGATGACCAAGTTAAACACCTGATGTATGGCCGACTTCACCTTTCACTTACCTGTTCTAAAGTCAGTCAAGGTCCCAAGGAAATAAAAAGGAATCTGCATGGTATGAACTTCAAAGAGTGTCCATGTCACGCTGTGGTCACCTAAAACCGTCAGATCGTGGCTACAAAGAACCCAAAGAGACTTCAGGGGTTATCCTGTGGGTTATCCTGTGGAATCTTGAGAGTTGGGTAAGTGTCCTCATCTTCAAAGTGCAGGTATGTCAGAGATAAAAGAGAGGGGCCACTGTAAATGACACAGTTCAACTGTGATTATGAAACCTTCACACAGGGAAAGTATTTCTTCACCCAGAAAAACAAGTCTTCCAGGTCCAGGCGACCTGACGGTCACCAAGCCTTTAAAAAAAAGTTTTCACTACTTTCTTTTATTCCAAAGTTGTACGTTCTATTATAGAACAGGGAACAATAATGGTAAGTAACTGCTCAAAGTGCTTTGCATTATAATAGCTCGTTTAAGCATCACCACACATCTAGAGGTGAATAATTTTTATCGACGTTGTATAGATTATGAAACCGAGGCTCAGAGGACTTAACTAAATTGCCAAGCCTCGTTCAGCTAGGAAGTGGCGGGGCTGTGTGGTTTCCGTGAAGATGACAGATTTCGTTCTGCCACATCAGAAAGAGGTGGGTTCAGGGCACTTGGGTGGCTCAGTCGGTTAAGTGTCTGAATCTTGATTTCGGCTCAGGTCGTGATCTCACGAATCTGTGAGATCGAGCTCCATCGTTAATGCAGAACCTGCTTGAGATTCTCTGTCTGCTCTTCCCCACTCTCTCTCTTTCGAAATTAATAAATAAACATTTTTTAAAAAGCCCAAAACAAAAAAGAGATGGATTCTTCCTATCCTTAATGCAAATCAAAATACGTGATCCTTCTAAGAAAGAAATTAGTTGACAAATTTAAGCAATTGTGATAAAGAAGAAAGTGGGGGAGAAATCAGTGAAGTTTCAGTCCAGCGCTTCCCACATTCGAGCGAGCTGAGAGCCGCTTGCTTCACATTAGGAGAAAAACCAGTTCCCAGAAAGGGGAGCAGCGGTTGAGGCTTTGAACAAAGAGGTGGAATGTTACTTTGATAAAAAGCTGAAACAAACAGTCATTCCTGAATGAAGCTCTTAGGTTTAGAGAAGGAAAAAAGGAAGTAGTCCAGCTTTAATTCACTGGGGCAGAAAATAAGATTAACGTGATCAAATTGAAATGGAGAAAGCAGGATATGGAATCTGAGAGCTAAAAATAGATGGACAAGGAGGCTGAGATAACACTGAAGGCAGGAAAGTTCTGGAAGCCAAGAAACTTTGAAAAGTCAGAAATAGAAGGTTTGTCACAATAATTCTGCAGAACTAGATGGTCTTGGCCAGCTGCAGGCAGCGACTGCCTGGTGGGTATTTTTGCTCCCCATCCAGGGAGACGGGGCTGCTGGTCTGCCGGCTTCCCTACCCCACAGCGCTCTCTCCAAGCCCATGCTGAGGATGGAAGGAGTCCACTAAAGACCCCAGGGCTGGGACCCAGAAAAGCAACTGGCCCAATAGAATGGACTGTCTCTGAAACAGAACAGAGAACCAGAAAAATTAAGAACACTGGCAATGCAGGAGACCTGTTCTACTTTTCAAAAGGGTTGGAGGGTGAATTTCCCAAGTGGTAGAGGTAAGAGTTTGATCTTGGCACCTGATAAAACTATAAAACGTGACTTTTAGGATATGGTTTCCACTTGGAGAATATACAGATCTCTGGTCCTAAATATGTACCTAGGGATCCGCGAAGAACAAGTCACATGCTAACTGCCTCATTTCCTTTCTGCTAAAAGAATCTAACAGTAAAAAAAAAAAAAAAAATCACTAAGATACAATGTATCTTTAACAATAAGGGATTTAACAAAATGTAAGGTTATACAACTAGATCTTAATGTCCCCCAAACAAGCACATGGCACAGGACTGAGCAGTCCTTGATTAATAACAGTTCATGTCCAAACCGATAAGAATCTTGATTCAACAATTAGTTATTGGCTACCTACTATATGCTCGGCACCATCCTATTATCGGATATATACTAATGAATAAGACAGGAAAGTTCCTGTGGATGTCATCTTATATGACATGGGGTAGAGGGAAGAAGCAAACAGCTGACGGTAAATGCTATGAGTTTACAACAAGCAGCAAAGGAGGACGGTGAGCCCCATCCCGTGGGGCGGGGATGAGAGGGTGGCCTTTGAGCAAAGACCCGAAGGAAGGGATGAAAGCCATGTGGCTAGCTGGGGAAGACTGTTCCAGGCCGAGGGAGAGCAAGTGCAAAGACGGTAGGCAGGTCTCGAGAACATCAGAGGCCTTTGGGTCCGGAGCCCAGGGCATACTGGGAAGTGGCAGGAGGTGAAGACAGACAGGAAGCTCAGGGCCCCACCAGGAGGGCTGGCCAGATGATTGTAGAACTTTGGCTTTTACTCTGAGTAACGTGGGAAGACATTGGAAAGCTTCAGGCAGAGAAGTGATTCACTCTCACTCTTGAGCAGAGAAGACACCAAGAGGGTAAAGCTGGAAGCAGGGGGACCAGCCAGGGGGCTACCGCAGCAGCCCCGACAAGCTGGTTGCATAAAAACTTAATAGGCGCTGCAAATCCAATTTGACTGCCCAACAAAAGGAAAATTCATCTTAGACTCTTTAAGACTTTGTGAATAGAAGTATTAGATGCAAAATAATTTAGAGCATCAAACTCATTTCTGAGGAACACAAGTTTAGAGAGACACAGGAGAGGACCCAGAGAAAAACAAACAAAAGAGCAGATGGTCTAAAATAATATAATTTGAAGCACAGTTCAGACACAGAGGAGACAGGACGGACAGCTGTCCTCCATCATGGGCCTGCCATTTAGAAGACGGTTGTGTAATGAATTCACTTTGCCACTTGTTAGCTGTGTGACCTTAAACAGGTCAGAGTCCCCCACACCTAGCTTCCTTATTTCAAAGCTGATGACAATTTTATATGCATCTCATAAGAAATGAGTTAATCTATGAGAATGCAGAAAAGAATGCTGGGAACCTAGTGATAAAAGCCACTCTAAATGAGAGGAGCTGTGTGATAATTCGGTCACTTTGAGAAGTGAGGGAATGGAGAATTGTCCACAGTCCAAGTTTTATCTATAGGGGAGCCGTCATATTCTAAGAATGAGCAGGCCCACATAAGCGAACTGAAAATGTACTGCATTGATTATACCAGTTGTGGAATTTTAAACCAATGAAGATAGAATATTTTTCTAAAATCTATTCCATCCTCATTAGGCATTGCCTGAGCATTATTTTATGTGTCTTTGTTTTTTCTTTTTTTCAGATGACTCAGTGCCATCATCTTGAATATGGTTTACTGACTAGGCTGTAATGTGACAATGTCTTTAGGGCTTTACATTAATGGCTACTTCTAGTAAGTAGTCCTGTCCACTACAAATCCCCTCCCTGTTTCTGATGTGCTGTCTGCTAAAACCTAAATGGAAACCATATAACCGTGGAATTCAATCAGAAAGCCCCTTCTTCATTGGCTCAGACCTGAGGGTGTGTCTTCACGCTGCTAGAGCAAAGTGCATAGACTTTGAGATCCATATTTCCCTTACTACTCTGCTTTTTATATGCCTCCAACTGAGTCATAAATGGTGAGGTGGTCAAATAGCCATGGCAAAAACTTCTTCCGGTTCCCCAAGCTGAGAGGATAACTTTGGTTAACTTCAGAGGGAAAAAAAAGAATGTTTTGTGCAATTTCTTGTCTTAAAATTGATAGAGTAATGCTCCCAAAGAAATAAGGAAGGATATCATGAACATAAGACATAGGGACATTTAAAACTCCACATGGCCATAAATGACTTGCATTTAGCACGACTGGCTTTGACCACATACTTATCAGACAAAGTGGACTTATAAGTACTTTACAGAAAATAAATAACAAGTTGACTTTTTAGCCCAAAGGAAAAGCTAAAGCCCTTTCCTGTTTACATTTCTAGTTGCATATCAGTCCCTTTTTCCTACAGATAGAGCAAAGATAATTTCCATGAACAAAATGGACAAATATTTTCAAGAGACAGAGTTCAAATTTGTGAGGATGAGCTGTAGATTCCAAGAGGGTTGTACTAATTATTACTGATCTGAATTTATAGTTGTATAGTGCCTGTCCCGTCACCCAGATTTATTTCTACACCCAGACTGTACAGAACCGCAGGCAGTACTAGAACCACTGGTGTAAATTTACATCTAGGGCCTTAGACTCAACAAGTGAGCCTTTATCCTAAGCGAAATGGGAATCCACGGGAGAATTTGGACCGAGGTCACATGACCTCAATTGCTTTTGAAAAGAATCCCTGGCTGCCCTGGGGACAAAAGTATACACAGGGGCGAGAATTAGAGAGAGAGACCACTGAGAAGGTTACTGCAATAATCCAGGTGAGATATGATGGCTGGCTGGTGGTAGTAGCAGAGTTCGTGAGAAGACTTGGAATTTGAATACATTTTGAAAGGAAAGCCAACAGGATTTGCTGATGAATTGCATGTGGGCTGCGAAAGAAAGACAGTCAAGGATCACTCCTGGGTTTGAGGATTGAACGACTGGGAGAAGAAGGCTGACATCAACTTCCACTGGGAAGGATGCAAGTAAACCAGTTGGGACGGAAGACTGGGCATGCGCTCAGGCTTGTGATATCTAACAGAAATTCAGGTGAAGATGTTGACAAGGCTGTTAAAGTATACAAATCTGCAGCTTGACAGACAGGCCAGGAATGAAGATAGAAAGTTGAGAGTTATCATCTAGAGATGGTTAGTCAAATATGTCTTTTCAGTTAAGACCAAAAGAAAAGATTTTATTTCAGAATCCCAGCATGCTGGAAAGCATTACTTTGGTTAGCCCTTAGAGGAAAAAAGATGGATAAATATGGGGAAAAGTAACTTGAAACAACCCCTCCCCCACCCCGAAGGGGCCACCTGTGGACTGAACAAACAAATGATAAAAGGGAGTTTCAGGAACTTGGCCAGGGCATTACCTTTTCTCACTGGTTTATAGCAAAGGAGACACATGTCAGGAGCACAGGGCAGTTAAGTTGAAGCAAGGTACAGGTTCAGAGAAGGCAGCTGACATGAGAGAGGGTCAAAGTTAACTGGCTTAGATCCAGGCTGGGTCAAGGCCGAATGATGGGCATCCAAACCATAGAAGACTCCTTTTGGAGTCAGCTCCTGCATCTCAGCTAGAGCCTGAGGGTGACTGAGGACTTTTACACTTTGGTTAATACTTCCTAATTGTCCCTAAATATCTTAGAATAAACCTCCATCCCTTTTGGGCTCTACCACAGTCTCCAGATTGAGTATAAAAGCCATGTTTTCTAATCCAACTAGAAACATCCAATAGTTGTCTTCTTGAGGCCTAGCAGATTCATTCTGGAGACAGTGTTCCCTTCCCTCCTCATCTTTTTTTAAATTTTTTTAATGTTTATTAATTTTTGAGACAGAGACAGAGTGTGAACAAGGGAGGGGCAGAGAAAGAGGGAGACACAGAATCTGAAACAGTCTCCAGACTCTGAGCTGTCAGCACAGAACCCAATGCGGGGCTTGAACCCATGAACCACAAGATCATGACCTGAGCAAGTTGGTTGCTTAACCAACTGAGCCACGCAGGTGCCCCCCCCCCATCTTCTAAGGGATTTGTCTGGTCTGAGCCATTGATAGGGCTACTTACCGACTCCATCCCCAGGGGACTAGGATAATTGGCTTAGGCTAATCAACATTTGCAACCGATTCGTGTTGGAGAATGGTAGACATCCAACTAAACTTGGCTCGGCCTTAAGGAAGTAGGAGGTAATATCTTTCATACAGGTAATATACATAGTGTTTATTCCACCCACTGCAGAAGGGGCTATTTCTGGGGACATTTTCCATAGTAGAGATTTCATTCCAACCATGAATTTCGGTTCTTATGAATTTCAGGTACACAAGATAGAACTTGCAAAGTCTGAATGATGTCTTGGTCTGGAGGGAGTTTCCATCTTAGTATCAATATCATGTTGCTGCCCCTACCCACTGAATATACATGAGATAATTATATATGATATGATGCATATGTGATATGACTATATATGATATAACCAGATAAGAGTGGAAAGAGGAGGAGAAAGTCCTCATAGGGGAGCAAAGATATCTATCCAAACCACTATCCCAGTTTTTCCAGGGATATGCAACAGTGTTAACTATTTCCTCAACAAGAGAGATGAATGAGAGAATGAAAATCACGTAGAACATATAATTTCTGTCTCATACATCTGCATTGTTGGGAAATTTTACTCAGATGACACAGATAAAAGATGATGTGAAATAAATTCTACTATGTAAGATCATAGAACTTTTCATTATTTCAGAGAGACAGAAGGTCCGAGTGAGCCCAAGGAGGCATCAGGTATGCTTTCTGAAGGAGATGCTATTCTGAATCACAGGGAATTCTACTACTACTAATAACAATAATGATATCTAAACTGCTGAGTGCTTATTATGTGCCACACAGAGTATAACTGTTTTACATGTGCTCCCTCATTTAATCTTCACAACAACCCTATGAGGTAAGCAATTGCATCATCCTCATTTCCTAGGTGAAAAAACTGAGGCCACAGAATTAAGATCACAAAGCTCAAAAGCAATGGGAGCTGGGATTCGACCTTCAGCTGCCTGGTTTAAAGATCAAACTCTGTGGTCAGAAAGGGCTTTTTGAAAGAGTTCTTATTGCAGGCCTGAAAAAGAGGGACAGTCACGATATAAAGAAGCATAAAAGGTGTGACTGGACAGCTCAAAAAAATGGCCCCAGGATGACATCAAACTTGCATTAGTTATAAACATTTCTCCCTGCACTCTTAAACAGCATTTATCTTCATGATTTTCCTAAGGGGAGACCACGGGTGCTTAGTCTATCTTGGAAAAAAAAATAGGTAGGGTGAGTATATTCAAGGAGAGAGAATAATTAGAGATAATAGATTCACAGATGACAACTTCTGATGGCAGTAATTTTGTTCTCTTCAAAGTGAATCTGTTTCAGTGCTATAAAGCAATGAGTCTCAACCAGGGTGATTTTTGCTTCCCAGGAGACAATTGGCAATGTCTGGACATATTTTTGATTGTCACCACTTGGGGAGGGTGGGTAGAGGTCAGGGATGCTGCTAACCATTGCACCGTGCACAAGACACCTCCTCACAAACAAGAATTATTTGGCCCCAAATGTCAAGTACCGAGGTTAAGGGACCCTGATCTAGATAATGCCATGAATGTAATTCTCTCAAGAACTAACGTGTGCGTGTGATTGCACCTCCCCACATCTCAATCAGGGCCAAGCACTCAAGCGCAAAGTATCTGATCTGTTTAGATGTATATATGTGCATATATGCACTGGTCTCCATAGCAAATAGGAGGAATCGAGAAAAAATACGATAGAAAATATCAGTCCAAATAATTAGCTCTGATTTGAACATTACAGGGGAGTGAACTAACATGTAAGCTACTTACTGTGTGTGTAGGGCGCCAATGTATATCACCTTGCCGAGTGTTCGCAACCACCCTTGTGGAAGTTGTTACTTTTCAAATCCTCAGCAACATTAGTAACTAGCTCTCTGTCAACCCTATAAGAGAATGGGGGCTTAACCTGTCAGTGTTTTTTTATTTCAACCCGACTCTTTCCATGGGATGTGGCAAAGGTTCAAAAGAACTAGTAAGACTGTTGAAAAAAATAATTATGATTTTTAAAAATAGATGAAAGTGATGTCGTACTTCCGCTTGAAATTTGTTGATGTCAACATGTAGGACATATTATCCAGACAGTTCCCTCTCTACCTAAAAGAATAGGAAGAAATTGACTGAAAGAACATGTCAAAAGCTCATGTTCAGTCCTAAGGGAGAATCGTTTGACAGTTGTAAGCACTGATACAGACTACTGAAGAGTGTTGTGTAATCTTCATCTCTGAAAGGTTTCATAGACTGAGTAAGGTTTAAACGTGGCCTTGACTGACAGAGAGGACATGGATGGCCAGAGCTCCAGTCAAATGCTGTTCTGGGGGGGAAAATAAAAAGGAATAAAGAAAGCCTACAGGACTTGTGGAACACCAGTAAGAGAAATAAAACAAAAAACAAAAAACAAACAATGCATCATTGGAGCCCCAGAACGAGAAGAGAGGGAGAAAGAGGTAGAAAGCTTATTTTAAAAAATAATGGCTGAGAATTTCCCAAACCTGGAGAGAGATTTAGACATCCAAATTCCTGAAGCTAATAAGTCACCCCAACATTTTAGTCCAAAATGATCTTCTCCAAGACACATTATAATAAAATGGTCTAAAATCAAAGACAAAGAGAAATTTTCAAAACAGCAAGAGAGAAAACAATTCTCTCATACAAGGAAATCCCAATAAGGCTCTAAGCCTTGCAGGTCAGGAGAGAATAAGATGGTGTATTCAAAGTGCTGAAAGATAAATGGTCTCTTCAGCAAAATTGTCCCTTAGAAATGAAGGTGAGATAAAGACTTTCCCTAAGAAACCAGAGCTGAGGGAGCTCGTCTCCCCTAGACCTGCCTTACAGGAAATGTTGAGAGGAGTTCTTCAAGCCAAAATGTAAGGAATCTGATTAGTCACATAAAAACATATGAAAATAAACAGCACACAGGGAAAAGCAAGCATATAACCAGATGTAGAATACTCAAATGCTGAAATATGGTACCACTTAATTCTGGTATAAAGGTTAAAGGACAATAATATTAAAATATTGTGAACAATAATTCACTAATGGATACACAATATAATAACATGCAAATTCAGACATCAAAAACATAGAAGGGGAGAAGGGTAGAGTTTCTGTATGCAATTGAAGTTAAGTTGTTATCAGCATATAAGATGTTTTATGTAATCCTCATGGTAACCACAAAGCAAATACCTACAGTAGTTTCACAAAAGGTAAAGACAAGGGAATCAAAGCATACCACTATGGGAAATCATCAAATCATAAAGGAAGGAAGTAAAAGAGAAAGAAAGAAAAAGGAAATACAAAAAATCCACAAAACAATAAACAACATGGCATTAGAAATTCCTTACCTATCAATCATTACTCTAAATGTAAATAGATTAAATTCTCTCATCAAAATACATAGAGTGGCTAAAAAACAACACCCAACTATCTGCTACACACACTTCACTTCAGCTTTAAGAACACACATAGGTTCAAAATAAAGGGATGGACAAGATAATTCTTGCAAATGAAAACCAAGATAGCAGGGATAGTTATACTTTTATGAGACAAAATAGACTTTAAGTCAACAGTGGTAATAAGAGACTAAGAAGGTCGTTATATATTGGTAAAGAGATCAATTCATCAAGAATATGTGACAATTATAAATACATATGCATCCAACATCGGAGTGTTTGAATATATTAAGCAAATACAGATCTGAAGAAAGAAATAGGCAACAATATGATAAAGTAGTAGGGTTTAACATCCTCCCCCCAATTTCAATGATGGATGGATCATCTAGACAGAAAATCAACCGAAAAAAAAAAAACCCACTGAACTTGAACCATACTTTAGGTCAAATAGACCTAATAGGCATATATAGAACATCAGAATACACATTCATCTCAAGTGCACATGGAGCATTCTCTGGGATAGACGATATGTTATAGGTCATAAAATAAGCTTTTGTAGATTTTAGAAGATTGAAATTATACTAAGTATCTTTTCCAACCACAATGGTATGAAACTAGAAATCAGTAACAGGAGGAAAGCTGGAAAATTTACAAATAATGTGGAAGTTAAACAACACACTACTGAAGAACCAGTAAGTCAAAGAAGAAATCAAATGGGGAAACAAAAAAATATCTTGAAACAAATGCAAATGGAAACACAACACACCAATATTTTCTTTCCAATGAGATATCACCTCATACCTGTCAGAATGCGTATGATACAAAAGCTAAGAGATAAGCTGTGAGGATATAGAGAAAAGAGAACCCTTGTTAACTGTTTCTGCAAATGAAAATTGGTAAAGTCACTCTGGAAATCGGTATGAAGTTTCCTCAAGAAAGTTGAAAATAGAACTAGCAGGGCACCTGTGTGGCACAGTTGGTTAGGCATCCAACTCTTGATCTCGGCATGGGTCCTGATTTCATGGTTTGTGGATTTGAGCCCTGCATTGGGCTCTGCACTGATGGTGCAGAGGCTGCTTGGGATTCTGTTTCTCCTTCTCTCTGACCCTCCCCCACTTGTGTTCTCTCTCTCTCAAAATAAATAAATAAATAAACTTAAAATAAAAAAAAAAGAAAATAGAACTACCATATGATCCAGCAATCCCATTTCTGGGTATATATCCAAAGAAAATGAAAATAGGATCTCAAAGAGATATCATCACTCCCATGGTCACTACAGCATCATTCACAATAGCCAGGATCTGGAAACAACCTAAGTGTCACTGAATGAATGGATAAAAAAGATATGGTATAAGTACTATAGTGAACCATACTGTCCTGTATATTTGAAAATTGGCTATGAGTAGATTTTATAAATTCTCACCACAAAAAGAAAAACTGTAACTCTGTGAAGTGATGGATGTGTTAACTAACCTCAGCACGGTACTCACTTTGCAATGTATGCATATACCAAATTATTACGTGGTACACCTTACACTTCCACAAAGTTATTTCTCAATCCTATCTCCATGAATGTGGAAAGAAAACAAAACTAAATGTTTCCCTGGGAATGAGCCCCGACCACAGCCCAACTCTGGCCTCTTCCCACCCCTCACTCCAACTCCCACTCACTGGATAAGGACCTGGGCTTAACAGTCAGCCTGGTCTTCCCTCCATTACATCTCTAACGACCTGATCTGAATGGTTCTCTCCTTTCATTTCCAACCCTCTCAGAACCCCATCTCTCCTGGCTCCTTATAATTTCAGTTTTGAATGGTTAGATCTAGGTGGCAGATATAGGGGAATTCATTGTACTAGTCTTCCAACTTTCTTTATGTATGACAATTGCTATGATAAAACATAGTAGGGGGCTTGCAGGGGTTCAGGGCAGATGATGTAGGGCCCTATTGCCACTTAGAGGCTTCCGTCCGGTTCTACCCGGAAAGCGCTGGGTAGGCCTGGAGGGCTTTGAGTGAAGGAATGATGTGGTCTGACATTCTGTTTCAATAGGATATGTCAGGGTTTCCTTCCTCCGTTTAAATCCGACTCGGTACAGAATAAGGAAAGTTGCAGTTCTAGTTGTAGTTTTACCAGAGCCTCTAACACGTGCCCTGAATTACACACAAGCAAAGCATAAATAGCAAATGACCTAAATCAAGTATAACACAGGAATGGCCTACAACTATCCAAAGTACTATATAAATGCTGAAGCAGAAATATAATCTTCATCTTTAAATTTTTCTAGTTATGAAATGCATCCAATCTATTTAGGATTCTGACTTCTCTCTGTGCCACTGCCCCTAGTACCGTATTAGGATTGGACTGAGAATCACCCCAGCAACTACCCTGCATGTCACTCGGTCATGGGGCTTCAGGCACCCCAATCCCAGTTCTTGTCTTCCATTGAGTACACACCTAGTACGGCATAGATGACCTGCTCAAGTTATTCCAGGAAGACGAATTGGTGACGAAGTAGTTTATAAATAAACAAAAACTAAAAATAATAATATGGAAACTAAAAGACTCAGTTGCTAGAAATCCTCTAATAACATATGAACATTTTTAGCTGCTATATGATTTGGGGCAATATACTTAAATTCACTTAGCCTTTAGTTCTTCCTTTGTGAAGGGTTACTAATACTTGTTAGTGAGTGAATAATAAAAAGCAGCACAAATTAGTTAATAAGACAAATCCTGTGAATAAAGCTTTTACATTCCTTATAAAAATGATATTGAAAAACTCAACTTGTATTCCCAAAGAAAAGAAAGATTTACTTAGGGAAAATATTTTACAATATGGATAAATATTCATATACACAATGACTAAATCTTAGAAGTAAGATAACCTAACTCTCAGAAAAACTTCCAAGTACACTGGTTTCTAGTCTGCACAATACCCTCAATTCTTTCAAAAGATCCCAGTATTATCCTCGGGGAGGTTTTATAAATGGCATTTCTTTGTGACTCTATTGGAATGTGCTGTGTCAAAGCACTACATTTGGAACCGTGACCTGAGGCATTCTGCAGTCATTGTACTACCGAAATGAACCTTGGTCTTACCCTTTATAGCTAAGCAGATGATAATCTAGCAAGCAAATACTGTAATATGGGATGGAAATCTAATACGAGCCTCAGTCACTCTGGGAATGATGGCAGATACTAAAATCGGCAAACCTCCATCACTTCTGAGCAAGCAGATTTTACTTCTTACATTCGTTGATATAAATTTTCTTTTTATCATACGAATGAATAGTGCCACTGCTGCCTTATGGCCCTGTTCTCCCAGGGATCTTTGAGTCTTTGCTTGTAACAGCCCCACACAATGAAAAAGTTGGACGCGTGACTCATACCCACATACCTGGTGGACAAATCACAGGCACCAATCCTTAGACAAAGGAGTCTAAGTATCATTAGAACTTCACCAGAAGAACAAAGTTCTACCAAACTCACTAGTCAATTCAACAAAAAACAGCCTGCCCATCCAGTGAGGTAGAATTTTTTAACTGAATTGACTGGGGATCCAGTTGATTCAATAAATGTCAACTGGCTCAATGATAGTCATAGAATAAAAGAATAAAAACATAGAGTAATCATTTAAAAACAGGATCATTACCTGATTAAGTTGAAGTTAATATTGGGATAATTCACTGAGTTACACAAGTTTCCCTGCGTTTCTGTCTTTTTTCTGTCTTCAGGTATTGAATGAGATTATACCCTCTGGGGGAAAATAAAGGTATAGGTTGAGGCCAGAAGTAATATGTACTTGGAAGCTTTTTCTTTGCAACCACAGTTGACCTTTGAACAATTTGGGGGTTAGAGGTACCAACTTCCTGTGTAGTAGAAAATCCAGGTATAACTTTTGACTCCCCAAAAACTTTACTAATAGCCTGCTGTTACTAATAGCCTGCTGGAAGTCTTACCAATAAAATAGTCAATTAACACATATTTTATATGTTATATGTATTATATACTATATCCTTACAGTAAACTGAGCTAGAAAAAAATGTTATTAAGAAAATCATAGGAGGGTGTGTAGGTAGCTCAATAGTTAAGCATTTGACTTCGGCTCAGGTTGTGATCTGATAGTTTATGAGTTCGAGCCCTGCAGCGGGTGAGCTCAAGCCCTGCTTCAGGTAAAACATGAGCCCCACCTCTCTCTCTCTTTCTCTCTCTCTCTCTTTCTCTCTCCTTCTATCTCTCTTTCTCCTTCTCTCCCTCTCTCCCTCTCTCTCTCTCTCTCTCTCTCTCTCTCTCTCTCTCTCTCTCCCCCTGGCTCATTTGCACCCTCTCTCTCAAAAGAAGAAAGAAAGAAAAAAAGAAAGAAAGAAAGAAGAAAAATCATAAAGAGAAAACACATTTACAATATTGTACTGTAAAAAAGATCCACATATAAACGGACCAACACAGTTCGAAGCCGTGTTGTTCAGAGTCAACTGTACACTACCAGAGCTTTGCAGTGTTTTTTTTTTAAATTTCTTTGTGTAGAAAATTCAAACAGATACTTGATCTACATTCCAAGCAGCTGTCTCCCTCTCAGATCTATGTGCGGTGTGTCTTTCCAGATGGGTAGGTTATTTATTTCTGATATTCACCTACTGTAAATAAAAATATATGTTCATAGAGCAAAATATTTTCCTTAAATAAACCTTTTTACTCCTCTTTATGGCCTCAAGCTGAGTAGTCTCAATATCAATTTTAATAGATAAAAATTTCATTCACGGAGCACATTTTCTTTATTCGTTCTTGCTGGGTTTTGTTATTTGTTTCCTTCTAGTCTCTCAATAACCTTTTCGGCAGATGGGGTAAGTATTCGTTCCTTTTTAAAACTCATCTATTTACACCACATGGAGACAATTTATTTTACTGCATTACCTTCTCTCCACTCTTATGAATCCCTGCACATGTAGGACCACACAATTAGTTAATGGTGGGTATGGGTAATACTGTGCATACACCAATACTAATCTATTCCCCTTGGGAACTGAGGCAGCATCCCATGGCCAAACACTTGAATATTTATGCATACATTATTAAGTACAATAAATAAAAATAATAAAGAGCACTGTATCTGTTCGGGTTAGGTATTGCTGCCATATTGTTCTTAGAGGGTTTTGGATTTGGGAGTTGCAGATAAGGGATTGTGATTATATATTCCTCTAGCCTTGTGCTCTCCAAGTCACTATGTGAAGCAACTAATAATTAATATACAATGACTACTTGTCTACCTTTTCCCCTTACTCCAAGGCTTTTCTAGAGAGCAAATCAACTTACTGATGGTCAGCAGAGAGAACCATTAACCACAAGTGTTTTCTCAATCACTTTCATTATGCACAAGACTCAATTCCCTTCTTTCTTTCACTACTCAGAGCTCAACTACACTACACAAAATCACTCCATTTTTTACCTGCTTATTTCCTTCTCTCTCCACTTCTCTGTCTTCGTTCTGAACAGTCAGAGAGAGAGGAGGAGGAATAAAGGGATAAGACCATATCACAGCAAAGTCAAGAAGAAAGAATGTGTTAAAGAGGGCAGGGTGCCCTACACTGGAAAATGCATCCAAGAGATTCAGGAGGGTGAGCACCAGGAACCTGTGACCTTGACAACTAAAAATTCACCAGTGACCCTTGAAGGAGAAGTTTCTTCCAGGTCATGGAAACGGACGCTAGAAGCAAAGAGTTGGGAAACAAGTGAATGGTGATGAAGCCAAGACAGTGAATATAGACGTAATCTTAATGAGCCAGGATCAACATCCGTTAAAACTCTTCAGAGTGTCTATGACTTCTCTGTACTGGTTCCATGTACTTTCTTATTCTTTCATTAAAACTTGCTTTTCCTCAGACCCACAACTATATGGTTAACTAATCTTCGACAAAGCAGGAAAGAATATCCAATGGAGGGGCTCAATTGGTTAAGCGTCTGACTTCTGCTCAGGCCATGATCTTACAGTTCATGAGTTCAAGCCCCACATCAGGTTTTGTGTTGATAGCTCAGAGCCTAGAGCCTGCTTCGGATTCTGTGTCTCCTCCTCTCTCTGCCCCTCCCCTGCTTGCACTCTGTCTCCCTCATAAATAAACAAAACATTAAAAAAAAGAATATCCAATGGAAACAAGACAGTCTGTTCAACAAATAGTGCCGGGAAAACTGGACAGCAACATGCAGAAGAATGAACCTGGACCGCTTTCTTACACCAGACACAAAACTAAACTCAACATGGATGAAAGACCTGAATGTGAGACAGGAAACCATCAAAACCCTAGAGAAGCACACAGGCAGCAACCTCTTTGATCTCAGCTGAAGCAACTTCTTACTAGAGACGTTGCCAAAGGCAAGGGAAACAAAAGCAAACATGAACTATTGGGACTTCATCAAGATAAAAAGTTTCTGCATGACAAAGGAAACAATCAGTAAAACTAAAAGTCAGCCTATACAATAGGAGAAGATAATTGCAAATGACATATCTGATAAAGGGTTAATATCCAAAATCTATAAAGAACTTATCAAACTCAACACCCAAGAAACAAATAACCCAGTTAAGAAATGGGCAGAAGACATAAAATATACACTTTTCCAAAGAAGACATCCAGATGAGTAACAGAGCACAAAAAGCACAAAAAGAGGCTTAACATCACTCATCATCAGGGAAATACAAATCAAAACCATGGTAAGATACCACCTCACACCTGTCAGAATGTCTAACATTAATGACACAAGAAACAACAGGTGTTGGTGAGGATGCGGAGAAAGGAAATCTCTTACGCTATTGGTGGAATGCAAACTGGTGCAGCCACTCTGGAAAACAGTGTGGAGCTTCTTCAAAAAACTGAAAATAGAACTACCCTATGATCCAGCAATTGCACTATTAGGTATTTATCCAAAGTATACAAAAATACAGACTTGAAGGGTATGTGCACCCCAATGTTTATAGAAGTATTATCAACAATAGCCAAACTATGGAGAAAATCCAAATGTCCATTGGCTGATGAATGGATAAAGAAGATGTGTGTGTGTGTGTGTGTGTGTGTGTGTGTGTGTGTGCGCGCGCTTGCTCAATGGAGTATTACTCAACCATCAAAAAGAATGAAATATTGCCATTCGCAACAACATGGATGGAGCTAGAATGTATTATGCTAAGTGAAATAAGTCAGATAAAGACAAATACCATATGATTTCACTCATATGTGGAATTTAAGAAACAAAACAGATGAACATATGGGAAGGGGTGGGAAGAGAAGAGAGGGAAACATACCACAAGAGACTCTTAATGATAGAGAACGAACTGTATCATTTCAGTTTTAGTATATGTGCTGCTGAAGTGAGTGCTGATAGAGGACAAACTGAAGGTTGATAGAGGGAGGTGAGTGGGGGATGGGCTAGATGGGTGACGGGTATTAAGGGAGACACTTGTGACGAGCACTGGGTGATGTATGTAAGTGATGAGTCACTGAATTCTACTCCGGAAACCAATATTGCACTGTATGTTAATTAACTAAAATTTAAATTAAATTTTAAAAACTGAGGGAAAAACCTGCTTTTCCTCAAACATTAACGATAAAATATAATCACAGCTAGTTCTTCTGAAATCACGTGTTTTCATTAAATTATTGGCATTATAACAGTTTGTCTTCTAATATTTTATATCATAAATGTACAATATGTAAACTATGTCATGGATTAATATGCTCCTGTGACATATTTATATGGGGAACATCTTTCCTAAATCCAAGGAACTGACTAGCAAACTAATAGCTTGAGCCATAGGAAATTGCCATTTTTGGAGATCAAAAAATGATTGCATAGCTGGAAGTTTATCCGATTCAACCTTAGAAGTTTCCAAGTTCAACCTTGATACAAACTGAATGCTGCCACAATACTTCATTGTTTACCAATTATGGTGGGCTGTGAATTAATGGTTTATGATGACAAATGGAGTCCAGGGAGTGACTAACACATTAATCCTAATAGGACTTTTGCTAAATTTTCCAAATAAGGGCTACTTGTTCACTATACCGAGGCACCTGACAGTGGCATTTCTACGCCCGCCTGCCCATGGCGGTTAGTGTTCACCTTTGTTCTACGCCATGTCCAGGAGCTCATGTTCCACTCCTTCCAATGGTCCTGGATGTGACCTAGCCCTGTTGTTCTGGGAACCTACTTTCAGACTGGGCCAAAAGACATCAGACACTCAGGAAAAAACTAGGAGCACTCTCTTTAGGTCTGATTAAATATCTCCCTTCATCCAACACCCCCTCCATAGTATTGTCATATAATCACTAATTTTCAAAAACTATAAATGACATCAAGGAGTAACTCTGGAAAAATCACATGTAGGGACACAGTTGTCATCTCATTACTGGCAAACCTCTCCCCTACTTCCCAGTAGACTGGCACCAACCTTTTGTGCCCTGCTACTGCCCCCACTGTGCTATAAGAAAGAAGAGACTAATGTGTTTTATAAGTTGGTTCCTAATCTGTACCCATAACTGTTATAAAATTCCTTTTTAAACAATGCTATAAAGAGAAAAAAATAACCCAGTAAATAACAGCTAGAAATCATTTATTTGTTCATTCATTCAACCTCAAATTCCCTAAAATAGAATGGTATTCTTAGTAATAAACTTAATCTTGTCATAAATAATGAATGGGTCCCTTCTAAAATATTCCTCCTCTGTTTACATTTCCTGAACCTAGCGTGATATCTTACATAGAATGGACATTCAATAAATTGAGGCAGAAAGGAAGGAAGGAGCAAAGGATAGTAGGAAAGAACGGGGAAAATCTTCCTCGTATTTGTTTATATAACTGAGTTAACTAAATATGCAGTACTTTTTATTAAGAAAAACAAGATGTAAAATGGGAAATAAACTATTATGTAAAGGGGCCCCAGGATTTTGAAATAAGGACTAGGAATTTGGACTCTGAGGGATTTTTTACTCTTTTTGGTTCTCAAGCTGGGTTCTCTCCCATTCTTTGTTGCTTATCCGGGAATGACAAATGTGCGTATTTCACTTAGTGATATTCACATCTAGAATCTGATCACAGATCGTTCAAAGTGCAAGAATTCACAGCATTCTTTAATATAGTCATGTTTGTATTGGTTAGTCCTTATGGGAAACATGGAAGGCAAAACCACACCCAAAAAAGCCCCCACAAAAGTTAGCTGCATTTACATTTCTTCTATGAAACAAATCCAGATATCACCCTTTTTTCTTAAAGTGACAGTTTTCAGACCCTTCTGTCTTTCCAGTTTCATCGCAGTTTTTGTTAAGGACTTGGAGAGTGGATGACAACTGTATTTCCACTTGCTTTACACCATTTTATTTCCAGTACATATCACCTCACAATGTGCTCCGTTGTGATACATTACAAGATCATTAAATTAAAAATGAAAGGTGTGGTTGATGATTGACTGCTCTCTAATTACCCAGAGTGTTTGTCAAAGGCAGTAGGCAGAAGACATCAACCCCACTTTGCTGTTATATTGACTGTCAAGTTCATAGCACATTTCTGCTAGCATAGAAAACTTTCCCAACAAGGATATTTAGTGGAGCAGACCTTTGCAAGTGGAATAAATCCCCTCAGCATCAAAATAAACAGACAGTGAAGAAAATGATCTAGTGATCAAATTGGTTCATCCCATGTCTTCAAAATAAGAAGCCTATCTCGAATCAGCGTTTCTTGACCTGTTTTTTCCCCATTGCTGAGTCTTTTTAGACATCTTTTCCTAAAAGCTCATCCAGAAAATGTTAATACCATAGTTATGCTTTTTTATCTGTTTATGTGCAGTGGTCCTTTGGCGGACCATAAACCACTGTAACACCTGAACTTTTTTTTCTTGCCACTAAGAACAATTTCCACCATCTCAAGAATGCACGTCTCGGATTCTGCCTGCTAGTGTACACTGAATTCTGATGATGTTTCGCCAATTCTATATGCAAAGCTACCCTGTTCTGGAGTACACAGCTCAAGGACAGAAAATGGTTCTTTACTAAATCATAGATTGTCAACTGAGAGCAAATCTGATGCCTCTCCTAAAAATGAGGAAGCCCTAATAATATTAAAGAGCATACGGTTCCCAAGTCAAAATGGTGTCCAAATTCAAAATCTAACACCCACAAAGCCAAACTCCTCCGTGTACAGGCAGAGGGGCAGCCTTGTTCTCAGAAAGGAGAAGATGATGAGCTTGCCAGAGCCACCATTGCATTTACTTATTTAGTGGCACACACTGATTGAACTTTCTCTATGTAGGCTTTCCGCTCCATGAGGACAGTGGTTATGTTCGATTTTGCTCACCCCTGTAGAATAAAGGAAAGAACAAAGAAAGAATAAAGGAGAAAGGAAGAAAAGAGGAAGACAAGGTACTGTGCTAAGTGATTTGAACACTGCCTCCAAGAACATATTTAGTGTGAAGATACAGATAGGTAAAAACAAATAAAGTAAAATATTATGATCTTAATTAAAAAGATGCATGGCTATCGTAGGGTTACAAACCAGTGGTTAATTCTGTCTGGTTAGAAGCAGGACAAAAGTGAAGTGGGTTAGGAGAATGTCCATGGAGACAAGGCTGTATTAGGGCTTCTGTGGGCCCCAGGGTACTCCTGCCTTTATGGTCTCCTTTCTCCATAAAAACACATTTAAATAAAACTGTAAAACAGCAAGATGAGTATAATCATCTGGGCAGTCTAGGAGCATATCCAGCAAAGACCTCCAGGAGGAGCAAGCAAGACAGAAAGGCTAAGGACAAGCTGGAAGAGTAGCTGAAAGACAGGGAATAGTGTAGCGAGAACAGCTTGTTCGAAGGCCTGAAAGTGACAGATTCGTTATGATTGGGTGACAGAGTGAGAGACAGAAAGAGGAGCAGGGTGAGAGACGAGAGGAAGGTAGAGGTCAAACCACAGCAGGTCCTGTGTTTAAAGAGTCTGGCTTTGAGGCGGCTGAGTGGCTCAGTCGGGTCAGCATCTGACTTCGGCTCAGGTCATGGTCTCACAGTTCATGGCTTCGAGTCCCACATTGGGCTCTGTGCTGACACAGTGAAGCCTCCTTGGGATTCTCTTTCTCTCTCTCAAAATAAATATATATAAATAAATACACTCAATAAATAAAAATAAAAAAATAAAGAGTCTGGCTTTATCCGAAGGATAATAAAAAGCCATTTAAAAGCATCTATGTCAGGAATCAACAGGATCAGGTCTGCATTTGGGGTATTCATTCAAGCTACATTACAGCCAAAGGACTGGAGAGGGTGCGGGGTCACCAGGCCTTCTCTTCAAGGCTCACGTTCCTATCTCTAGCTTCTGGAAACGTTGGCTTTTGAAGGCTCACGGCTGATCCCGTCAATGGGAATTGCCCCCAGTCACAGGGAACTGCCTTTCCTAAGAGCAGACCTTCTCCCAGAGAGCACCGATGGCCGTGACTGCCTAATGTGGAGATACAAAGGCCCAGCCACCTTATCGGAATCAGAGATAACCTCAGCTCCTAAGCTTCTTGAAGGAACAGCTGAAGCCTCTACTGTAACCATGTTGCTGGCCACCTGTCCCTCTGCCTAATCCTACTCTATGAATTTCCTATTGCTGCATAACACATGACTGCAAACTTAGTGGCTTAAAAAACACACATTTATTCCCTCACAGTGTCCATGGGTTAGGAGTCTGGGCACATCCTAACTGGGTCCTCTGCTCAGACTGCAATCCAAGTGTTGACCAGACTGCATTCTCATCCGGAGACTTGACGGGGGCAAAATCCACTTCCAAGCTCACACCAGTTGTTGACAGAATTTACTTCCTTGTGGTTGAAGGACTGAGGACCTCAGCCTCTGGCTGACTGTTGGTCAGAGGCCGCCTTCAGTGCTGAGAGGCCACCAACATTCCTAGAGACGGCTCTCAGTTTCTTCCACGTAGGCTTTTCCAACATGGCCGCTTATGTAGTCAAGCCCGCAAAGAGAGTCTCTAAATACGTCCGCTAGCAAGATAGACTCAGACATGATATAAAGTAATTGCAGGAGTAACGTCTCCTCCTCTTTGCTGTCTTCCGTGCATTAGAGGGAACTCACCAGTCGCATCCTCACTCAATGGGAGGCGTGAACCTTAGGACATGGCAGACATCTTAGAGCCTATTTGCCACACCTGTCTTCCTCACTTCTTACAGGTGCATCTCCTGAGCGCATTCCCCAGTAAACCGTCTGCTTGCGATGACCCATCTTGGAGTCTGTATCCAGAGAGCAACACTGGGGCAGGGGAGGGAGTTAGAAACTGGTGTGGAAACATCAATTATGGTTGATAGCAGTAGGAGACTGAGCAGTGAATTTTCATTCTATTCATAAATGTGTAATAATTTATTATTAGAATTTAGAAGAATCATGGCCTATCTGGAAGTGAAATGAAGTGTACTACGTTGTCTTCAAAGCAAGGATATGCACAACAAAAATAATTCATTTCTAGGGCTGTAAAATAGATTACACATAACTAATAAAGAAATAGGTTTACTGATTTCCACAGCATGAAAATAAACTCAGACCACAGTCAGTCACATAATTAAAAAGAGGTGATTAGCACTTTATTAAATTCACATAGATTGTACTTTTACAAATTGCAGAAATAGTCAGCAAATGGGGCTACACTATTAGAGACTGATAGAGAATAAATAAGTATTCATGTGATAACAGGATCAAATTTCAGTTCATGTATTGAACTCCCATTTTCATCTCTCAGTTATAATCATTATTTTTTATTCTTGCTTACTTAGTCATATACAGAGTGATCCAAACAATAAAAAAATCCATTCCCAAAGATTTATATACCATATTATAGGTATTCTCCACTGGAAAAAATATTTCTCTTTAGGTCTTCAAAGTGTGAAAAATATATATATATATGTAGTAGCCTGACCTTCTTTCTGGAAATGCTTAACACGAATGCATTTTTAAACCAATAACTAAAGACACATGACTACACTTACACATTGTGTTGTCAGTGAAATATTGTGGAATATCTTGAGGAGTCAACAGCTTATGATTCCAAAGGTCTTCATCGGTATAACTGATTGCATTTTACTTTCATGCACACTAAAAATTTCTTACAAGAGAAGAATGGTGAAACAAAATATACAATCTGCCCTTGATCATTTATAATGCTCAGCAGTTGCACAGAGACACGTGTTGGGTTGCCTGGGGGACCAAATCAGCAGCCTTTCAGAGAGGGGTGAGCCGCTCATCCTCTGTCAGGAAGGCGTCGTTAATGCGCCCTCCCTTGGTGTCCAGAGGGTCGCAGGGGATGCCATTCTCAATTGTGATCGTGTTTTCACACTTCTCCTCAGTGTCATCCACTTCAGTTGGTCCTTTGCTCATCCTAAATGCACACAGAAAGAAGGACTGGGATCTAGGAAGAGAAATACTGGTTTTCTGTACAAACATGGAGAGCAGGAAAGGGAAGAGGAACCGTAGAATGAAATAATTGATGACATTCTATATTTTCAAATAAATTTCAAAGACCATAACGAACTAATGAGGTGAAAGTTGCTACCAAGATAAGAAGTCTGCATGGATGATATATACATAGTGATCAGAACAAGTGGTCTTATTTAGAATACTAAAATAAATATGCATGAATATGTATATGAGCAAATAAATATTTATATGAATGAATGTGTTTGCACACACACACAAACTGCATGAAAGGATGTGAAGAATATGTGTGGCAAATTAGCAAGTTAAAAAATTAAGCCCTAGGAGAACTTAACAAAAATTGAATTCTAAAATAGTAATAAATTCCTCTCACAGGATTTGACAAATAGTCTACAAATGTTGAGTGGAAATCCAATTGAAATGAGGCATCAAGAATCAACTCACATTCCTTTGCAGAAAAGAAGTAACCATTAAAAAGTGCAGGTATCATTGCTTGGCTCTACTCATTACAAAATAGTTGCATTCATTTGTAAATTGGGTTTTTGGAACCCAGAACACATTTTACTAATTACATTACAACTCAGGGCTAAAATTCCAGGTCATTTCCCAAAAAAACTCTATATGACAGTATAAATCTTTGAGTTCCTCATTCTCAGACCCTTTGTAGACTCTGCTTAGTCCTACCCTATATTTCCTTGGAGTGTGGAAAGCTGTAGCCTTGAATTTAAAGGGTCTTCTGTCTTTTGTGAAAGACCAAGACACTGAGCCAATTATTCTTGTTATCAAGGAAGGTAAAAGAAGAAAAAAGAGGTGGGTACCTCTAGGCAACCACAAAGAAGGGCAGTTTCCCTGAGGTTTCTCACAAGTTAGATGTTTGGGCATCATGGAAGTATGATTTTGGGCATGATGCTCCCAGACTTGCCAGAGATGCTTTTGTTCCAGGAATCTGTGGAAACTTCAAAGAGACAGACCCAAATGGATTACACTGCTGGAAATGTGGGTGTTGCTGTGGTGACCAGGATGCACTCCCACCACTATGGAAATCCCTTAGAATCTTGGTGAGTCTCTGGTAAATGACCAGGTGGCAAAGATGCCCCAGTGATGACTGAGGTAGAGCTTCGTATTAGTCCTGCATGAAAGTCCATTTTAATGTGTTTTAAAGAATATGGTGGAGAAAGGGAGAGAAAAGAGCTCTTACTTACACAATAATGACAACTAATACAGAAAGAGTAACAGAAATAGAAAATCACCACTATAATAATAATTCATTCTGATGAGGTTCATCAATGGATCTTCAAGCATTGAGTAAAGCATGGTTAGGGAACAGAATATTCACATGGTCTCACTGTACCACCCCCACAAGCAATGTACTAATTATAAAGAGATATTTGTATTTTGTCAAGGAAGAAATCTGGTGAACATCCCCAACAATGAGACAAATTGACAGTGCCTCCAGATTTGATGCACTGAGATTTTATTTGTTTACTTGTAAAATTGTGTATTCTGTGTTCCTATCCTGCCCTATCACCACATATTTTTACCTGAATCTGGCAGGAGGAAGTAATCAGACAAATCCAAATTTTAAAATATTTTATATAACAGCTGATCTGGACTCAGCACAGAGTAGGCACTCAAGTGATATGCTTAGAGTTGGATGGACAGACACATGGATAGTTGGCTAGCTAGTTAGATGGATCAGTGGCTGGTTGGATGGATGATAAATGGATCGATGGATGGATGTGTGAACTGATGTTTTAGGCAAAGTTACAGAGACAGTAGGCCAAGGTAGATCTTGAATGGGATTCACCACAGAAAGAGAAGGAAAGAAGAAAAGAAGGAAAGAAAGAAGAAAAGAAGAGGGAAGAAAGGACACATACACACATAATATTTCCTGTATCTCTTGTATTGTTGCTTTTCCAAATGAATGGAGGAAAACATTTGTTTTCCTACCTTAGAAATCAGTAGTATAGATTTTGCAAGGGTTTGCTGATGGTTTATTAGAGAACTCCAAATGGCTGAAGTTCATAAAGAAAGGTACAGTATCATTCCAATACGGGAGATCCCGCTGTCATCACTTGAAAGTATTTTGCTATTGGATATGCCACAATCGAGTGTCACAATTTATCTATTAACTAATCCATCAGGCATCACAAAAGAATGGGGGAGAACTAAAAAGAAAGATGCAAACCAATGAGGACAATTTTGTCTTCTTTAGAGGAAGGACTTCTCAACCAAAAAGAGTCTGGGTGAAACAGCTATGGACGTATATGTAAAGGAGCTGTGTCAGTGGCAAATTAGGTACATGCCGTGCTCTTGCGACCTTAGATCTAGTTGTTCAGAGTCTTGGCATTGCTGGGCTCCACAAACTGCAATGTCAGGAACTTGGTGGCTGGACACGATAAGCGGCTCAAAGGTTATGTAACAGTAAGACAGCACTTTGTCACAATTCACAGTACGCACTGTAATAAACCGATTCGCTGCCTGCGCCTTGCTCGTACTAACAATAATAAAACAGAACCATGTTTCTGGATCATTCTGATTTGATGTTCTGTTAAAAACATGAATTCTTTTTCCTGAAAAATAAAACGGAGTGTTAATGACTGCTGCTGTTCCTGCATTGTCAGGTGGGTCACAAAGACTTTTCAGCAAGTAACAAAAATACCTGAAAGTAGCTCCTAAGAGCCTTGAGAGCAGACATTTGTCATAAATCCAGAGAGAAAGGGAGCAAAAGAGGGGACAAAAACCATCACGTGACCCTTGGGACTAGGGGGTATTGAGAAGCAGGGTTTGTTCAAAATAAAGTAGTGGTGACTAAAAGCAGGAGAACATTTCTATCTCCTTTCAAAGAGGACAGAGCTGAAGAGCCAAGGCTCAAGAATGGCCAGAAAAACAACAGACGACAGACAATTATGATTTTAAAACAGAATAGACTTAATTATTGGGGAATTGGGAGTGTCCTCATAATCAGTACAAATGATTCCTGGGGAAAATATCGGTGTTACTGGAATGATTTCAGTCGGCACCGCAGTCCAGTGAGACTGATGGCCTGTGGGACCCAGCCCGTTTGGTTTTAAATACGGTGACTACTACTTTCTAACCATGCGACTCTAGGCAGGTTGCTTTGTGTCTGCCATGCGGTAGTGATACTAATAATAATTAGTATCTATTACATGACAGAAACCAGACTAAGCGCTTTGTAAACATCACCTCAATTCCTATTGCGATATTATACGGATTTTATTATGATCCCTGTTTTTCAAATAAAGGAGCTAACACTCAAATATGCAGAGCAGCTTGTCTTTGAGAATGAAACAAGAGTGGTCTCACCAGGGAACTAGAACTCTATTTAATCTTCCCAGGATTCATTCAAAACACATATTTGATTCATATTGAGTATGTACATTTAAAAACAGCAAAGGAAAACAATTATTAGCTATAACATTCCTGATTTTATGTACGTATCTATTATTAAGACCATTGACTTAATTAAGAGTTTACATGAATGTGAAGGTTCAGTATATGAAATTGTTGGCTGAGCCCCAACCCCTTGTGTGAAAAGCAGTATCTGTAGAAATCGAAATATATTTCTGTTTACTATTGACCTTATAGGAATAGAAACAAAACCAGAAAGGAACCAAGTGAATTTACTAATGACTCTGCTCAACTTTGAACACTAGTTACGGTTTTATGTGCTGAGTCTTTAACCTGACTTTGTTACCAAGTACAAGACCATAATCTCCTCATGGGCAAGGCCCATCCGTGTTATCTGTGTATGTATCTTCCATGGTAAATACCAGAGCGCCTATGACACAGCAGATGGTTGATAAAGGAATAAGATATTTTTACCTCTTTGGGCCTTGGCTTCTGGAGAGATGAATTTAGATCATTGTTAAGATCCTTTCCTAAGACCCTAACATTACAGTCTATTTACATACAGGATTCATAAATTAATCCTACTATATACATGCAAGTCTGAAATCATGCTGTGTCACTGTGTCTCCTTTTCCAGCACAGTCCCAGGTTATATGTTAGGACTTTTAACTGCTTTTTGATGGTGATGCTAGTAACTTGCATTGCTTTAGCACTTTCCAGTATGTAAAGCACTGGTGCGTATTCCCTGACTTTGTCTTCTTATAATCACAGCTACTTAAGAAAAATATTCTTATCCTCATTTTCCATATGTGAGCTGCTCAAGATCACTCAGCTAGTAAATGCCGGGGCCTGAGATTGGAACCCAAAACCAAGAGTACGGATCCAGTGCTTTCTCCTAAAGCACACGTCGCAGCAACTTCATCACCATGATCACTGTCACATCACCATCACAACCATCACTGTCATCATCATTGCCATCATCATAAAGCTGGCCAGAGATCGAAACCATCTGCTTGTGGGCTGGGCGAGACACAGATCCAGTCCAGACGTCACCACAGAGTAAATGCAGTCTGTCTTGGGCACCTGCCCACCTACCCAGCTGCCTAAGTATTTCCCAAAAGTAAATTAAAAAAAAAAAAAAACCAAATCTTTTTCCAACGTTTTTTTTCCCTCCAACAGTTCTCCCATTTCCACAAACTGCTATTCTCAACTAGATGGAAATAGAGAAGCACCGTCATCAAACTATTTCCCAAGGAGGTGGCATTTGCGCCGGTGTGCTGGAGCCAGCTGGCATGGGCTTGCCAGAGGTGACTGTTAAACATTCAGAAAGTTCACACTTGATAGGAAATCAGCAAATGCTAAAAATCAGGGTATTTTTTTTTTTTTTAGAAATCTGGTTAACCAGTTCACCACTATTACAGTAAAGAATAACCCTAATAAGATCATTTGCCTTTTAAAATAGGTATTAACTAATAAAATCCCAAACAATGAGCCACTGCACTAGAAAATTTGTTTACAGTATCATGGCAATTTCTGGATGGAAAAGAGATCCTTTTTCAGCATCTTTTAGTCACAGAAATGGGTTAAGCTGAGCTTGAATAATAATAATTCCTGTTTATTTAGCGCATACTATGTCCTAGGTACTTCACGTACATTTATCTCTCCCAATCCTCACAGAAGCCCTGTGAGAGATTTTCTTCCTACTACAGAGGGCAGAACAGCCCCATGGAAATCAGATGACTTGACCAAGGTCATTCGGCTAAAGGGTATATAGTTGGTGTTTGAGTTCGCCTAGTTTGGCTTCTCATGACTGCAAATGAATAATGAATGTAATGCTGTTACTGACCCAGGCAGAAGACTCATCAAAGCTTTACTGGAGAAATCTCAAGAGTAAGGTGAGGTGTGCATATACCTTAGATGGCAGTGGCACTCTTCTCCACGGAAGCACACTGGTAACTTAGATGACCCCACAGGCTGTCCTTCTAAGTCTAAGGTTTTGCGTCATGCAAACCATGTTCATTAATATCCAATGCATGGGTTTGATTATTGGACAAGTCTCTGTCTTCCTCATGACTGAAGGCACTGGGGGCAACTCCTGCTTTCCCATGACTAGGAAGGGCTCTCGCCACAACCATCAGGGCTCTCCCCACTTCAGACCGCACCCTCCGTACACCTGCAAAGCAATACTTTGCCCAGGAGAAGCCCACCACAGGCTTAAAACACAACAAATCAATTTGTTTTCAGAAGGCTGTCATAACTGTCCCGACTATATTTGCCACTTAGTGACGCTCTCCAGGTTTATGCAAGAGATCTGTCTGTTTTCCTAGTCTGAACATGAAATAAATTTGCGAAAACAGGGTTGTGACAACAGCCTCACTTCTCCCAGGTAACAGATTATGACGCTACACACCCAGTGATTATAGTACCGCAGAATCCGCTCAGCAGGAAAGAGATAGCACAAGCTGGAAGACCGGCAAATGGCAGGATAATAAAATAACAGTGAGAGCTAACACTTATTGAGCGCTCGCCGTGGGTCAGGCACCACTCTAAGCACACCACGGCATTAACTCTTTTGACCCCACCACGTTCATTATTTACAGTATGCCTCACTGTTGCTCTAGAAGAGTTATCTATGCACAGGCAACAAAGATTTAACCAACTCGACTCTGGCACCACAAAGCGTATTCTCCTGAGCCTGGTTTCCCTGACTCATCGCCTGTGCTTCCTGATATGCAAAGAGTTCACGGGTTACATACATGAGCAGAATCTAGGAGATAAAGACTTTGAATCTAAGCAGTCGCAGAGTCCATGCTTCTAACTCCTACACTATATTGTGCTAGTGAGAAAACTGGGAACCAAGGAGATGAAGTGCATTCACAGATGTTACGATCCTTAGGAACCATAGGAACACAGCATTCTAGGATTGATACGAAACTTAAAAATACTTTTTTATTAATTTATTTTTTTAATGTTTATTTATTTTTGAGAGAGAATGAGACAGAGTGTGAGCAGAGGAGGAGCAGAGAGAGAGGGAGACACAGAATCGGAAGCAGGCTCCAGGCTCTGAGCGGTCAGCACAGAGCCCTACGCGGGGCTTGAACTCACCAACCAAGTGATCATGACCTGAGCCGATGTCCGCCACTTAACCGACTGAACCACCCAGGAGCCCCAAACATATTAAGCGTAAGTATTCAAATACTGCAAGGGAATCTTTCTTACACTGTGAACAAAACTCAAAACAAAACAAATTAACAACCTGTCCCAAGGCTCTTTGTGTTACATGTCATGCCAAGATGAAGAAAGTCGAGCAAGCACAACTTGACCTTAATCTCTCAGTTTAGTTTAGGAACTAGACACAAATCTCCTTTATTCCAGAGCACTTCACTTATCATTTGTGAAAAGAAATTTATAAAAGCCAATATTTAAAATGATTCCCTTCTGCCAGTAACTAGAGTGAGACATATGGAAAGGAGTAAACCCCCAGAGAAACATTTAGTTGAACACACACTTGGCCAAACTCATCCCACGTGTCTATGCGAGCACCAACCCTTTTGAAAACCAACACCATGTCCCTGTGATTCCCACTTACCTGAATTACTCTTCCTTGGTATCAGAAGAGAAGGTTTTAGAAGATAAAATGGTCCAATGAAGAGTAAGGGCTCTCTCTGGATCAGAGGTACTTGTAAACAAAATTATTGTTTCCTTTCATCACACTGAGAAATCCTATCTCCTCTCCTCCTGTGCTCCTACCTTAGTAACTCTCCCACTGGTCAGCAATTCTGCCTTGAAGTAATCGCAGTAGTTTAGACAGCAAAGTTTGCAGGTGCCCCAGAATCCAGATAAATGAACTCGGGCAGTAGGAATCTCTATAAAGTAGTTAAGTTGGAAACTCTCAAACTAGGTGAATCAGAATTACCTGGATATTCATTACAATACATCCCCTTCACTGATTATGATGTAGAAGGTCTGCAGGAGGGCAAAGGAACCTAAATGTTAAACAAGTGTTTCAGGTGATTCCGATATAAGGTGTTGATTCAAAGGTCACTTCTAGGGCTGTGGTTCCATATAACACCACAGACAGTAGGGGGACAAGCGATTGTTGAGTGGAGGTAAGTATGAAAGCACAAAAGTATCTGCCCGCCTGAGAAGTCTGCTTAGCTTTGTAAATCCACCTTACAGAATCATAACACGGATATTAAAATCAATTCTTGATATGAAATATTCATATGGTGTAGAACAAAGAAAAAGATAATAATGAAGGAGTCATAGTTAGTAAGGGACACTGGACTCCAAAAAGTCTCTAAACACAAGAGCCTAAGTGACATTTTGTGAATCACCAATATTTTCAAAGTTTCAGATTTAAGGCATTACCTTCAGCTTGGGGAAGATGCGCTCCTTATTTTCCCAAGCCGTGAGGAAATAGGAAAATGGTCTTTAAATCACTCCCTTTTAGTATCTTACCTTCTACGTTGCCGGATTCCTGATAAAATCAATAGCATGACTGCGACTATGACGATGCAAAATATCACGCCAAATATAATAATCCAGATGGGCACAGATGGGTCAGTGGGTGGAGCAAGAGTGGAAGGAATTTTTAAAAATTCCAGAGTCTGGTCATTCAAAAAGAAGGCACTGTTGATCCGATTCCTACTCATTCTAGGATACAGCGATGATCAAAAACAAATAAAACAAGAGAGGAAAACAATTAGAAACAGAAGGTCCAGAGCCATCTCTCCCCGTTTATAATTATCTCTAGAAACAGAGCCTCCCTGTAGCAAGAGACTTGAGGTTGACTAGACAGTTGGGTGAGGGCAATCATGCTGTGGCCCTCTTCCCGCAGGGCCGGCTGCCACGGAGAGGCACGTGTACTGCCCTCCACACGTGTGCGTGTCCTAGAGGTGACAGGAAGCCCCGAGCTTCATGCTTTCCCCACCATGTTTGACTTCCTGAAGCATGTGGTGAGTACAGGAACGGACACGTGGTACAGGAGATTTGTTCAGGAAACTGCAAGTGGTTCCATATGACTATAGTGACTAACTGGTGCTTGAGGAGGCCAAACATCTAGAAAATTATCAAGGTAAATGAGTTCCTCTTCTTAGGGAAAATCTGCATTAATAGTGATGGCAGCAGTTATGGAGGGGTTGGTAGCAAAGACTTACTTGAATGAAACCAAATAAGTGAATTTCTAACTGGAATTTGCAAACTATGTGGGATTTCTTAGACATAGTGTATGGCCTTTACTGAGTTCACACTAGGCAAGCTGACTTCATCTACCTCTGGAGCAGCAATGGAAAATACAGATATAATGTTAGCCTCATGTGTGACTTCAAACTCTCTAGGAGTTGCGATTTAAGAAAAGTAAAAAGAAACTGGTGAAATTATTTTAATTTTTTTGAATTTTAAGTAGGCTCCACAACCAACATGGGGCTTGAACTCATGACCCTGAAATCAAGAGTCACATGCTGGCTTGACTGAGCCGGCCAGGCACCCAAAATTATTTTAATAATTTTTTTGGCAAATATATCCAGGAAAATATAATTGCAACCTGTAATCAAAATTGAGTTGGTTCACATTTTATTTTGTACTCAATCTTTGAAAGTTGACATGTACTTTATACTTAGGGCATAGCTAATCTTGGACTAGCTACATTTCGGCTGCTCAATAGCCACATTTGGTGGGTGACTACCATTTTGTACAGCTTAAGCCTTGAACTTGACAGTAATGGCTTGAGAATCTCTGCAGACTGGCACCAAGCTATCAGGAAAGACCTCCTTTAGCAAATAAAAATCTATGTTGAGGCATTATTATTCATGAATGAGAAAAAGAATCCCAGCCAGAAAATCTACATACAGCAGGGGATAATTCCAGTGTAGTTTTCTTTTATCAAACTATGGAAAGTTTCCCTTTTTCTATGCACTATTATTGGTAATCTGGGAACAGAAACCTCTCCACATAATAATGAACCCCACAACTAAGGTATAATTCAGAGTAAAATGAGACGTTACTCTGTATTCTCATTCTATCTTCCGGTTAGTGAACACTTTGCTGTTCTTTTGTCTCTCAGGCTCATGAGAAGTTCTAGATCAGGGGTGCCTGGGTGGCTCAGTCAGTTAAACGTCTGACTTTTGCTCAAATCATGATCTCACTGTTGGTGGGTTTGAGCCCCGTGTCGGGCTCTGTCCTGACAGCTCAGAGCCTGGAGCCTACTTCAGATTCTGTGTCTTCCTCTCTCTCTCTCTCTCTCTCTCTCTCTCTCTCTCTCTCTGCTCCTCCCTCAATTGTGCTGTCTCTCTCTTTTAAAAATAAACATGAAAAAAAACGTTTTAACTTAAAAAAACACATCCACCTTCCAGATCAGTACAGACTAAAACTCCAGCCACCACTGAAATCCCCAATAGGTGTCAGTCACTATAGACATCTTCCAGCCAAGACTGGCCTGAGAAGGCCAGGCCCTTACAACAGAGCTAAAACAGACATCTTAGAACCGGTGGCTCATTCCCTCCCGTGACCCCGGAAGCGCGGACACTCTGGTGGAGAGAAAAACCATCACTGGGTGTGATGGCAGCGTGCCTGGGTTCAAGTCATCACTCTTCATATTTCTAGTGTGGTGGCCTCACCAAACCAATTCATCTCCCTGAGCCTCAATTCCCTCCTTTATAAACTGAGGATAATAATAATTACTCAAAAATAACTGGTGTTGATATTGGTGTAGGAACATGCTTTATTGAAGCAGGAAGGGCTACACGAATATCCGTGGAACTAGCATTATTTGGTCCAACTCCACGGATCCCTCAGCCCCACAACGCCCGTCACCTGCCTTCTCGCCACCATCTCCTTGCTCTTCCTGCTTTGTTCTTTCTTGCTACGTTCCCTTTATTTTTCATATAATCCTGGTGAGAGCGACGCGTTCCCCGACACAAATTCTCTTTCTATTGGCCATCCTCACCCCCTTAATAGCTTCTCCTGCTAGGAGCTTTGACAGAGACGTTTCGTTGTGAACACACTCATTTATACCCCCACCTTCCCCTCAGACACTCACTCTGCTCCCTCAGGCTCATGGAGGTCTTTAACCGCAGGGCCTCACTTTCCTTGTGGCCCTCACAGGGCCTGAATAAAATTCCTTTTCATGTGAAATACACTGTTCTTATTTCTTACTCCCTAAGGGCTGAGTCGTTACACTGTGTTTTAGGGGCAGGTGTGCAGAAACAATACAGGTCAAACCTTCCTGCTAAAGCAGATTAAGTCATTTCCCACTGGTACGGATCCTCCATGCCTTCCCCTGAGCAAGGGAGATGGGTGACTGTTCACACAAAAACCTTTGGCATTTGATCATATACTCATTATCTTCCATGTTAATATTTTACAGTGAGCAAATAAATTCTTTCACTAGATATTTCTCCTTGGTGAGGAGCATAACGTGTATTTCGGGAACTTGTTGAGGGGCGCTATTTTGTTTCACTCTTTTTTGAGAAAGAGTTGGTTTCCTGAACTCATTCTTCCAATACACCTTTGCCCAACATTAATCATTTGAGGGATGGAAAGTTCTGACATGCATAAAATGCACAGTAGGTGAAGTAAAAATAAACTGCATCCTTCCTCTTCTTTGAAGTTAAGAACACATTTCAGTTTTGAAAGTTTGTTATGATCACAAGGAGAGGAGACAAACGCTCAGGAAAAACTGTGTAAAACTTGAAACTGGATAATAAAAAGATATTACTGAGGGTCTGGTGAATACACCTTTCTGGTCGATTTACAACTTTTGTTTTTCTTTGAGTTATTTTTTTTCCTTTTTATTTATTTATTTTGAGACAGAGCAGAGAGAGAGAGGGAGAGAGACAATCCCAAACAGTCTCCACACCTTGCAAGGCCCAAACTCGCAGAACCACAAGATCATGATCTGAGCTGAAACCAAGAGTTGGACATTTAACCAACTGAGCCACCCAGGTGCCCCTGTCTCTGAGTTATTTTGCAAGTCTGTAAGTAGTAGGAAACTGATATAATGTAAATGATTTTTGTCCATAGAAAATCAAGTGTCTGGTGGAATATGATTGATTACTATTTTGATTCCTATATATGCTTGGTTTCTTGAAGTCTCCTTTGAACCGGTTTTAACATTTTCCTAGTTCCCTCTTTAATTAATGAGACAATAAAATCCTTACTGGCATCTATTTTTAATTTATATTGCGGTCATGATTTTACCTTGTTGTTTTAAAAAAGTATCCTTTAAAGAGAAAGGTTGTACATTAATTTAGGAAGGTAAGTCCTTAGAGACCCAAGGAATGAGAACATTTGTCTTGGTTTTTAAATAAAAGTCACAGGTACGACTGGTCCTTCAAAACACCTTACATTTATCAACTCATTTAATCTCAACAACTCTGAGAGGTACCATAATTCTTCCCATTTTATAGATGATAAGAGAAAAACAAAAAGGGGAAGTAATTTGTCTGTATTTAAACAGTTAGCAAAACCAGAATTAAAAACTCAAGGATTTGGGCTCCAGGACCCACGTGACGCCCCATCATACAATAGTGCCGTACAAGGCGTTCTTGACAAAGAAGACAGTACTAAACATGCACGGCCAAAATTTAAGCCAGGCCTTCTCAGCCACAGCACGAGTGACATCTGGGGTTCAACAATTTTTTGTTCTGAGGTGCTATCCTGTGCATAATAGGATGTTTAGCAGCACCCCAACTCTGTCTACCCAATGCTGGTAGTACCCCGCCCAACACACACCCCGCGTCAACTGTGACAACAAAAATGTCTCCAGACATTTCCCAATGTCTCCTTGGAATCAGAACCATCCCTGGATGAGAACCACTGGTCCAAACTGATCGCTAACACAAGCTAATGAAATTAAGTGTTTGACATATTAATATAGAAGTCATTGTAAGAAGAGACAGAATTCTTCAAAATCAATAAAAGCAGAAAACTAATCAACAAGTTGATTTAGCAGTGATTACCTTATGGCTGACTGTACCTCAACAGCAGGAAGGGTGTGATTTTTCGAAGGATCTGTAACCACAAACCAGAAGGACACTCGCTGGGTTACATTGCAAACTAGGACGTGGGAAATTCTGCAGATGATGAGGGGAAAAACACATTATAAGCAAATAATATCTAACTCCATCAGAACATCCACTCTGGTGTTCTAACCATCTTAAAATATTTCTTAGCTATGAATGAAATCATATCTATGATTATGAAGAAATATCTTATTAAGAAAAAACTAGCACAGAAAATTTCCTTTGTTTGAAAATCATATATTTAGGAATCCACCCTTAAATAAGGGTCCACTAAAATGAAAAAATAAGAAAAATGACACAGTAGAGCGCTGACGATCTTATTCTCCATCACTCGTGAGCTCACAGCCTCCAGCCCTTCACCAACACTGGACTTCTATCCGAACCACAGAAGCCTTTTCTACTCCCCTTCTCATCAAGCCCTGTGTAGGCCCTCCTCATTCAGCCATCTACGTCTCAGGACCCACTCTGCAGCCAACACTTGCCTGCTCTGTTGACCACGTTTCCCTCCCCCTCCTAGGCCAGTACTGGAGCTGACTCACTCTACTCTGTATACATAGATTACCAGTAGAAATGACACAAAAGAAATGACATAAGTGTTCAGAGTGGAGATAATCTATATAGGAGTGTATGAAGAACATAAAGGTTGAAAATTATAGGAAAGTCCACATAACTAAACACTGACAGAGCTAAAACATAAATCCTGAATGGCTTTCACCATTTTCAGATTGCAGAGATGACTGACATTAGGTACTATTCTAGAAGAATGAAAAACATACCCCTTTTACGAATAAATTGACTTATTTTTCCTTAAAAGAACATTCAGGTGTATTATGTTCATTTTTGCAGTAAAGAGAGGGCCATTGTGTCAATTTTCTGCAATTTTGGGGACCTGATAGAAATGACTCCACTTTCTCTCTTGCAATGTCAAGTACAGACGTCAAGCCCTCCTGGCCCCTATGCTGGAGCTAAATCCCTGGGACCAACAAACACAATTTCCTTTGTTAGAAAATCCCTCCAGCCCCATCCTCAGCAGCAGGGGGCGCCCCACGCAGTCACCATGTCCATGGGGCACTGACCCCGCACATGCAGGACCCTGGACCCAGGGAGCCCCCACTTGTGACCCCAAGTGCTGTCCTTGTGCCCTGATACCAATGGTCCCCCTAGCCCTGTGTGCTTTGTGTCTGCAGAATTTAGAAACCTCCAGAAGCCGAATTTCGCCCTCAGTGGTCCTGACCCGGCCACACTTCGATCATGGGCAGCTGCCTAGGTAGCCATCTGGGCACAGCCATGGCTGTGCTGCCACACCCGGCCCAGAAGCGAGGCTCCATCTGGTCCAGGCTCGCCCACTGACGCCAGGGTCCAGATCAAAGCCAATTCCTCTCCTGGGTCTGGAACCGGCCTGCCCACACTGTGCCAGCTTGCTGGACCATGCCAGAGCCCGGGGGGCGTTAGTCCCCAAGGCCAAGAGAAGCTTTCACTGCAAACGCCCCTCCAGGTCTTCATGGGGTTGGATTTTTCTAGCAATCGCAAGAGTGTGAGAAGTGGCTGTGGATGCCCAGACCCCGCGCACATCTGGAGCCTGACCTCCAGCTCGCTCCTGCTGAGCGCAGAGCGGGCTTCTACAGGGGCCCCCGTGGCCCGGTGCCAAGGAGGCCCCGCTGAGGGCCCCTGGCCAATGCAAGGAAGGGAAACGGGGATCCGCACACCTCTCTTCTTTGAAGCCCCCCAGGCCAAGAGAAGGGGGCAGAGCCCGGGAGCCAGGCCATCGGCCTGCAGGCCTGTGTGGAGAGTCGGAGTGTCCCTTCTTTGTGGCCAGTCCAGGGCCTCCGAGGGA